>NC_067481.1:26898585-27231085 GCF_947179515.1 Apodemus sylvaticus
AATTTTGATACATCAGTCACCTCAAAACCCTGACTTCTTTCCAAAAGGAAATGCAGCAACCACTGGCTGGTCTGGTTACAGAAGCCAAAGCAGATGGCATAAATCAGATTAATCCTTATCTTCCTCCCAAACCAGAGCCTTGCTCTCCCGGAGGCCTCCTTCCCTTCCCAGAAAGCGAAAAGATGTCTCATGAATGCAGAACACAGCAGAAACATTACAGTACCAGGGGGCCCTCACATTTTTCATTTCTAAACTACACCTAGCTCATAAAAAGCCAGTGAACGTAATCAATTCTCCGCTGCAGGACATGGTTTTAATTAATTATTGGGTTATTCAAGGTGACTCATGTGTGAAACGGAATTTGTGCTTGTTAATGAGAAGCTTGAGTGATCCATCCTAAAGGGCTGCTTGCTCTCTTCCTGGAGATGGGGGAAATGGAGGCTTCTGCATAAGATATGATTCCCCGTCCCCCTCCTCTTTCTAGAGTCTTACTTTGTAGCCCTGGTCTGGACCTCAGATAATTTCATCCACCTGCTTCTGCCTCCCAAGTGTTAGGATTGAAGGTGTGTGTCACCGCGTCCAGCAGTAATATCACTTCAGGCTGAACAAACTCACTCAGCCAGCTAAGACACTAAGAGACTGCATCTTGTTTTCTATGGTATGTTTCTTCTTTAGAAAAATCCAACCAAATGTGTGTATATGTGCGTGTGCATGTGTCTGCCCCTGTGTCTTTACTCACTTGGTCTGAAAAGACAGAGTAGACCATCTCAGTACAGAATAGGACCTCATGTTGAATGAGCTTCTCTCCTCTGGCAGCTGAGACTCTTCCTTCCTCTTGCTGGAACCTCTGGAATTTGGTTTTATCACCCAAGATCCACGTTTGCCTCCCATCTCCAGGGCTGTAGTGTGCAGCCTGGACAAGTGCTTCTCTGGGATTTGTACTCCTTTCTGTTCAACTTTAAAAGACATTTACTCTGGACCTCACATACACAAGCCAGGCAGAATGAGCATGGAATTGTTGTTGTTGTTGTTGTTATTATTATTATTTTGTAGAGCCCTTAATACTGAGGTCCACAGAACCAGGTAGACTACAATTTGGTTTTGGTTTTTACATTTTTATTGTGATGGTTGTGGTTGCTGTTGTTGTCATCATCATCATCAGTGTGTGTGTGTGTGTGTGTGACTTTGAGCCACTCTGTTTGCCAGCTCCTCTGGTCTAAGTCAAAACAAAGTCCATGGAGGTAGGAAAGGAGAGGATGTCAGAGAAAGACTTTGGGTCCCTTTCCCCAGCTAAAGAAGAGGGGGTGATTTCAACATTGCATGTGGGTTAATAACTTCCCCCTTTCTGATTCTCTCCTCTCTTTTGCCTCTTTTCATTTCCTTGCTTGAGCTGGAAGCTAGATTTTCTTTTCTTTTTCTTTTTTTTTAAGTAAAAAAGAAACTTGATTCCAATCATCCCTTACTTCCCTCAAGACTCTAAAATTCTGTCTTGGCTCATACCTAAAGTTCCCTTGAGGTCTTCCAAATAAATGGTGGGTGAAGTCTTCGCTTAGCTGATTATTTTTATTTTATTTTATTTTATTCTTTTACTAGAACCTCCGCACTCCACACTCCCTTACTCACAGCCAGGAATCCTCCCACCCCTGCCTTCCCTATCAGTGTCAGGAACAAGCAAACCCAAAAATGAGATGAAATGAAATCCTCTTCCAATCTTTAGTCTACTTGAATTGTCAGCTTCAGTGAGAAATAAATTTGGAATTTCGGAGTGTGAAAGAATTTAATAAATGAAAGGGTTGGAAAGTCTCTTTCCAAACTTGACTGCTCCAAAGGACACCCCAGACAGTGTTGTAAACAGAAAGTGAGGACACACAGCTAGGACAGGGTACAAGATGGGACAAAAGGTCAGCTGCAGAAGCAGCCATGCCATCCCGTGCAGATCTGAACCAGGCTTAGACTCAGTTCCTTAACACAAGAGTGGTCAAAACCATCATTTGAGCCCAGGGCACTGAATCCAAAGAACTCCCTCTGCAAAAAATGAACACAGCCAATGACAGACATGAGAACAGAGTGTAGGAAAAAGACTATTGGAAACTGGGCTTTAAAAGATTAGGACATTTCAGAGGGCCTCAAGTAAGGGGAATCCACCACAAGGGAGTGGGACAGGACGGCAGTGGGGGCTGGGATGCTTTAGAAGTCTTCTAGAGGCAGATATTAATCGCTGGGCTCAGCATCCAATAGCTTGGCCGCCTTAGATGCCAAAATAACCAGCCATCTCTGCCAAGTTCAGAAGAAATCATCCAGAGCGATTGTTTGACCTTCCTTCCACGAAACAATAGTTGGCTAGCTGGAATTTTCTGAGCGGTTATTTCTGGGAGCTGATCAGGGACCCTAGTCCTTACCTGGGATGGAGACCCCTCCCTCAGGCCCAGAAGTCAGCTTACAAGTCCCTCTGAGGGAGAATATTGGAGACTGACAAAAAAGATTTTCTGTTTTTGTTTTTGTTTGGGTTTTTTTTTTTTTTTGGTTATAAACAACACAACGTAGAGCTTTTTTTTTTTTTTTTAAATATCAATTCTGATATTATCTCTCACTGACTTAAGCTCATAAACAGGGCCAGAGAGCTCTTCACCTTGTTGGGTTTTGTTTGTTTGCTTGGCTGGCTTGGTTTTTGCCCATGCTGTGCTTGGGATGAACTCAAAACCTCACGATAATACTGACTTAAATCATTATCCTTGCAAGACCTGCAATTTTAAAGTCCTAAAATTCCACTTTAATGTTTGTTTTCATGTGTCAGTAGTCTTATTCTTGGTCTTCCCTGGCTTGGTGTTATGAAGCCACGACTTCCACAAAATCAAATGAAACATTTGGTTAAGTAACAGATTTCCCCTTCTCCATTAACCCGCATTAGATCAGTATGGTGGAGTTGGAGCTTAGGAGGACCTGGATTCCAAGGGACCTGCTTGATTGACTAAGATTGTTCATCTTCCTTGGTTTCTTTACGGGTGGGGAGCAGAACCTCTAGGGAGGGAGTGGGAGAAGTGGCCTTTGGAGAAGAAGAAAAGAGAAGCTACAGATTTGGGGATAAATTCATCCTGTCTGTAACTGCTAAAAAGTGTTGCTTCTGAACGACTTCTGGGGGGGGGGGACGGGGATGAAAACCCTGGACCCCTAGGCGGTTGGTTAGGAAGCTAGTTCCTAAGTCAGAATAACAATATACCCTTCCCCGGGCTTCTTTTGGCCCGGGATCTATGGCAACCCCACCCCTGGCTCAATGGTCGGTTCCTATTTTTCCCAGTCCTCCCCGCCCCCCCCCCCAAAAAAATTAACCGGGATTCATCCGTCAGAGTTGTTGAGGCCCTTGTGACCACAAAATTGCCTCCAAGATTTCGTTTCCCACTACATTTCTCCATCTTTCTATGCCTCGGTTTCCCTGCCTCCCCACCCCATCCCAAGGGACTTTATAGACCGCCGAGGCAACCGAGCATACAGTCTGGAAGGGGGCAGATTCTGGTAAATTTACGGAAGAGGGTTAGACTTCAGACCCGTGCTAAATCTGCCTGCCATGGAGTCGGAGAGCGGGCAGGGACCGGGAGAAGAAGCCGAATCACGATTCTCAAGCTGAACGCACAGGCACCACCAGCCATCTCCCTACGGACACCCCACGATTGTCTGGAGCTTCCAGCCCAGCAAAGGACCAGGGGATCCCAGGCCGCCCTGCCCAGCTGGCTTCTCACCAAGTCCTCGGGTGCCCAGGACAAAAGGCCGTCTTGCTTTTGAATAATACCCGGGAGCCAGTCTCTAGCCTGGTGCCATGCGGGCCGCAGCGGTGGGGCGGGTGGGAGAGCGAGCGAGGGGCTTCTGGCCTCCTGCCTCATGCTCCCCATCTTTGCTTTCCCCCGGTCGTGGGAAGGCGCGAGAAGGAAGTGTCGCGGGGTCCGAGTGTTTCTTCCCATTAGGGACTTGGTGAGCGCCAGATCCCACGGCGGCGGCTCCATTCCAGGGCACTCCCAGGCGCCAATCCCAAGGCAGCCCCAGCTTCCCGCAGTTGACCCGAGAGATCCGGCCCTTTTACTCTCCAGTGTCTCCGGCAGTGCGCTCCAGGAGACAGTGGGCTCTGGAGCCCCAGGGCGAAAAGCTTAGAAGTGTGCCGCCAAGACGCCCTGGAACCAGGGAAGCCCCGCTTGAAGAAGCGGGTTTCAACTTGAAACAGAACTATCAGAACAGGGAGGAATTTTTGGTGTAAACGGTATAAATAATTCGCCCTCCCCACTCTTTGTCTGTGATTTCAGCTATTGAGACCTGGTCTGGGGATAAGCTGGAATTGGTATTTATCCCCGCCCCCCTCCCCAATAAATCGGTTTACCCAGTCTCTCGGTTTAGGCACTGTTTTGAATTAATCTCTGCAAACTTGCAAACTCGTTTCAGAAAAATAACAAATGATCAAGTCAACAGCCTGCTTTTTTTGTTTGTTCTAGTTATCCGAGGAAAGCCCACATTTACTTGTAAAGATCATAGAGATGAGCTCTTAACAAACAGAGAGGTAGTTAATGAAACATTTTTATATTATCGAACTTGTTCTCCTTTACCACCTAAGTATTAGGAATAAACACCGCTAAAAACAACAATTGACATATTTTGATCTATCTTTTAAAATAGATAATGTATGCTAAAGAATTCCAAAGTTAACATAGTACATAAGTTAATAAGGAAAGTAACAATTCACTATCTCTACTCCTCTTCCTAAAAGGACTTGTCAAGCAGAATGTGACAGAACTTGGGAAGCTAAGCCAGGGTTGCCAGGAACTTGAGGTTAGCCTGGGCTACCCAGTGAGAGGTGTGTGTGTGTGTGTGTGTGTGTGTGTGTGTGTGTGTGTGTGTGTGTGTGTAAAAGGAGCCACACTATTTTCAGAGTCCATGCTTAGCAGAGATGGCTGCTTACTCACTATCAAGCTTTACCTTTCAAAAACCTAAGTCTGGAGCATGAAATGCTTTTACTTTAAATGGTTCAGATTTACTCTGATTTACTTGATGTTGGGGGAGGTAATTAGAAGGTTTAGCTTTCTTTTCCCTTTTCAACATTCAGCTACATTCTATACTCTAAGAAATGAATAAAACCGAGGGATTTGCACAAATAAAATTTTCATTGGGATTGAACACACATCATTTTCATAGGCTAGAAAGTGATTTGTAACTTGCCATGGTCGTTTACAATCCTACCGCCCAGAAGGCTGAGGGAAGAATTGTTGCTACAAGCTTGAAGCTAGCCCGATGTGGATACATTTTTTTTAAAGGCAATCTATATTCTTTTTTTTTTTTTTTAAAGTGCATTTGTTTGCTTTTGTGTGTGGGCATGACAAGTCATCTGAAGGCTAGAGGCCAGATCTCTGAAGTCTTTCCATCATAGGGGTCCCCCAGGATTTGAACTCAAAGTCTTCAAGACTGACAAAAGTATTTTTACCTGTTAAACCTTTTTGCCAGTCTGGCATCATCTTTTTTGAAGAACTATCCCGTTTTCCTATTTAAAAAAATAAAACAATTTGTTAGTAATGTTTGTTCCCATGATGTTTTTGCTGGAATGTGAGGTTTGGGTTTGATCTACAAAGACTGTGTTCATGATAGATTGTAAAGTGTCTCTATGTGTGCCAGAAAGTTTCTGACAGTTTTTCCTGGGAGGTGGAGGACAGGTTGGAGGGAGAGCAAAAGACACACTTGTTTTGTTTTGTTTGTTTTTTGTTTTTTGTTTTTTTGTTTTTTGTTTTTTTAATGAAGAGAGAAGTCTGATTTCTCTTAACATTTCTTGCTGTCTCTGACTCTTTAAAATTCGAAGACGTGGTTAGTGGACCATGAAGGTAAAATGCTTGTGGCAATCTTGAGCCCTTTACCGGTCACTAGCCCCTCCGAAGGAATTTCCTAAAAAATCCTGGAAGGAGACAGAACTAGGGTCCCCAGTATCATCCCTCCGTGTACCAGGATGGAGATTCATTCCTTCTTGGACTCCAGTTCTCAGGGAAGGAGAAAGATCGCTGTTCTTTGAGAGTGGGCTACATCTGAGGATGGATACAAATGAAAATGAGGAACCCGTGAGGATGGGATGCGCGCGGCAGTAGGACAGCAAGCACTGGGCTGGAGTACCAAGTCCGCGAGGCTGAAGGTGGGGTGCAGTAGGAAAGTGAAGATTGAAGGTACCGCGCACGTGTGTGACTCCAGGAAAGTTTTTCCGCCTTTCTAGGCTCTATCCCCAAAGGAAGCCTTGTCCTATCACACTGGGGGTTCTTCCTCACTCCAGTTGGGGAGCCGCTGTTCGCGTCAGCTTTGCCAAGATGGGGAGGGGGGATTTTAGGCTTCAGCTTGGTATCTTCCCGCCCCCCCCCCCCGCACGCCCCCCCTCCCGCACGACACTCACCCTCCCATTTCGTGGGTTTGAAAGACAAAATATGTTGTCTTGCCTCCCCTTGGCAGGGAAAAAAATAGATTGTAGAAAATGGAAAAGAGGAAAAGAGACATTTCAGACCTTGCAGAGCCCTGGGTCAGCTGGGTCTACTCTGGCCAGGAGAGGTGCCAGGTGCCAGGAGCTCACTGGTTAGGTTGAACTGGCTGGCAAGCACCGGGGCTTCTGCCTCCCAGTGTTTCCATTACCAAGTCCACCTGGCTTCTTACCTGGTGCTAGGGATCTACAGCCACGTCTTCAAGCTTGCCCCTTCAGGGACCCAGGACCCCTCATTATTATTTCTAAGAAGCTCTCCCAGGAGTGGCCCTAAGGGTGAGGATGGTAATTTATAACCAAAGTGACATTTAAGTTTTGCTCCTGTTATCCAGTTCAGTTATTTCAAGCGGGACAATGTTGCGATGTAGCCAAATAACTGCTTGAATGAATACCAATTCAATTGCTTGAATTAATATAAACATCATTCTTGGCAAAGAGAGCTCAGAGAGTAAAGGGATGATTGCATAAGCCTAGCAAGCTCAATTAGATCCCCAAAACCTATATGGTTGAGTGAGAGAACACCCCAAGTTGTCCTCTGACTACTACACAGGCACTGTAGCATGCAGAGACATAATAAATAAATAAATAAATAAGTAAGTAAGTAAGTAAATAAATATTTCTCGAAACATTTTTGTTTGTATATTTATTTATTGTTATTTTTTAGACAGTTTCTCTGTGTGTCCTTGACTATCCTGGAACTAACTCTCTCTCTCTCTCTCTCTCTCTCTCTCTCTCTTTCTCTCTCTCTCTCTCTGCAAACCAGGCTGGTCTTCAACTCAGAAATTAGCATGCCTCAGTCTCCCCAATGTTGGAATTAAAGGTATGCACCATTAGTGCAAAAATAAAGGAGGGAGACACATACCTGGGTCGTATACCATATGCACCTGTCTAGGGAAAGAGGTGGCCTTTCTGAGAGGGAAGAGTTTGATGTCCCCACCCTGAGGGGCCACCTCTCTACCTTGTGGATGCTGCCTCCCCACAGCCCACTAGGTCTCTCTAAGCAGAAACTCTCTTCAAGGGTCTCTCCAGAACCCTTCTCCTTTTCCCTTGGAAGGGGGGCTTGGGAAGGGTCTACCCGAAGTAGAGCAGTGTGTAAGGGGCTGTGGCAGTTTGGTTGCCCTTGAAGACCTGAAGAAAGCGTCAGATTCCTGATTCCCTGAGGAGGAGTCACAGATGGTTGTGAGCTGGTATGGATGCAGAGAATTGAACTCCCATCTCTCCAGCCCCAAATCTAGCTTTCTAATGGCGGCTCCCTCTATCCTGGCTAATGGTCCTTGAACCCCAGGCCTTGACCAATATGGATTTTGTCGACATACCAGTATATCATGGGAAATCATAATTATATTTCCCAGCAACCATTTGTCCCCGTGTAGACAGTATCTATCCTGTCAGTCAAAACCTATTTAGTTGTGCACAAGGACATAAAAACAAACAAACAAACAAAGGAACATACAATACACGAAATCAAAAACAGGATCTGGTTGTTCAGTCTGGGTGGACAGCCCAATCCCCCGCGGGACCCAGGGATGGGCTGAGAAGGGTTCAAAGCTCATTGCTGAAATCATTGTTGGCATTCTCTGACACCAATTTCCCCTTTCTCTCTTTTAGTTTTTACTGTTTCCTGGAGCTCTCCCGAGGCTGCATCTACGTGGGCAGACCCAGTGGTAGCAGAGAGGAGGGCGAGGGCGAGGGAACGTGAGATGCCACAGAAACTTTATTCTGAGCCAGAAGCCGGAGGTGCTGTACTGGAGTCCCCGCAGACTAGGGAGATAGACACATCCCCTCAGCCCAGGGGTCGGAAAAGGGACAGGCAGAGCAGCCTGGAAAGGCAAAGAAGTTAACGATGTTTGGCTGTCTGGGGGCTTATCAGCTCCGCTGGGGTCAGGCGGCGGCCGAGGGGACACGGGGCGGGCGGACGGAGGCAGGTGCCTGTCAGGGCTAGGGGGCTGTACAGGTGAGGAGGGGCTACACAGTCAATCCCAATGACCCTGTGGGCGCGACAGTCCAGAGACTTGGGTCTTGGGATGTGCCTTTTGGAGTTGGCAGGTGAAAGGAAAGGGAAGAGAGCGGCTGGTAAATGATTAACCCTTTCCGGGTCCTGAAGATGGGGGAGGGTGATTGCAGAACAACACAGGAAACAGGGCAAATCTTTTCTTTCCTCCACCCGCACATCCCTCTAAACCCTTAAGTATCCGATCTCTCCGCTGCTTGCTCATTCTCGCGGATTCCCTCAGAGTGAAGGGAAAATGGCTCAGGTGGGGCTCAGAAGGGATGGGTAAGGGAGCTCTCTTTTATTGGGAGCAGGGGAAGCCTTAGGCAGGTTCACACAAGCCGGAAAGAGAATTAACCGAGGGGTGGAGTACACTGTGGGAAATCTCTCCGTATTAAGTGCGAGCTTCAATGGCGGGCAGCGAGCGACATGCGCCCAGTGGCCTATGAGGAAAAGTTCAGGGTCCCCTGATGTGTTCCCACTGTTTAAAGTAGCTGTCTTTGGCAAGAAAGGACCGTGGCTGTAAGCTGGCTGGGGTGGGGAAAAGACGGGGTGCCCACAGGGTTGGGTTTCCAGACCTCCATCCCCACCCTCCCCCATAGAGCTGGGTGCGGGCCTTACTGGGGTGTCTCCCTGTCTCAGGGATTCTGACCTCAGCGCCGCCAGGGCCCATCGGGGCCTCGATCTGCAGGGTAAACATCCTCTAAATTCTGAGAAACTGGTGGGGCAAGAACGTCCCAGGGGGTGGTCAACAGAGGGAAGGGAAGATCTAGGTTCTCAGAGAGAGGAAGGATGGGAAATTCTCTCATCTTGCCAGCGGCCTTCCATGGAGACAGCACTGCCATAGCGAGTTATGGTGGTTAGCTGTTTGTGCCCAGCTATAGAATGGTTCACAGGAACATCACAAATTAGACAAAGAAAAGTGAAGAGGTCAAAGAATAGTGAGGAGGCCGGTGAGAGAAACAGGAAGGGCAGATTCCAAGTCTCCTTTGTTGAGAAAAACCCTAAGGGCTTATGTGGAGGGTTAAGGCCAAGAAGAGTCTTCTTTCCCGGGACAAGATTGGAGTCCTCACTCTTAGAAGGGAAACTCCAAGGTAAGGGCGGCTGTAGCTGTTTCCTTGTGTTGGAGATGGCGACATCTGTGGAGATGGGACTATGTAATTCCTGTTTCCTCTCCATGCTTGGCCCAGCAGCATGAGGTCAAAGAATGTAGCATAGAGCACACCGCTCCCCACAGACCTCCGCCCACCACTCCCCACAGACCTCCGTTTCAGACCTCATCTCCCCCAGCACGTTGTTCTCTTGTACACACAATTTTAGCGTTGATGCTGGATTCAAATCCATTGAATTATATGCCTAGCAACACAGCAGAGCCCAGAACCCACAGACTCAAAAAAATATGCATTGTGCCTCGGGCTCTCTCTCTGTCTGAGGTCCACCGAAAACAGGGCCGCTTGTTCTAAGTAGGTGAGAGAGAATGAGAGGGGAAACTACTGGAGAGGCTGAGGAGTCTTTCTTACACACACACACACACACACACACACACACACACACACTGGAGCAGAGGAAGGAAAGGGCTTTTCTGTTGTCATCCCGCTGTAACTCTCTCTCTCTCTACACAATGCCTTAGAGTGCAGCACAGTCAAGGGGCTGAAACCGTGTCTGCCAGGGGGGTTTCAATGGAGGGTGGGGATGGAAGTCTGGAGGACCCTCATTTACCGGAAGTTGAAAAGATTCAAAAAAGCAACTTGTCAGGAAACTCAGGGCCTTTCTAAATTTGGGCCATCAGAAGACCTCCCTTGGAGCTCTCGGTGGCTGGGCTGGTTGGGAGATTTTCTGCACTGAAACTGCAGTAACTGTGTGAAGACAGTGGGGATTGCAGGCCGAGTAGAGGCTACCGCTGGAAAGCGCAGCAGGCTGTTACCCGAGTGAAGCCACTTCTGTGTGCGCAGGGCGCAGGGCGAGTCAAACAGCCCTTAGTGGTTGGAGGCAGGTCCTACTGGGACCTGGACTCACCGCCAAACTCATTCTGGCTGCTGCCAACACACACTGGTTTACTCCAGTGGGTTTGTGGATGGAAGCAGCGGTATCCCCAGTTCATGTGTTCAGGTTTGGGGCACAGAGCTTGAAGGCGGGGCCTGAGGAAGCCAATTCATGCTCTGGAAGGCTTTGTCAAGGAAGAGGTGCAGTGTGAGGAAAGAGTTTAGAAACAGGCGATCAGGTATTTCTACACACTGAGTATTTCTACACACTTTTCCTTTTCATCCAGGGAGGATCCTCCCCTCAACCCCCATCCCACTAAGCTGGGGGCCAAGGCCTGGCTTTTCTAGGAACCCTCTGGGCCTAAGCAGCACTGGGCCAGGGGAGCGGAGGCAGGAGGTCGCCAGGGACTTTGCCAGGGACTCGCTGAACACCCTGAACACCGGGTCTCAGAACAGCCGCTATTGGGATCTAGGGTCACTTGCAACAGCAATTCTGGCTTATCTAGGACAAACTGGTGCAGTCTAAAACCAGTTCCGATCAATTTCAGCTGAAGGAGCCCTTCCTCAGCATTCTTTCTCTAACTGCATCCAGGTCCTCACAGGCCTCCCTCTGTGGAAGGGGATGGCTGCTACCCCCTAAATTTCCCCTCACAGAGATTGGGGGGGGGGGCGAAGAGACTGTATCCAACCACAACCACAGGGATCTCATTCCAAGACCCATTATAAGAATAGCATTTTCTGGCCATTTCTCTAGAAGCAAATAATTTGAAAATTTGTTGGGAAAATGAAGACCCAGAAGGCGCACCCTGCCCAATACCTCCTTCTATAGGAACCAGCCTTTCATTAGATATGAATGTGGCTACTATGCTTCTTTCCATAAAATAGAAATTTCCAGCCAGGCAGCTTTTCATAGGTACATTGGACCCTAGAGACTTCAAAAGGGCTGATGGTCATAAGGGACCCATTCAGACTCTGCCCAAACAGAATCAAAAGATGTCTCAAGCCCCACTGGTCATGATTCAGATCTTTCACGTTTAAATAAATGCAGGAAAGTAAATACCACAGAAATATCCAAATAAAGGAATACACAAAAGCATATTTTTCCCTCCTAGGATTCCATTTTGTTTGGTGGGTGTTGTAGACAAAGTGGGGAGAGGTTTCAGTGAGCTGTTTGCTGTATAAAAGCTAAATAACTGACCCTTTTGAGTTTTTTGTCTCAGTTACTAAATGGGGAAGGGAGGGGAGGAAAGAGTGCAAATTGCCCCTTAGAATGTTGGGACATGCGGGCTGGAGAGATGGCTCAGTGGTTAAGAGCACCGACTGCTCTTCTGAAGGTTCTGAGTTCAATTCCCAGAAGCCACATGGAGGCTCACATCCTCACAACCATCTGTAATGAGATCGACGCCCTCTTCTGGAGTGTCTGAAGACAGCTACAGTGTACTCACATATAATATATAAATATATCTTTAAAAAAAATGTTGGGCTTCCTTAGGGAGGAGCAGGGGCAGAGAGTCAAGGTGGATCTCTGAGTTCAAGGCCAGCCTGGTCTACAGGGTGAGTTCCAGGACAGCCAGAACTACACAGAGAAACCCTGTCTTGACTGTGAAGGAACTATGGGAATTGACATGGAGTTCGAGGTGGAGACATAAATGGAGTGAAGATAAATATACAATGAGTCAGAAGCCTGACTGGAGACCTGGCTCTACCATTTTGCCGTCCCCAGCCTCAGTTTCTACCTCTCTAGCATGAGAAGGATAAGCAGCTCCCAGGACTGCTAAGAAGAGCACAGTCTGAACCACTTTTATCCCCGTAGGCCTTTCTTCCACCCAGGGCTAAACCAGGAGGATGATGTGGGACCCATGCCCTGGGACACGGACACCAGCGAGCATCCCTGTGGCTACTGGGTGTTCTGACATGTGAGCTTAGCAGGCTCATCCTCTTCCTCTGCCACATCCCCGGGGGAAATGAGTGCGTTGCAGCAAGCCTGTCTCGGTTCCTGTTTGCTTTGGCCACGTTGTGATGGTCTCGCTGGCTTTGCCAACAGGATTCTGATGTTTGCTGTCCCGCCTGGCAAGGCTGCTGAGGCAGCTGGCGTTCTGCTTCTGATAATCACGCTGGCGACCATTGCTCCAGGCAAGTGAAATCTGTCTCCGGGCTGCCACCCATTTCCTGATGCATCTGCCTCTCTCTCAGACGGATGGGTCCCTTTGGACCACCATCACCATCACGACAAGACTGCTGGGTTTCTGAAAGCAGGGCGCTTATACTCATAGCCCGGTCTTTCCCCCTTTAAAATAGCTGCCCAGAAGACACAGACCCAGACACTAAAAGGCACCAGGAAGTAAGCCAGGAGAGGAAATGAGCCAAAGAGTGGAGGGGAAGCTTTGCTTTCCAACGTGTCTTTATATTTTCTGAGGGCAGTCGTTAGTATTGGAGGAACACTGAGGAGCAAGGGGGGAAGAGAGAACCCCGCTGAAGGCCATGCTGAACCAGACAGAATGCATGGTTTGGTGGCAGGGCAGAGAGAGCATGGTGGGAAGAATCTGTACTCCCAATAATCTCAACCCCTCCCACTCCAAGGCAACTCCTAGAGCCTCCAGCCACTCCCAGAGCACACAGTGTGCTCGCAAGAGCTATGAAATGCCCGCCACATGACACACTGCCTCTGGCTTTCCCAGACTGCTAGTTAATAACTTAAGAGTCATGGCTGGAGAAAGAAAAATAATTGAAAGTGATGCTTAGTAAATTGCAGCTTTGAGTCTTCATTGCCTTCCTAACAATTTGCAAAATCCATGTTATTGCTTTTTAGATTCCTTGAGTTGAAATACCACTGTGTGCTGTAATTAAGTAGCATTGCCAGCTGTAAAGGCAAGGGTTGTGAATGATTACATTTAGCCCATGTCATCATTCAGCTTGGGGCGGGGGCGCTGGAACAGCTGCTGGACCGTCTGACTTACACTCCCTGCCCGCGGAATCGAGGTCAACCTTTGAAGGTTAGCCAGAGTCACTCGGCCTGAAGTGAATAAGGGTGATCCAGGGTTGGAGTGAGCCAAGTGATTCCTAAAACTGGTCCTGTATCAGAACCGCCCCCCAAAGGGAAGGGAAGGGAAGGGAAGGGAAGGGAAGGGAAGGGAAGGGAAGGGAAAGGGAGGGAAGGGAGATTTGTTATTGGATGAGCTAAAGAATGAACCCAGGCCTCCAACCAAGATACCAAGCACTCATTACTATCAGGGAGCAATATTTAGTGTTTGTGTGTGTGTCCATATGTGTGTGTGGGGGGGCCCGCGCGTGTGCATACATGTGTATGCTATATATATATATGAGTTTGAGTATTCCCTATCCTCCTCCTCTCCTCTCCTCTCTCTGCCTTATTCCTGAGACGAGGTCTCTCACTGAACCAGAAGCTTACTACTATTTTGACTTAGCCAGGTGACCAATCGGCTCTCTGGATCTGCATGCTCACACCCACTGAAGTCAGTATTCCAGCCATGGGCTGCCATGCCTGAGGTTTTGTGGGGACTTTGATGACGCATATTCAGGTCTTCATTCTTGTACAGCAAACATGTCTCTCCAGCCCCTAGGACAGCTTTGAAAGTTCAAGTAAACTTTTCTCTCAGCCAAACTGACTCAGTCTAGGGAGAGGCAGGTACATGAACTCTCCGGGTCTTTTTCTGGATGTGATACTAAGGACTGAACCCGCGGCCTCTTGCATGCTGAGCAGGTGCTCTAATACTGAGCCAAGACAGCTCCGGCCTTACCCAGAGAATTTTTTACTCTTATTATGTGTATGTGTATAATAATATGTAAATATTATTTTCTTTTGCTTATGTGTGTACCATGTTCTGTACGATGCCTGAGGAGGCCAGAACAGGTCGCTGAATATCCTAGAACTGGATTTGCAAATTGTTGTGAACTGCTACCTGGTGCTGGGAATCTGATCTGGTCTTCTGCAAGAGTAGCTAATTACTCTCCTCTGCCACTGAGCTCTCTCTCAAGTCCCTGCATCTGTGTCTGGGTGAGTGCATCTGTGGTCATGTGTGCCACAGCACACATCAGAGGAGAGCCTCCAGAGGTCAATCAGTTCTCCCCTCCTACCAGATAGATTGGAGGAACTGAACTCAAGAAGGTCAGGGCTGCTGGCAAGTGCCTTTTCCCTCTGAGCCATCCCTCCAGCCGGCAGGATGGTCTTTTTTTTTTTTTTTTAAAGATATATTTATTGATTGATTGTTATATGTGAGTACACTGTAGCTGTCTTCAGACACACCAGAAGAGGGCGTCTGATGTCATAGGGATGGTTGTGAGCCACCATGTGGTTGCTGGGATTTGAACTCAGGACCTCTGGAAGAACAGTCAGTGCTCTTAACCCCTGAGCCATCTCTCCAGCCCCAGGATGGTCATTTTTAACAACTTGGTCTTTGGGGCCATCGCTTTTGCGATCAGGGACCCTCTCCGTTGGGCGGGGCTGCTCTTTCAGGTCTGCCAGGGGACAGGGATGCATCCAAATGCTTTATGAAGCAGATGAGCTGGTCTGTGTTGTTCTCTTTTCTTGATTCTCCCGTACACCCAGTGGCTGTGTGCCAGCTCTCTGATGTGTCTGTCACTTGACACTTCCTTTTTCCATCTGCTTCTCTGAGGTGTGTCTGCCTCTTCCAAAGTCCCCACACTCAGCCATCCTTTTAGGTGCTGTAAGGGGTTGAAGGCAGGACCACCCTGGGAAGCTCCCAGCATCCTCCCTCCTTGGGCCTCTCCCCTTCCAATCCACCATCAGACTCATCTCACACTGAATAAAATCTCTCTCATTCGAACCCTTCAAAGGTCTCCACTGCATTCATGATTACACCCTTCCCAGGAGAACATTTTAGACCAACATCACACTAATTCATTGAGCAAACATTTATTGAATCCCTACTGAAGTCCTCATTACCTCATTTGGTTTAAAAAGCAAGGAGTACAGGGCTGGAGAGATGGCTCAGTGGTTATGTGAGCTCTGGCTTCTCTTCCAGAGCACCTTGGTTTGATTCCTAGTACCTACATGGTGGCTCACAATCACCCATAAATCCAGTCCCGGGGATTCAAAGCACATAAATACACATGCAGGTAAAAGATGAAAAGGCATCATCATACAATCTAATCCAGCCACACAAACAATTCTCTATCATGAGGGATGAGGAGCAAAGAGACCCTGGGGTCCCCAGTGTGGTCTCTCTCTGCCTTTCCACAGCCATCTCCCAACATTCCTTGCTAATTCAACCAAATTGTGCTAGACCTTATATATTTATTATGTTCAGGGTCGTTACTGTCTCTGAGGCTTCTACACTGTAGTCCATACCAATTGTTTAAAATCCTAATTTTTGTTTTGTTTTTCTAAGACAGGGATTCTCTGTGTAGCCCTGGCTGTCCTAGAACTCACTCTGTAGATCACGCTGGCCTCGAACTCATAAGACATGCCTGCCTCTGCTTCCCCAGTGCTGGAATTACAGGCTTGCACCACCACTGCCCTGAGCTTAAAATCATCTTTATCTTTTCCTGATACCTTGAATTGAAGTGGACTTGGCTACCAGATGGATGTGAGAGGGCTTCCTTCTCAGTCCCAGATCCTGGAGCTTAACTCGGCTACACCTGTGAACCTGCAGTCTTCCTCTCAACATTCCACAGGAACTAGGCATTATCTGTCCCCACCTCCCCCTACCCCTGTTAGCATTCATCTCTCTGCAGTTACTTTCTGCAGTCTGTGGATGGGCAGAGCCTTGGAGACAGCCTGAAATGTCCCCTTCTCATTGGAGAACCCAGAGCTCTTAAGCACTCTAGGCAGAACCTGCTAAACAACACGGACAGTCAAGTGCAGGATGCTAACACAGCCTCGGTGTCCATAACACAGCCACGGTGTCAACCACTCATCTTTTCAAGATGGCCACCACAGAGCATTTAAAAAAGGGCAGAACCGTTCTATGTATACAGGGCCCTGAGTGACTGCAAGGATCCCACGTGTCTGTGGGATGCCCACCAAGGCTCTAGCAGCAAGGATGCAGGTACCAAAATGTCTGCTAGGGAAAATAAATGTGGCTTTATCTTATTAACAGACTTCAGTACCTTGGATAATTTGGGTCTTCTGCTCGGCAGAGGACTGTGGGGTTAAATGCCCCAGACATTGCTGAGCTGGGAAGCCCATTCCATCGGAAATCCACAAACATCGTTTATGGATTTCACTCGACTTTAAACCCCATCTGGACCCCCCCACACACACACACACACATACTTCTACAAAACCTCCTCACCACACTCTTTCCTAGAAATCCAACTCCAGAAGACCAAATGAGACAAAAGGGTCTTGCATCACATTCCTGGAGAAAGCACAGAGTGAACTAGCTGACAGGAGGAGATGTTATATATACCTGGGGTCTAGCTAGGCTCTCTGCTAGCCAAAGGAGGGTATCACTATGGCCCCAGTCTAGTCATTGCAGGCTCCTGGATCCTAACAAACAAAACCAACCAACCAAACAAAAAAAGCAGGGCTTCCTGTGGTCCATCCATCCCAAGAAATACTTCAAAAGCTCCTGACACATTTCCATAGGTCAGTGAGGGGCACTCAGGGCAACTCCCCTCCCACCTCCTCCTCTGGACCAGGCTCCTTGCTAGCACTGAGCATGGCAATTTATTTTATCAATGTATACATGAGGGAAGACATATAATTTCTGCAGGGCAGTGGAAGAAACACCTGCAGGTTAAGTACTCTCACATTACCTGTCTTTGCCAGCAAGACTGAAGGGAAGATAGCAGCAAGAGGCGTTCCGGGTGCTAGGGCGGCAGACAAAGGGCTGGCTGGAGAGGGGGATGGTCTCTCTTTTGCTGGTGAATATGAAGCTGTCCTGCTTCTTTCCAGCAAGACTCAGAATTCTGCCACACTTAGTCCTGACTCTGCCTTCTTTTTCTTTAGAGAGGAGGGTGGGACTGGCACAGGCTTGCAGGTGGAATGAGGGCTCTGGACTCCTGGAAATCACGAGTCCTCCCCTCACTCCTCCCTCAAGTTGCTTAGCCCCGGGGGAGTGTTCTGGATGATAGTGGCCATTGTGCGAGGGACCCGGAGGAGCACCACAGCTAAGGCAAGTGGACTTTGTCCTAGGGCAGCAGTGCTCGACCCCTGCCAGTCCTGGTCCCACACAGAGCTGTGAACAAACAGGGAGAACACAGAAGCAAAGTCCGCTCGCTGCCCTCGAAGGTGCCAATGGGGCAGAGTTATCAGACCAGAATTTCTGGATGCGGAGATGAAACTTCCAGTCCATTCTGTGGATGTTGCAGACACTGCAGGAAGAGACAAATCATTTCCTGGAGTAAGAGGTAGGAAAGGGAAAACCGCGAAGATCCAGTCTGATTCTGGAAAGGGGGAAAATAGTTCTCTTAGATTATCTTTTACAAAGCCCTCTGGAATGGTAAAGTCAGTTTGTCCCTTTTTCTTTCCTTTCTTTCTTGTCTTGGCAATGCTGTAGATTAAGCAGGGCAAGTGCTCTGCCACTGACCTACACCCCAGCCCTAAAGTCGCCATCGTCATTTCTACTAGTGTATCGGGAGGTATTTAGGAGAGTCACAACCGCACTCACCAGAAATATATTTTACCTGTATAACCTTCATCACCTAACACCTTACATCCCAGACATTTGATGTGGGCCATTAAAAGTGGGTAAGCTGGCTAGATGCAGGCGGTACACGGACACAGTGGCAGTTAGAGACCAGTGTAGTACCTTAAGGGGGGCAAGCAGACACAGGGCCCCACCCCTAACCTAGAAGCTATTTGCAGTTAATGCCTGCTGGCAATGGGAAAATCAGTTTTCCCGCTGCAGGATCACCGAGTATATCAACAATACTCCAGGGCAGGACCACAGTTCAGGAGTAGTTAGCCAAGATAAAGCAAACCCAATGGTATTTTGTGGGCTTTTTGTTTATTTTTGCTTTGTTTGGTATGATTTTAGCTTTTTATTTGTTTGGGGTTGTTTTTTATTTGTTTGTTTGGGTCTTATAGGCCTTTTGCTTGTTTTTTTGGTTTTTGGTCTTTTCCAAGACAGGGTTTCTCTGTGTAGCTCTTGTTGTCCTGGAACTCACTCTATAGACCAGGCTGGCTTCAAACTCAGAGATCCACCTGCCTCTGCCTCTGGAGTGCTGGGATTAAACGTGTGTGCCACCACGCCCATCGGGCACTTTTTTTTTTAAAGAGGAGGCAGTGGCAGCATGCCTTGGGACAGTGGTTACTTAACCTTTCTGTCTTGGTTTCCCTGTTTGAATAACGAACACTTGCAAGAGGCTGGAAAAAGCTGTGCAACGCTTACTCACAGCAAAAGCAAGTGTGTCTTTTTCTAATCCATGCAAGGGTTAGCAGCAGCAACAGCTCATATCCGGGATCACCATGGTCACCATTATCAAGACCACCCACCTGGTCAAGCTTTAAACATCCTTGAAACCTTACTAGGCAAATTCTAGAACCCCTGGGTCATTACCGCTACACAGATGCACACTCCGGCCTCAGGGACCAATCCATTCACGGAACAGGTGCATCCAGAGGGAGGATTAGGAGTCTGTGGTAAGTGCTACAGATATGGAGGAAGCTGCCAGGGCTCCATTCCTCTCCAAGCATGAGTCAGGACCGGCTTTAAGTTCATGGCAGAGCGGTAAAGGGGAAGAAACGCTGTTTGTCCCTTGAGGAAGGTTGAGCAAGCCCTTTGACATCCTCAAATCCGGATCATCTTTACCTCCAAATTGTGGCTCAAGTAACATCTTCTTTGCCAGCGTTATTGTACTACCACAAGGATCCCAGGAGCAATGATATATGAACTTGATATGTGGGAAGTATATTGGTATTGTATTTACTGAACAAAGCCGTGTCAGCCACACAGACCCCTGCAGTATTTCTCCCTTACTCAGCTGTCATCTACCATGCAAAAGCCCCTTCCTCCTTACACTGGCCCTCTGCATTTCAGATACATGATAGTTAGACATTCTGCTGAATATAAATAACCCTGTGTGTGTGTGTGTGTGTGAGAGAGAGAGAGAGAGAGAGAGAGAGAGAGAGAGAGAGAGAGACAGACAGAGAGAGAGAGAGAGAGAGACAGAGAGAGCGAGCTTGCTTTCTTATTCATCAGTTGTGGTGGTCAGTTAGTTGTGGTGGTCTGCTAACTCTGGAGATAACTTTTAGAACCCATTATTTGTCCTGAAAACCGAAGGCCAGAATTGCCATCTAGTCACCCCTCCTAATATTCCCAGAGCCCTCTTTGCCTCTGTTCCCCCAGCCTCCCATAGAAACGCCTCGAAACGCCTTCGCTGAAGAGTCATCGGTCACACCCTCATTATGACTCAAGAATAATAATGAAAAAGATGGTTGAAAAATGGGAGGTAGAGATCTAGGGACTTGGTCATCACAAATATTTGACTCCAAGCCAGGAATGGTGGTGTACTGGCTGGTTTTGTGTGTCAACTTGACTCAGGCTGGAGTTATCACAGAGAAAGGAGCTTCCGTTGAGGAAATGCCTCCATGAGATCCAGCTGTGGGGCATTTTCTCAATTAGTGATCAAGTGGGGAGGACCCCTTGTGGGTGGTGCCATCCCTGGGCTGGTAGTCTTGGGCTCTATAAGAAAGTAAGTTGAGCAAGCCAGGGGAAGCAAGCCAGTGAGAACATCCCTCCATGGCCTCTGCATCAGCTCCTGCTTCCGGACCTGCTTGAGTTCCAGTCCTGACTTCCTTTGGTGATGAACAGCAATGTGGAAGTGTAAGCTGAATAAACCCTTTCCTCCCCAGCTTGCTTCTTGATCGTGATGTTTGTGCAGGAATAGAAACCCTGACTAAGAGAGGTGGCTTACACTATAATCTAAGCAAGTGAAAGAAAGGCTGAAACAGGAGGCTCACAAGCACTAGGTAGGATGAGGAGAGGAGGAGAAGGAAAGAGGGAGGAGGAAGAAGGGAGGCAGGCAGGGAGGGGTGAAGGAGGGAGGGAGTAAAGAAGGAGTAGAGAGATGGTTCAGCAGTCAACAGCTAAGAGCATGTGCTGCTCTCGGAGAGGACCTGAGCTTGGTTCCTAGCATCTTCATCGTACACCCTACAACCACCTGAAGCTCTAGCTCCAGGAGTTCAGATACCCTCTTCTGACTCTGAGAGTACTGCCTTCGTGTGCACAAACCCCACACAGATACCACAAGTATCCTAGCCTGGGCTCAAACTTGATATGATCCGTCTGCTTCAGCCTCTCTAGGATTGAGCTACCACACTTGGCTGTCATGTTGTCCCACTATAACCACGCCCCATATCTCCCCTCCTCTCTCGTGTATGTGTGTATCTGTGTATATCTATGTGTATATGTATGTATGTGTATGTGTGTTTATCTGTGTATCTCTGTATCTATGTGTGTATGTATATGTGTGTTTATCTGTGTATCTATGTATCTATGTGTGTATGTATGTGTATATGTGTATCTGTGTATCTATGTATCTATGTGTGTATGTATGTGTATGTGTGTATGTGTGTATCTATGTATCTATGTGTGTATGTATGTGTATGGTATGTGTGTCTTCTAATTTTCAGTATTATTTTTACCATCATCATCATTATTATTATCTGTGGTATTGGGAACAGTGGCTAGAGTACATTGCTTTTCCAGAGGACTGAAGTCTGATTTCCAGCACCCACGCGGGTTGGCTCACAACCACCTATAGCTTCAGCTCCAGAGGTCACAAGTACCACATGCAGACACATACACATAATTAAAATTAATAAAAGGGAAAGATCATTCACCAGTTAAGTGCATTGGCTACTCTTTCAGAGGACCCAGGTTCAGTTCCCAGCACCTACATGGTGGCTTATAACCACCTGTAATTCCAGTTCCAGGGGATCTGATGCCCTTTTCTGGCCTCCAAGCTCACTACATGCACATGGTACATAGACATACATGCAAGCAAAAGCAGTAACTCTACATATAAAATAAAAATAAAGGTTAAATATTTTTTGTTTTTTTTTTTTTTAGATTTGTTTTTTTTGGGGGGGGACAAGGTTTCTCTGTATAGCCCTGGCTGTCCTGGAACTCACTCTGTAGACCAGGCTGACCTCGAACTCAGAAATCTGCCTGCCTCTGTCTGCCTCCCAAGTGCTGGGATTAAAGGCATGTACCACCACTGCACGTCTAGGTTAAATTTTTTTTTGTTTTGTTTTTTGTTTTTTGGATTTTTGGATTTGGTTTTGTTGAGATAGGGTTTCTCTGTGTAGCCCTGGCTATCCTGGAACTCACTCTGTAGACCAGGCTGGCCTCAAACTCAGAAATCTGCCTGCCTCTGCCTCCCAGAGTGCTGGGATTACAGGCGTGCGCCGCTGCTGCCGCCACCACCATCACCACCACCTGGCTAAAATTTTTAAATAATAAAAATAAACTAAAAAATGTTTCAAAACAAATTTTGTGTGTTTATGTGCCTGTTGGTGCCACGGCACATGTGTGCAGGTCAAAAGACAGCTTCCTGAATCAGTTCTCTGTTGTCACCTTGTGGGATCTGGTGACTGAACTTGGGCCCTCAGGCCTGTGAGCAAGAACCTTCACCCTAGACAGCCCCTCCCTGGGCCTGGGTGTGAATGAACGCTTTCAGTGGGATCTGCGACACCATTACTCCCCACTTTCTTTCTTCCTTTCTTTTCTTTCTTTCTCTCTCTTCTGTCTCTCTCTCCCTCTCTCTCTCTCTCTCTCTCCTTTTTTTTTTTTTTAAGACAGGGTCTCACGTAACCTCGGCTGGTCTCAAAGTACATGGATCTCTTTAACTCCTGGTCTTTCAGACTTACCTGATACAGCTGTGACCTGCCAGACTCTGTTCAAAGAAACAGGGTCTCATTTTGTAGCGCCAGCTGCTCTGAAACTTAGATTAAGCTGGCTTTGAACTCATGGCGATCCTCCTGCCTCTTGCTTCCCAGTTGCTGGGATTACAAGTGTATACCAAAAAAACCTTGTCCCCTAGCTCCATTTAAAAATCCGTTTTGCAGGGATTTGCTGTGTCTATTTTCACTTGCTCAGGATACACAGAGATGCTGATTTTCATGCCTCACCACCATGAGTACTGGGAATACAGGCATAAGACACTATCCATGCTAAACTACTCATTAAAGATCGTTACTACATTAATGTGGGGGCACAATTGTAGAGGGTCAAAAGACAACTTGCAGAAATCAGTTCTTTCTTTCTACCATGGGAACCCCAGGATTAGAACCCAGGCCATCAGGCTTGGCAGCAGGCACGTTGATCTGCTGAGCCATCTCGCTAGCTCCAAAATCCACATTTTCACAAACACCCAGGGGATGCCTGTGGCTCCTATTACTCAGGGGTCTTCCACAGTGTGAGCCACTGGTAATCAGGGGCAAGGTCAGTATACCTGGTAAGGATCTGGCTTCCACTGCAGGAGTGAGGGCAGCAGGGTCTGTGAACAGCACCAATTCCTTCTCATGGGTTTTTGTATACAACTTTCCTTCAGAGGCCCCAGACTCTGAAAGAGTGCTCCTTACGGGCTCCCCTACCCCCACCCCTATGCCCAGTCCTTCCACACAGTGGAATCCTCCAGGTTTCCTGGTTCTGTTAATCCACCCCTTTCATCACAGTGCCAGCCTTTGAGGATAGTGACATAGGCTGGAGCCAAGCCTGTACAGCCTAAGAGACGTGAACGTCAATCCATTGATGTCGACGTGGTTCTTTCTGGTTCTGGGATGTGTATGGCTGTCTCAACTTCAGCCATAGGCAGAAGGCACGAGTAAGGTGCCCCTCGGGATGGAGGCGGTTCAGCACCATAGAAACAGGGCAAGCAAGGATCTCATTCTGAGGAGAGTCCCAGCTGCTGACTTACCTGCAGGTCTTCACCAATCCATCTATCCTCCTCCGTACCCAACACTCCAGGAAGGATAAAGAGAGGAGCTGACATGGAGATGACCTATCTGTGGAATAAGGCTTGTACCCACCTGATTCCTCTCACGTCCGTTCTGACCAGACATCAAGCAGTGGCGGTGTGCTTTGGGTCCTGTGCGCCGGCGTCCCTCGTCGTCGTAGTGCCCGAATGGCTTCTGCTGGGTCGAGGGTCCAGTCGGGCCTGCGTGGCAACTACTAAGAGGTCGTTCAGAGATTCAACATGTCTGTGAGAAGCCTGCAGGACGACGACGGAGGGTGCAGCCAACACTTTCTTCCTGCCAGAGCTGCGGCTGTGAGCGCACCGCTCCTTGGACAAGGATGGGTATTCTGGAAAGGTAATGTCGGTCAGCACAGATTCCTGGAGACCTCCTACCAGGCTCCCGTGCCCCCAAACTGGCTAAAGGTCTCAGAATCAAAGTCAGCCATCGCGTCTCTGCTCTGTTCAGTGTCTTTGACCTCCCAAGATTGGCAGATGACGAGGCTCACATGAAAAGAGCTGGGGATGTTGAATGGCAGCACTCTGCTGACGATTCTGCTCAGTGGGGATGGAGGATCCCTAAGAGCATGGGCCACGTCTCCACTGGAGAGAGAAGAGGACCTAACCCTTTCAACCTGGGAGTCCTAAAACCTTTGGGTCTATTCCAACTGATTCCCCTCTCTTTACTCCTATATAATTTGAATCTTCTTGTCACTACTGGTTTTGGTTTTTTGGGGTTTTTTGGGGGGGGAGTTGGTAAATATTTTTACTTTATTTTTTTAAATCAGTGTTTCACCTGTATGTCTGTCTGTGTACCACACGTATGCCAGATGATGCCCATGGAGGCCAGAACAGAGCATTGAATTGGACTGCAGTTACAGAGAGCTGTGAGCAGCCATGTGGGTGTTGGGAATTGAACCTGGGTCGAAAAACAGCCAGTGTTCTTAACTGCTGAGCCATCTCTCCAAACTGCTAGTTTTGTAAACTATTTTATTATTATTATATATGTGTGTGGGTGAATGTACCACAGCACATGGGTGGAGGTCAAAGAACAATTTTGAGGAGTCATTTCTTCTTTACAGGGGTCCCAGTGATCAAATTCAGGACATCAGGGTTATGTGGCA
Organism: Apodemus sylvaticus; assembly: GCF_947179515.1. Taxonomy (NCBI): domain Eukaryota; kingdom Metazoa; phylum Chordata; class Mammalia; order Rodentia; family Muridae; genus Apodemus; species Apodemus sylvaticus. The sequence goes on from NC_067481.1 coordinate 26,923,051, forward strand.
ATCACCCTTTTATCCACTGAGCCATGTCACCAGTCCTGATCATTTTTATTTATTTATATATATATTTTTAAAGATTTATTTATTTATTTATTTATTTATTTATTTATTTATTTATTTATTAAGTATAGTGTTCTGCCTGCATGTATGCCTGCTTGCCAGAAGAGGGCACCAGATCCCATTACAGATGCTTATGAGCCACCATGTGGTTGCTGGGAATTGAACTCAGGACCTCTAGAAGTGCAGTCAGTGCTCTTAACCACTGAGTCATCTCTCTAGCCCCATTTATTTATATTTTTAAACATTTTATTTGTTGGGGATAAAGAGATAGGTCAATAGTTAAGACACTGGCTGTTCTTCTAGAGGACCTAGGTTCAAATCCCAGCACCTATAGAGTGGCTCACAATGATCTGAAACTCCAATCCCAGGGAATCCTCCAAGGGCATAGGGTATGCAGACATGAATGCAGACAAAAGACCCAAGTACATAAAATAAACATGTTATTTGCTTTTATTGATGTGTATGTTCACGCTGTCTATATATGTGAACCATATGGATACAGGTGCCCAAGGAGGCCAGAAGGAGACTTTGGATTTCCTGGCACTGGAGCTACACAGACGGTAGTGAGCTGCCCATTGCAGGTGCCAGCATTTATTTATTTATTTATGTATTTATTTATGGTTTTTTTTTTTTTTTGAGAAAGTGTCTTGCTGGGTCACTCAGGCTAGCTGCAGACTCAGGACCCCTCGTGCCTCAGCCTCCTGATTGCTGAGACAGCAGGCATGAGCCACCGGACTGGGCCCTCACAGTTTGGAAGTCAATGGAGCCTACAGTGGCTAGTCACAAAACTGAGTTTCACCCTGGCCTCCCTACCACTGCTGTGAAGGCACACTCCCATCCAAGACCTAAAGCACTGGGGATCTGCCCGGTCATCCGCCATTCCTTTGAAAGCCATGAGCCTAAAACCAGCGTATTCTCTTTAGAAGTGAAGGACGTGTGCCATTTTGTCACAGTAAGAGAAAGTCAACTCCAGCGCCTAAGCTCTTGGTACAGCCCAGCCTACCCCAGTACTCACGCGACTTGGGAGTCGGGAACAAGGGGCGTTTTTTCTTCATTTGAACCTTCTGCAGTATCTCTGACATCAGATACTGCCTCTTAATGTCATTCTTCATCAAGGAACAGTTCAGGTCCAACTGCCTGGATTTGGAAAACATGAGAGGCTTGGATCTCTTCTCCTGGATCAGCTTGTGGGAGGCCTTCTGCGGCTTGCGGGTATAGGAGACCATGTGGATGCTCTCAGGGCTGCTGCACTCAGGGCTGGTGGACAGGCTCATGCTGGCCAGGGATTCCAGAGAGGTTGAGATGGGGGCTGTGGCATCTGGGGACGTTTCTACAGAGGATATGTGCTGAAAAAGAAAACAGCCTGGAATGAGATTGTGGGAGGCAGAGGGATCCCTCCTTGCTCCTGAAAGAAACACTGGGAATGGTTACAGTGGTGAATTAAGAACTGTCCTCAGGGGCTGGCAAAGTGGCTCTAGTTCCCAATCACCTCTTCTGGTCTCTATGAACACCTGACACACATGGTATACATGTAAACTGATACACACACACACACACACACACACACACACACACACGCACACACACGCATACACACAATTTATTCTATTGACTTGTTTGCTTTTGCTATTTTGAGACACCACTTTACAGTATAAACCTGGCTGTCCTGGAACTCTGTAGACCAGAGTAGCCTCGAACTCACAGAGATCTGCCTGCCTCTACCTCCTGGGTGCTGGAATTAAAAGGTGTGTGGCACCACTGTCCAGTGTGTAAGGTTTTTAAAAATTAATCTTATTAAATTTTATTTTTAAAAAGACAGAGACGAGTGGATCTCTGTGAACTCAAGGGAAGCCTGGGCTATACAGTGATTTCTAGGCCATTTAGGGCTATATAGTGAGATTCCCCGCCCCATCAAAAACATAACATTAGAATCAAATCACTTAAATAGAGAGACAGACAGAGAGAAAGGATATGCCTTGGGGCTCTATGACTGTTGGGTACAGCAGCAAAAGCAGAAGTTGATAAGCAAGAATCCAACAAACTCAAACCCTCAAAGCAAAGGCAACAACAGGAAGGGCTACCTTGTAGGAAGTTTACCTACAAGGTGGAAATGGGCTTCAAATTCTGTATCAGATTAGTGTTTTGTTTGCTTGTTTGTTTGTTTGTTTGTTTTTTACTTGGCTCTGGCTGCAGTAACCAAACACCTTTGAGAGCTGTTCAGCTGGACCTGTAGCAGGCTGGAGAGATGGGTCAGCCAGGGAAGAGGTTCCAGGTTCCATAAGACTGGGTTCAACTCCCAACACCAGGGGACCTAACACCTGCACACAGACATACATGCAAGCAAAATACCAATGCACACAGAATAAAAAGAAAGAAGAAAGGATGGCTGTGTGGGTAAAGGTGACTGCTGCCAAGCCTGAACACCGAGAGTTCAATGCCCAAGACCCATCTGGTGAAAGAAGAGAACCATGTTCTGCATAACAACTGAGTGGTTAAACAGAAGAAACTTATTTTTTAAGAGTATTGGAGGCTGAGAAACCCAAGATCAAGGTGCTGGCTGGGTTTGCTTTTGTTTTCCCCCTTACATTTTTTTTTAATTCGTGGTGATGGGGATGGAACCCACAGCCATCTACATTACATCCAAGCTACATCCCCTAGCCTGGTTTTATGTCTTTGAATCCAAACTCCTTACAAACAGCCAATTTCTGCACCTTCACATGTAGCAAAGACATAGTAGCTCTTGGGCTACTTGGCTTTCTTACTTCTTTTTTTCTTTTTCAAAGGGTCTCTCTATGTAGCCCTGGCTAGCCTGGAGCTTACTAGGCAGGCCAGGCTGTTGTTCTCAGACTCAGAGATTGACCTGCCTCTGCTAGTGAGTGCTAGAATTAAAGGTGTGCTCTGCCACACAGCTTTGAAGTTTTTATATACTAATGGAGTAATGCTTGGGTCAAGCTAGAGTCAACTTTTTGTGTTTGTTTGTTTGTTTAAGATTTATTTATTTATTACAGGTAAGTACACTGTAGCTGTCTTCAGACACACCAGAAGAGGGTGTCAGATCTCATTACAGATGGTTGTGCCATGGGGTTGCTGGGATTTGAACTCAGGACCTTTGGAACTGCAGTCAGTGACTGAGCCATGTCCTGATCATTTTTATTTATTTATATATTTCTCTGAGCCATCTCTACTGCCGTTTGCTTTGTTTATTTGTTTGTTTATTTGTTTTTGAGACAGGGTTTCTCTGTGTAGCCCTGGCTGTCCTGGAACTCACTCTGTAGACCAGGCTGGCCTCGATCTCAGAAATCCACCTGCCTCTGCCTCCCAAGTGCTGGGATTAAAGGCATGCACTACCACTGCCTGGCTTCAGCCCTGTTTGTTTTAAGACAGGGCCCCTCTTCTGGCGAACCCCGCTATACCACTCCTGGGCAATACCCAGAGGATTCCCCAGCGTGTAATAAGGATACATGCTCCACTATGTTCATAGCAGCCCTATTTATAATAGCGAGAAGCTGGAAAGAACCCAGATGTCCCTCAAAGGAGGAATGGATATAGAAAATGTGGTATATATACACAATGGAGTACTATTCAGCCATTAGAAACAATGAATTCATGAAATTCTTAGCCAAATGGATGGAGCTAGAGAACATTATCCTAAGTGAGGTAACCCAGTCTCAAAAGATCAATCATGGTATGCACTCACTGATAAGCCGATATTAGCCTAAAAGCTTGGAATACCCAAGACACAATCCACATATCAAATGATGCCCAAGAAGAAGGAAGGAATGGCCCCTGGTCCTGGAAAGGTTCAGTTCAGCAGTGTAGGGGAATACCAGGACATGGAAGTGGGAAGGGGTGGATTGGGGAACAGCGGGAGGGAAGAGGGCTTATGGGACTTTCGGGGAGGGGGGAATCCAGGAAAGGGGATCCAGGAAAGGGGAAATCATTTGAAATGTAAATAAAGAATATATCGAATAAAAAAAAAGAAAAATCAGATTGAGAAAAATCGTAGATATTTTTAAAATCATTTAAAAAAAAAAAAAAAAGTCAGGGTCTCTCTATATCCCTGGGTATCCTGGACCTCACTATGTAGACCAGCCTGAATTCAGAGATCCACCCACTTTTGCCCCACCTCACTCTGTAGACCAGCCTGAATTCAGAGATCCGCCCACTTTTGCCCCACAGGTGTGGAATACCATGATTCCCCATACCTGGCCCAGAGTCACCTGTTGTTGTTGTTGTTTTGTGTTGTTTTGTTTCAAGATAGGGCTTCTCTGTGTAGCCCTGGCTGTCCTGGAACTTTCTTTGTCGACTAGTCTCTCCTTGAACTCACAAATATCCTCCTGTCTCTGCCTCCTGCCTCACCTCCTGAGTATTTTGCATTTTTTTTGGATTTGTTTTGTTTTGTTTTTCTTTCAAATAAAAACTAGACATTTGACTGCTGAATAAACTCTCTAAGCATTTCATTGTTGCTGTTTCTTTGGCTTGGTTCTGCAATTGAAGAGCTGTAAATGTTGACATTTGCCGGGCAGTGGTGGCACAAACCTTTAATCCCAGCACTTGGGAGGCAGAGGCAGGCAGATTCCTGAGTTCGAGGCCAGCCTGGTCTACAGAGTGAGTTCCAGGACAACCAGGGCGATACAAAGAAACCCTGTCTCAAAAAAACCAAAACAAAAACCAAAACCAAAACAAACAAACAAAAAAAAAAAAAAGAAAAAAAGAAAGTTGTCATTTGGTGTCTAAAGAGAACTGGTACATGGACATCTAGCACCAAGGATACCAAAATCCAAGGGCCATCAGGTCCTTTCTATAAAATGCAGTACTTGTGTGCCACCTATGAGTCTCATCCAGATAGTTCTTCGTCCTCACTGTTTAAGTTTTCGCGACAAGGCCGACCTCCATGTAGCCAAGGATGACCTTGAACCACAGATCTTCTTGCCTCCACCCTTCAAGTGCTGGGATCACAGGTGTGCACCACCACAGCTGCCTCTCATATACTTCGAATCACCTCTAGATAGACGTATACTGCCTAATGCAGTAGAAACGCTACATAAATAGCGGTCACGATATTGTTTAGGGAGTGATGTCAAGGACAACGTCTGCACGCTGATGCCAGGCAGAGTGGCACATACCTATCCTCTATAACGGCACCCAGGATGCAGAAGCAGGAGGCACCTGACAGGCCAGCCCGAGTTACACAGCAAAATTGAGGCCAACCAGAGCCACAGAAAGACCCCCATCTCAAAAACAAAAGCTTGGAAATATGTGTGTGTGTTTTGACAGGGTCTCTCTGCACAGCCCTGGCTGTCCTAGAACTCTCTCTAGAGTAGACCAAGCTGTCCTCAAACTCAGAAAGCCACCTGCCTATGCCTTCCTGAGTACTGGGATTAAAAGCTCTCAGAAACAAGGGTTTGGGATGGATACAGCTCAGTGATAGAGCACTTGCCTGGCATGCTCAAGGCCCTGGGTTCAATCCTCAGCAGTGCAAGAAATGAAGACTGGGGTTGGAGAGATGTGACTCAAATATTAGAGTGCTTGTCTCCCAAGCATGAGGCCCGGAGCTTGATCCTTAGAACTCGGGGCTTTGTTTGTTTGTTTGTTTGTTTGTTTTAGAAGCTTAGACTTGTAATCCTAGCAGGGGAGACATAGAGACAGAAGGACTCAGAGGCGTATGGGCCAGCTATCCAAGCCTACTTGGTGAGTTCCAAGCTCCTGTTCCAAGATCTTGTCTCAAGAAACAAAGTGGATGGTATCTGATGACTGACACCTAAGGTTGTCACGCACATAGATAGGCACACGAATATCCACATGCACAAATGCATCTTAAAAAATTGTATATGTTTAGTAAAGATGTCATTTTTAAAAACATTTTTTGATCTGTCAAATTATTGAAACTGTAACCATGGAGGCAGATGATAGGAAGACTTTATATCTGATTCTGTGTTTGGAACATTTATTGTATATGCAGATGGGATAGACTGGGAGAGTGGAGGGATGACTCTACAGTTAAGATCTCTTGCTGTTTTCACAGAAGACCCAGGTTCAGTTCCCAGCACCCACTCACAACTGCCTGTAGCTCCAGTTCCAGGGGATCCACTAGCCCCTTTTGACCTGCTAGCAATACATTCAGGTGGTACACACACACACACACACACACTAAAATAAAATAAATACTTAAGATGGACTAGGTTAGCTCTCAGTTCTGGAGCTTAAGTGACCCTCCTGTTTCAGCAGCCTTCTGGTGAACTGGGACCACAGGTGTGCCTCACCAACCTCATCAAAATGGCTTTATCTCAGGTGTGCTGACACATGTCTCTAACCTCAGCACTCAGGAGACAGACACAGAGATTTCTGGACTTAGTGATGACCCTGCCTCAAAACAAACAAACAAACAAACAAACAAAAACAAGGCCATGTGACAACACAGGCAGTCGCTGTTGTCACCGATCAATGCTTGCCAACAGCTTTCAGACTATGATGAAGCCAAAGAGGCTTTCCTCTCCAGAGACCTCAGAGGAAGCCTGGCCGTGCCCACACTGGCGGTTCTAGAACCGTCAAAGGACACGTGGTCCTGTTCGAAGCATCTAGATTTGAGACAATGCACTGGAGGAGACTAGCATGATGTCAACAGCGACCTGCCTAAGAAAAGGAGCTGTGGGAGCCGCCCTCCTCAACCCATCCCAGGCCCACCCTCCCAGCAGGTATGCCGATCCACTGTTTGAGCTTCACAAGTGGGGAAACTGAGGCTCAAGCAAGAGCTGCAAGTTAGGGATAGAAAAGGGACAAGAAAGCAAGACTCCCCCCACCCACTCCCAGAGCACTCACCTGGGGACTGCTGACTATGCTCACCGAAAGGGCCGACTTGACTTCCTTGATTTTGGAATTGGCCATATGGAACTCCAGCTCAGAGCAGCTAGGGTTTGAACTCCTCAGGTCGGGGACAGAATTGTAGTTCCTCGCCGACACGGGCTTGCAGGGCATGAGGATGGCCTCCTTCTTGGAGTCCTTCTGGTCGAGGCTACCAGAAGTTTCATTTTTCTTGAAGCCTCTGATATTCAAGAGCAAGCCAGATGTGCAGGACACTAAGGTCACTGGATGGAAGGACTGGGAAGAAGGAAAGCAAACACGCAGCCCGTGGGGAACGGGGTCCTCCTGTCCACCATCGGATTCATCCGCACCCCAGGGAAGGTGCGAAAGAGGTGAAGAGAAAGCAAGCAGGAGACACCAAAGGCTTCCTAATCTGGAGCGCTCAGCCTGGGCTCTGGAACCCTTCAAAGCTCATAGCTGGATTGTGAGAGGGAGTCCGTGAGCCACTTGAAATTCAGATTACCAAAAGTACAGGGCATACTTGATGGCAAAAAATATTCCATAGCTTTCATCAGATTCCTAAAGAGTCTGTGACAGCCGGGCAGGGTGGTGCACGCCTGTAATCCCAGCACTCTGGGAGGCAGAGGCAGGCAGATTTCTGAGTTCGAGGCCAGCCTGGTCTACAGAGTGAGTTCCAAGACCGTCAGGGCTACACAGAGAAACCCTGTCTCAAAAAAAGAAAAAAAAAAAAATCCAAAAAACCAAAAAAAAAAAAAAATCTGTGACACTGCGCCCCCCACTCCCACACCACACCTCCAACAAAGTTGAAAATAGTCTCCAACCCAGCTCTAGCCCTTCCAGGTGAAGTCTTCAAGACTAAGAAGATTATCAGGCACGGTGGCTCGTTCCTGTGATCCCAGAACTCCTGCAGGAGGATAGCCATGAGTTACAGCATGGTCTACATAGCGAGTTCCAGGCCTGCCATCAAGGGCTCCACGGTAAGTGTGAGACATTTTGAAAATAAATAAATAAAAGATTGGAAGGAAGCTGGCGATATTGCTTAATTAGCAGCCTAGTATGCATGCGACCCCTGGTTCAACCTCTAGCACTATTAATCAGGCTTTTCCCCTCATGCCCGTAATCCTAGTACTCAGGAGGGGGAAACCTGAGGATGAAAATTTCCACTCTATCTTGGGCTACCTAGTAAGTTTTGGGTCACATGAGATGGCTATCTTTAAGAAAAACAAAGCAAAACAAGAATGATAAGATATGTTGAAAAGTCATCTGAGTTGGGTGGTGGTGGCGCACGCCTGTAATCCCAGCACTCTGGGAAGCACAGGCAGGTGGATTTCTGAGTTCGAGGCCAGCCTGATCTACAGAGTGAGTTCCAGGACAGCCAGAGCTATACAGAGAAACTCTGTCTCGGAAAAAAAACAAAACCAACCAACCAACCAACCAAACCAACCAACACGGGGGGGGGGGGGGGGGGAGTCATCTGTACCACTGAGGTAGAAAAGAACAGGAGGCTGGAGACAGAGAAATCAAAAGACTCAGATCCCAGGACAGTGAGGCGGCTCGCCAGAGGCTCGCCAAGGGGCCCGCCAGGGGCTGGGCCTCCGCCCTGTGTAGAAAGTATGTCGGAAGCACCCTGCCCTGCTCAGTCATCCCCATGGAGTGTCTCCCAGAAGCCCCCCCCCCAGGAGCCTGCTGGAGGGGGCATTCCCACCCAGGTCGGAGAAGAAGGCTTTGAGTATACATAGTTGTGGGGCACACTCCCTACATGAGCTCATAAGGCTCAGTCTCCAGCACGGCCAGGAGGCTCTTACTTCCAGAGACAGACCAGTGTGAGCATCCTCTAAACCAGGATGGAGGGATCATCCTCTAACGGACGGACGCCAGGCTCTTTGCACCTTCTAGACCCCTTCCTGTAGTCCAGCCCTCCGGGCAACCCATCAGTGTGTCTGTGCTCGGAGCAGAGGTCTCCGTGGCACCCTTCCACGGATCGGCCCAAGCCGGGGCAAGGTGCTGGTTATACACACGCCCCCCTCATGGGAGTTTACTTGTTTGGGGGGACAGGTGGCCGTCTTGCACTTCAGCTGCTGTCTCTGTCGCTGGAGCCGCATGATTTTGTCTCTGGCCTGCTCACCCACAGACTCGCCCTGAATCTCTTCCTTCCTTTCCTTTTTTAGGAAGAATTTTTTTTCCTGTTTCTGCCTCAGCTCCTGGATCAGCTGCCTGTCGATTGAAGAACAGATGAGTGTCATGGGCGAGGGAGCAGGGTATGGGTAAGGGATGGGTAAGATGGAACAGAGAGGGGACTGGAGAGATGGCTCAGTGGTAAAGAGCACTGGTCTTCCATGGGACCCTGGTTCGATTCCCAGAATCCACACGGCATCTCACAGCTGTTCTGAGGGGATCTGATGCATTCTTCAGGACTCTGCAGACACTGCATGCATAAGATGTACAAGCAGGCAAAACATGCATACATGTAAACCAAACAATTAAAAAGAAGATGGACTGGAGGATGGAGGGTCTACACACAAGTGACCAAAGGCCAAGGAGCAGAGCAGATAAGGAAGCGCCATTCTCCCAGCCATCCCCAGTCTGGGGAATAATAGCTTCCAAGGAAGGGCTACTTCTCACGCCACAGGACCGCCATCACTCCCCCTTCTCTGGAAAGAGGGGCTGGGTAGGGCGCTAAAGCAAGGGGCTCCCGTGTTGGGCCACTACATTTGCTGGGCTCTCTGGACCAAAGACAGTGTACCAGATGAAATTCTTGGTCTTAGGAGTCAGGAGTCATCTTGATATCTGACCCTCCCTATGCTCTGACTTCCCCTCTCATAACTGAGGTGCTAGGTAAGGACTGGACCTAATTGGATGGCTCTCTTCAAGACCTTGGATTCCATATAGCCTGGATTTATAACACACTTTGGAGGCAGCGGTAGGCCGGGCGTTTGTCTTAAGGATGAATATCTAAAATAGCAGCTTATCTATTGAATGGCTCGATGTGCTGTGGAAACTGGGAGCAGTTTCTGGTCCTTGTGAGACCGCAGACAGGATGTAGCTGACAGAACTGTCAGCTGGGAAATGGGACACAGAAATTCTCCCCCCCCCCCCCCCCCCCCCCCCCCCCCGCTACCTTGGGCCACCCAGAGGAGCAGCTCAAACACAGTTACCAGAGTCCCCTGTCCACCTCAGCCCTAAAGGAAGCCTTCCTACCGTGCATACAGCTCCCGGGCTCTGGAAGCAACAGTGTTCTGGAAGAGGGAGCTATTGTCCTGGAAAAACTTGTCATACTTCTCCAAATTCAGACCAGGGTAGATGAGCCGGAAGCCTCCACAGTTTTTCTTTTCATATTCCTCTGTTTTCTGTAACCTCACGGCCTGGAAACCCTTGACTTCCTCCAGCCTGTGGGAAAACAGATTGCAGGGCAACGGTTACATTTTCTTGGAAGAGACATGTCCAAGCTGACTGTCATCTAAAGCCCTGCACATGATAATGGTTGATTAAAAATAAAAGCAAGAATGCTTCTGAAAGGGGGTTCCAGCATTTCTGGGACAGGAAGTGTCACAGTGCTCAAAGGAGCTGGTTACAAGGGTCTGACAGCTCAACCAAATTCTCTCCCTTTATGAGTAAAACCCATTTCCCCCTTGGCTTAGTCTGACTGGGCAGACTGTCGCCACCTTCCCGGGAGTCCATGGCCCTCATTACCCTTCTCTGGAAAAAAGAAGCTCCTATTTTGCTACATTTGAAGGCTTCTTGGATGGACGTAATGAGCCTTTATGAGCCGAGGCGACTTTACTCATCTCCAGGAGGAAAAGATCAGGTAGGGTAGCAAGATAAGCTTCCTAACGGCAGAGACACCACGAGCCACTGAGTTATCTATTGCACAAGAGAGGCCTTCAGCAGGACTACTAAGGTGTTAGAGACAGCAGCGCAGCACAGTATAAGGCCTTCTGGGGTCCCAGGCAGCAGGCAGCCCCAGCTCTAGAGTTTGGAGCTGTCACCAGTCAGCCAAGCCTAGTCATGTCGGCTTCCTATGAAGAATCTTCGTGTCCTTGGCTTCTAGTCCAGGACCATCCTGGGCACACAGAGTGCCAGGGAGACGAGGTGCCATTGAGCATGCCTATGGTATATGACAGAGCTTTTGCTGGTTTGTCTGTGGTTTCTGGAGACAGTGTTTCTCTGTGTAGCTTTGGCTATCCTGGAACTCACCCGGTAGACCAGGCTGGCCTTGAATCCAGAAAGATCTGTGGCCTGCCTCTGCCTCCCGAGTGACGGGACCAAAGGTGTGCACCACCACCACCTCACTCGGAGCAGAGGTCTTTTTTTGTTTGTTTGTTTCTTAGACTGGTAATTTCTAAATCCTCATGTGATACTAATCAATTTATTTCATATAATTATGTCTATCTATCTTAATCTCCAGTTTCCAAGAACAAAGAGACAGTCTCAATAAAATAGTTCATGTTGCTAAATTCTTGTTACAGGATATGTGATCACATTGTGTTATTCTTCTGAAAATACCCATTGCTACTTGTGGTGTGGCTCAGCCCTTAAAACACACCTTTATTACCTGTGGCTGGAATACAGACACGCCCACAGTACACACCTTTAATCCCAAACAGGGAAGGCAAAAGTTGTTTGTAGAAGGAAGCATCCCACCTTTGAAAGGGATGTTTGGGGAGAGGATGGGGACGGGAATGGAAGATTCAGGGTCAGCTGTGGGGAAGGACAGGCGACATGGGAGATGGCCATGAAAATGAATGGAAATGTGCAGCTGATGGGGGGGAAGAAAGCAGAGGGCATATCCTGGATGAGGCAGAGACCTGGGACAAGAGAAGCACTCAAGAATCAACGTGGATGACCTTAGCTGTGACTCACAACACTGGGGATATGAAACCTGAAGAGGCCACCTCCTGTAGCCAGGCAGGAATCCCAGTGGAATGATACAGACACCAACCCACCCAAAAATCTTTCAACCCAAAGTTTATCATGTTTGCAAGAAATGTAGGCATCGGGCAGGGAGCTGAGACTGAGGGACTGGACAACCAATAACCAGCCCAACTTGACACCCATCCCATGGACTATAGGAACCTGAAGTACACTAGATGCGATCTCAAAAACAAAACAAACAACAATAACAACAACCAAGAAGAACAAACAAAAGAATGAATCAAAAGAAAGCAAACAAACAAAAAGATAAAAGGCAAGGGCTGGGGGGCTAGAGAGATGGTACAAGAGCTTGGTACCTCTGTCAGATCCCAGCATTCTCCTAAAAAGCTGTGCGTGGCTGTGCGTGTCTACTCACACACACACACACACACACACATCAGCCTGAAACCCTGATGCTGGCCAATGGTTCAGCTCCAGAGTCACTGGGGGACTCTATCTCAAAGGAATGAGGTAGAGTGACAGAGTGTCTGATGCCCTCTGCACATAAGCACACAAGTATGCACAGGCTACCCCCCCAACATGTGCATATATAACACACACACACACACACACACACACACACACACACACGACTACAACAGAGATCCTGTCTCAAAACAAACAAAACTACACTAACTCTTCTTTCTCTCTCTCTCTCTCTCTCTCTCTCTCTGTGTGTGTGTGTGTGTGTGTACACGTGCTCACATGTGTCCTATCTTTCTCTCCCAGGAGAGAAGTGCTAGCCAAGTGCTTTAACAATAATGTACAGATACAGTTAGAAATCTTTTTTTTTTACATTTATTTAGTGTGTATATATGTACCCTCTGTGGTGTGTGGTGAGGGTACACAAAGGTCAAAGGATTGGTTATAGAAGTTGGTTCTCTCCTTCTGTCCTACGGCATCTAGGGCTGGAATCCAGGCCATCTCACTGATGGCAAATGCCTTCTTGGTTTTTTGGTTGGTTGGTTGGTTTTGTTTAAGACAGGGTTTCTCTGTGAAGTCCCAGCCATCCTGGAACTCTCTCTGTAGACTAGGCTGGACTTGAACTCACAGAGATCCACCTGCCTCTGCTTCCCAAGGGTTGGGATTAAAGGCGTGTGCCACCATGCCAAGCACGAGAGTGTCTTTACCTACAGAGTCACTTCACTGGCCCAACGGTTATAAGGACCTTCACAATTTCTAACAAACCACGGTACCGGGTACTAGGTAAGGCTTCAGATGGACGACGTCACTCAGTGCCCCTAATAGCTTATGCATACATAGTTCCACTTCACAATGAGATCCCCAAGCCTCCAGGAAAGTGACAAAAAGGCCACAGAACCAGCAGACTTTAGTCACAGCTGGGCCCAGGACAGGCAATCTTAACTGAGGGCCGGGCAGGATAAGAACCAGCTGCCTGGAGTCGGAGGCTCTGCTCTACCTGATCTCCCGATTTGGACACTGCTGCAGGAACCGTCCCCGCTGTCTCTCCTCCTCCAAGACTTTCTTTTTGTCACAGCTCCCCAGGTTGATGAGGACCAACGCATCGTAGAGCAGGCTGTCTTTCACCTCTTTATCCAACTTGGAGTCAGTGGAGAAGCTTGGAGAATGGTTGACCTGTGAAGAGAAGACACCGGTTGGGGATGTGAAAGCAGAGATGAGGCCAAGACTCCACCCTCACGGCCCTGGCTGTGCGCGTGCGCATGCTTGGGACAGAGCTGAGGGAGCTCGAGACTGGAGCTGCTGTGAAGAAAGCAGGGAAGGCAGGAAGTGGAAATCCCTCTAGGGCAACCAGGTGGGGTTCTGTTTGTTTCTGCGACAGGGTCTCTCAATGAAGCCTTATACTCACAGCGATGCACCTGCCTCAGCTCCCTGAGTGCCGGGATCAAAGGCTATACCACCCTTTTCGCCAGCTATTTCAGTCCTTTCTCCTCTGGAAGCGAGAAAAGTTCCCTCTCTATAGGCCCTCGATCTCATGAGTGTGGTATGTGTTCTCTCAGAAACTGTGCTCTACACACACTGGGGAGGAAAACAGCGGTCTAAAGCCATAGGTTTAACCAGACATAAGTGGCTCGTGCTTGTAAATCCCCCTTGGGAGGCCGAGACAAGAGAATTTCCACAAGTTTGAGGCTAAAATACAATGAGTTCCAGAATCGCTTGTGCTATAAAGCAGCACCCGATTTCAAACAAGTCAAAAAAAAAAAAAAGTAGGAAAGAAGGAAGGTCGGGAGGAATGAGGGAAAGGAAGGAGCCAGGAAGAGAAGACAGAGGTGGAGGAGGCGGAGGGGAGAGGAGAGGAAAACCGAAAAGAACACCAGAGGAAGTGGTACATGCTCTAATCCCCGCACTTGGGAGACAAAAGCAGGTGGATCTCTGTGAGTTCAAGGCCAGCCTGGTCTACAGAGTGAGTCTGGGTCTGGCAGGACTACTGGGTGAGGAAAGGGGTGGGGGACGGGGCAGGGAATAAAAGAAAATACAGAGGGAAATCCCGAGGCCAATTCAAAGTCTGGAAGCAGAGCGATTCTGTCTAGAAGCCGATCAGGACTGAAGGAGAGCCGGAAGGAGGCAGCTAGACCAGTTCCCGGACCCAGGAGAGTCCATGTTGTTCAGAGGAGCAGCACGACTCTGGTGGAGGGCCAGCAGCTTCTGGAGCTAGTGCTGCCACCTCAGTCTGTCCTTGGGTGGGAGGAGCTCCCAACAAAGCCCCGCCTTCCCCAGCCTGAGAATCCAGGTCCAGTGTGCGGGTCCAGAGTACGGGAGGGAAGGGCCCCAGAATTCCACATCCTTGTCCCTTGTGCTCACTGAATGGCTGCTTTAGCTGCCTACGGAATCTAATCAGGAAGCGAAGCCTGATCAGAGATCTCTTCGTCTTCCTACCGAGGGCGTGGGATTGCGCTTCCCCACTCCGACCACAGAATTGTCTATACTGATGCTTGGAATCGGGTACCTCAGGTCCCTGAGAGCCAGGCAAAGCTGCTTCCATTAGAAACCAATCACCGGCGACCAAGTTTTAAGATGGAACAGCCTCTTGGTGGGAAACACAGGAGGCAGAGCGGGCCTTTACAATCACTCGGCCCGAGAGAGGTGGCAGTTGTAAATCTGGACCTCGGGAAGGCACGATTCCCAGCCGTCTACCCCCCTCTGGTGGCCATTTCTCACCTAGGCGTGACACCCACGGGCAGCAAGCCCCACGGAAGGGAAGTGACACAAGTCAATTGAACTAATAACCCAGGTGAAGCAGGAAGGCAGAGTCCACGACGACGCTGGCTGACCGAGAAATGGGGGGATCGGGGGGGGGGGACAGCTTACACCCCCAATTTCCCTACCTCTAGCAGCCAGGGTTTGAGTTTCCGGTCCAACAAGATGTCAAAGCCCAGGATTTCAAAGCAGGCGCTGTTGAGCGTGTGGCTGGGGAAGCAGGTGTGGTAATTGTGCTTGATGACTGGGTGAGCAGAAATGAGCGTCTTGATGATGACGTCCTCGATGCCCCTCCAGATCTGCTCCACGTCGTAGCCATGGGTCTTCATGTATGTGTTGAAGGTGGACAGTTTCCTGAAGAGGGACACGGAGCACGAGGGAGGGGCATTATTCCTGGCCCGCCAATGCCATGGCATGGTGAAAGCCAGGAACTTCTGGAGATGATAAGGCTCCAGATGCGGTGGGGACCCGAGCCAAAGTGACACGGAGGCTGGATCAGAATGGGGGCGCTCCTGTAGGAGTCACAGACCTGCTGGGCGGTGGTGGCACACGCCTTTAATCCCAGCACTTGGGAGGCAGAGGCAGGCCTATTTCTGAGTTCGAGGCCAGCCTGGTTTACAGAGCGAGTTCCAGGACAGCCAGGGCTACACAGAGAAACCCTGTCTTGGGAAAAGAAAAAAAAAAAAGGAGTCACAGGCCTAGACTCCTCAGGCCTCAGAACCTCAGGGTACACAGCCTGAGAACTTTCTAAGAAACATCTGTGGGCTGAAGAAAGAGCTGGCTGAGTATTGGTTCGAGAGCCACAAGAATAAATGTGTGTGGAGTCAGTCAATCAATCTCTCTCTCTCTCTCTCTCTCTCTCTCTCTCACACACACACACACACACACACACACATCACTGGTTTGCTTCAGTAGCAATGGTTTTTCAGCCTTTGGTAACTTTTAGAAACAAGTAGGGAGCCTTTGAAGAACAATGACACCCTGGTCACACACAGTTCAGTCCCCTGAGATACTAGGGACCATAAAACGAAGTCCTGCTTTGGGGCTGCCCACAGAGATCAGCAGGACCACAGCATTTCCACACTTAGAGGAAGATGGCCCAAGCAAGCGATACTGTCCCCATTTTAAACATAAAGCCACACATCCCAGGAAACCTCAGGCTTGAGCAGTGAGGCGCCCAGCCACCCTGTCAGAGAGTCACCTGCCAAGTCTGATGGCCAGAGTTTGATCCACACACAGGAAGGAAGAACTGATTCCTGCAGGTTTTCCTCTGACCTCTACATGTGCACTGTGGTATCATGGTATGTACTCTGTCCCCCAAATAAATACATATAATTATATAATTTCTTTCTTTCTTTCTTTTTCTCTTTCTTTCTTTCCTTTCTTTCTTTCTTTTCTTTCTTTCTTTTCTTTCTCTCTTTCTTTCTTTCTTTCTTTCTTTCTTTCTTTCTTTCTTTCTTTCTTTCTTTCTTTCTTTTTTTAGACAGGGTTTCTCTCTGTGGCTGTCCTGGAACTCATTCTGTAGACCAGGCTGGCCTCGAACTTAGAAATCTGCCTGCCTCTGCCTCCCAAGTACTGGGATTAAGTGCACCACGGCTGCCTGGCTTTAAAAATTATTAAAAAAAAAAAAAAAAAAAAAAAAAAACACTGGGCTCCCATGAAGGGTCAAAAAGGAAGGAGCTGGCGTGTCAGCCAAGGAGCTGGTGGAAGGGACTGCAGAACAAATGACCGTCTGTGCAACCGCCACCTCTGTCATAGGAAGCCTGAGAACCGTGCAATGAGTGGATCCATGTATGCAAAGCACCCAGGATGTGTCTAGAGAAGGACAGACAAGCGGAGGCCTCTCAACACAAAGGTGTTTCTCTGCCCACCTTAGTCAGGTTGAACCATTTTGCATAAATGGATTTTCCACATTGTTGAAAACCAAGCCTTTCTAGTAGGGGGGAAAAACCAAACACTTTGATTTGCCTAATTGGGAAATAAAGCTTCCTGAAATAGACTACACATTTCCCTGACTTCCTACAACATGGGTTACAAAATGCAATATAACCTTTTCTTGATGACTCATTGCTGTGAATACGCTCTGCCTGACAATTTTCTAACACTCCACAGTGACTCCGTTCACTGCAACACCAGGCATGTGCCAGGCACACTGAAAGATGATGGCTGGCATCTGCCCAGAGGCCCTCCAGGCTCACAAACTTTGTCTTTTCCTCTCCAACTGGATTCCTGCTCCTGCTGACCTTGAACCCCAGTGAGAAGGTAAAGGCAAAACTGGGGGTTGACCTCAGTGGCCAACTTTGAGGAGGCAAGAGAGTTAGCATGAGAAAATTGTCTGAAGTCTCAGCAGATGAGGGAGGAGGTGGGCTCTCAAATCAGGGAGATGGGCAAAAAGAAAGGAAGGGAAGAAAGAGGGGAAGGGGCAGTAGCGGGAAGCACACCGGAGGCCAGGACATATTATGGGCTGAATGTGTTCCTCTAAGCTCAAGTGTTAGACACTTGGCCCCAATGCTAGAGTATTGGGAGGCCTGACCTTTGGGAGGGCTCTGCCCTCTTAAGTGGATTAATCTTTGCATGGCTGAAAGGGTTGTGGGTGTGGCTCTATTATAAAATCAGGCTCTCTCTGGCACACTTGCAGGGTTGAGAAGAGATGGGTCTCTAGGGGAGCGAGGAGGCTGAGGAGCCAGGAGAGGACAGAGGGAGCCCCGGGGGGCAGCTGGCTGCTCAGATGGAGAAGGGCCATGAGCAGAGGGAGAGGTCAGAGCAGGGAGCACAGAGGTTGGGTGTTGTTTGAGGGTCGGGGAGGGGGTGTGAGCTATAGGCTAGAACACTTTCTTGTTTAGCAGGTGTGAGGCCTTGGGTTGAATTCTGCTGCCAGAGGGGGAAAATATTACCAGAAGTGTCTACATTTTATTTTGGTCTGGTTGTCCCCACAACACCCTGTCCATCAGAGCCTGAGGGCCTAAGGCCTAGTATGGTTTCAATATTTTTTAATTTATATTTTCTCTTTCCCCTCTCTCTTCCTCCCTTCTTCCCTCTCTCCCTCCTCTTTGTTTACTTTCTCCCTCTCCCCTCTCCTGTGTCTGTCTCTATCTCTAGCTCCATGGTCTTAGTGTATAGCCCAAGGTAGCCTGAAATGTATAATTCTCCTGCCTCAGTCTGAGAGCTCCCAAGGGCTAGGACCCAGCACCACTGTACGCCAACCACACCACAAGGCCTGGCAATGACATTATTTCTCATAAAAGAAGGCTCTAGGTCGACAGAACACTAGTAGTAACAATACTGGGCTGCAGCCATCTGAGCCTCACAGGAACTCAACAAAGAGGGCAGGACAAGGCTGGATCATTGGCTGTGTCCGAAAACCCAGGAATGGAGGCTCAGAGACAAAGCAATTTGTGGAGGCTTACTCAGCAGTCAAGCATCAGAGAGGGGGTGACATGCTAGGCACCCTGGCCAGGGGCACTGAACCAGTGCAGGATCTGTAGGGAGAGCAAGTGACAAGAGTTTCAGACAACATGGGACTGGTGTCCTCTAAAAAGGGGGCGTGAGTGAAGTTGGGTGTGGCAATGCACACCTGTAATCTCAGCACTTAAGGGAAGAAGAATGGGGATTTGAAGCTACCCTGGGCTACATAGGCCAACCTAAGCTACATATGCAGACTTTTCTCTAAAACACTTGGGGAAGTAAAGGCAAGAAGATCAGGAGGTAAAAGCCTCTTCCACTGTAATCAAGTTTGAGGCCAGCTTTAATATACCACACAGACATACACACATACAAATACCCACCATGCACACACATATAACAGACATACACAAACGCATCATATACATACATACACACACATGCACACACAAATACACATATGTACACACACTATACATATGCATACACATAACACATACACACAAACACACACAACTGCACAGATGTACACACTACACATGTATATATACATAAAACACACATGTATACACTATACACACACATACACACAACTGCACACCTGAACACACTACACATGTATATATACACAAAACACACACTAGTCACACACAAATACACACATGTACACACTCTACACATATACATGCATACATATACACATATATACATACATGTTACAAAACACAACATAACCCTTTCTTGATGAGTCATCGCCTGTTGCTGTGAATATACTCTGCTTGGCAATTCTGATGCTCCATGGTGACTCAGTTAATATATATATGTATATATATATATATACATATATATATACACATATATATCCTCTCCTTCCAAGCAGGCTGTACTAGTAATAGTCTATGTACTGAAATGCCCTCTGCCTCCCTGACCCTGTGAGGCTGGCAGTGGACACAGCTGTTCAACCCAACTCAGAGCTGTGTGACCTTGGTCAGCTTACCCCCTCTCTGAGACTCAGTTTCCTCATCTGGGAAACAGTAACAGGACCTAGCTCCACTCTGCACTTGAGCTCCTGGGCGCTCTGCCTTGGCCACGGTGTGGTGGTGAAAATCCAACAACAAAGCCTTAGGCACCAGCTGTCTGCCATCTCTGCCCACCACACACACACTTCTCGGTCTACCGTTCTCTCAAATGCCAGCTAAGGAATCCATCGCTTTAGTAGAAAAGCTGCTGGGGGCGGGGGGGGGGGGGGGGGGGGGTGTTCAAACCCTTAGGAATCCCATGTTTTCCCCAATCTGAAGGCCGGCTAGCCACAGGTCAGGTGACTTCAGGACATCATGACGCATCAGTTGAGAATCTGTAATGGAGCAACACCCCAGGGACTACAGACTGAGGAATCACAGCTGGCAAGTCCCTCTCGCTTGGCAGCCTGCAATCAATAAAGTCTGTTGATGTGGAAATGTCAGGAGGGCAACTGTAACAAGGTAGGTCTTGGGGTGTGTGTGTGTGTGTGTGTGTTCTGCTGGGGAAACCGTTTGTGTTTATCTCCCTCCTCCCAGCCTCCCAGGGTTTACAGCAGGGCCTCCTTTTAATGATTAACAGTCCAGAGAGCTGACAGGAAGAGTCTGTTCTGGGCTGAGAGGCAAAGCAGGCTTTGCGGAGCTCATGTGACCCGAGATGGACCTATTGGCAGGGACTGAGTGGGTTTGGGTAGAATCCTAAAAAGATGGGGCAGCGACCCTCTTACCTCTTGCTCCCAGAATAAGCATCTTGAATGAAGTTGGAACTGTGCTTATTGATAGAATAATTAGTCAGGTGCATACAGATCTCATCCTGGGGAAAGAGACATAAGACCGTGGGTCTGGCTGAAGCACCAGCCTTCTGGGTCCTGAAGCACCAGCCTTCTGGGTCCTGAAGCACCGGCCTTCTGGGTCCTCTCCATGCACAGCGCTCACCCACCTCCATAGTCCCCGGGGCTTAACGGGAGAAGCGAATTTATGGGCATAAACAAAGGGGCAAACAGAAGGCAAAACGGATAGCTCATAGTTCTTTCTGAGACTGGGGGACAGGAAGATTGGAAGCAGGGCAACTAGGGAAGTGTATCCATGGCCTTTGCTGCTGCTGCTTCTTTTTGTTTGTTTGTTTGGTTGGTTTGGTTTGGTTTGGTTTGGTTTTTTGAGACAGGGTGTCTCTGTATGGCCCAGCTGTCCTGGAACTCACTCTGTAGACCAGGCTGGTCTACGAACTCAGAAATCCTCCTGCCTCTGCCTTCCAAGTGCTGGGATTAAAGGCGTGTGCCACCACTGCCCGGCTATGGCCTTCACTTCTTGAGCACCTTTGCAGTGTAGCTTTGGTGTGGGAGTCAGGAAAGCCTAGCCACAAGTCCCAGAGGCAGCACATCCTAGCTGAGTGAGGCCAGACAAGTTTCTTACACTCCGAAGGTTTTAATCTCATCTGTAAAATGGGGATACTAATCCCTATCTTGGAGGGCTTCTGGGAGGACTGAAGGAGAAACCCCGTAGGATCTGGACCACAGTCAGTACTCATCTGATGCCTGCGGATTCCCCAGAATCTGAGGGTGTTATCATGCTAAGAAGGGGAAGCAGTGTGTCCCCTCAGCTCACCAGGTTGTCCATGTTGGGGTGGGAGTAAGAGGTGGTGGCAAACCGAGCCAGTCCTTCATTGTACACGAAAACCCTGAGAGGGTCACAGGAGGTCACCAGCACGTAAACCCGGAGGTCAAACTTGAACCCGTCGATGATGAAGGGCTGGGTGGGGAGGAGAGAAGTCACGCACGCACTCGTGGGAGGTGGCAATCACAGGTGGAGGTGTCTAGCTCCCACCACCTCCTCCTCGGGGCGCTAGCTGCAGCTTTGCTGAGAGGCGTAAAGAGCAGGCTTGCCCAGGGTGGGGAGCAGGAGAAGCAGATTTGGGCTTTAGGAACAGACGGGTGACCTTGGGGTTGTCACCAAGCTACACAGTGCCTTCAGCTCCCGAGTTGTCAAATGCTTCGAGCAATTCTAAGAGATGTGTCAGCAAGTGAACACTACGGGGTCCTAGCATGGGGCACACGGCTCCCAGGGCTACGTCGCTTGCAGCTGCCTTCTGCAAGAGGCTCTTGGAATTTTGTCTTGGGGAGGCCAGTGCTTTCTCCCCCTACACACACACACACACACACACACTTCTAGAAGGACCCCTCCCTGCAGTGGGCTATATCACATGTGGTCTGTGACTCCCCCACCCCCACCCCAGCCAGGGAGAAAAGCCGGTGTCTATGAACTTCCCTAGATGACTCCCCTCTCCTAAATGAGGCGGGGTCTCCACAAGCCAAGCTTTCATCCATGTGAGGGAGAGGTCGGCCTGGTGAGGCCAGGCCAGTGGTGGACTGCGCAAGGGCGAGGGACATTGTGACTCGGAAGGTTTGGGACTGAGCACATCAAAGGCTAGAGACAGGCTCAGTTTCATCACCACCTCTGCCTTCCACTGGCTCCACTTCGCTTCTGTCCCACAGAGCCCGAGGCCACTGCGGGCAATAAATACACAATCACGGCGAGGAAGTACCTTTGAAATATAAAGCTGGCAGATCATATCCTCCCCTGGCCTGATTTCTTTCACTGACCGGGTAATGAATATGCCTCTCCCTTGGCAGCCCGAGTCCGGCTTACAAATGTAAGTCTTATTCTTTCTTGTCCTGCTGTAGGTCTGCAAATCTCCCCAGCTGTCACAGCAGGGAGGAGACAAGACACACCTTTTTAGCTTGGGAACTGTGACAAGGAAAACTAATCTTTATTTATTTCAATTTATTTTATGTGTATGGACGTTTCGCCCATGTGTATGTCTGTGCGCCGTGTCTTTGCACCATGACTGTGCCTGGTGACAGAGGAGGCCAGAAGAGGGTGTGGGATCCCCTGGAACTGGAGTCACAGACAGCTGTGAGGTACCACATACACGGATGCTGGGAATCGAACCTGGGTCCTCTGGAAGACCAGTTAGTACTTTTGAGTCCTCAGCCATTTTTTCTCTAGCCCAGGAGACTCGTTATGAAAGCAAAACAGGGGCTGGAGAGATGGCTCAGTGGTTAAGAGCACTGACTGCTCTTTCGGAGGTCCTGAGTTTAAATCCCAGCAACCACATGGTGGCTCACAACCATCTGTAATGGGATCTGATGCCCTCTTCTGGTGTGTCAGAAGACAGCTACAGTGTACTTACATATGATAAATAAATAAATCTTTTTTTAAAAAAAGAGAGAGAGAGCAAAACAGAAAAGAGAAGCTATGGACAAGGTCCTGGTGTTCCAGACAGACACTCAGTGATCCAGCGGTAGAGACATTAAACTTCCAAGGAAATTCATCCTGGATTCAAATCTAGGCAACACCACTTCCCAGCTGTATAGCGCGTCATTGGCTTCACTTCCTCATCTCCATTACCTACACCACGTGAATAATGAGACTTGTCTCATGCGTTCTTTTGTTTTGTTTGTTTGGTTGGTTGGTTGGTTTGTTTTTTTGAGACAGGGTTTCTCTGTGTAGCCCTGGCTGTCCTGGAACTCACTCTGGACCCGGCTGGCCTCAAAGTCAGAAATCCCTCCCGAGTGCTGGGATTAAAGGCGAGCACCACTGCTGCCCGGCTGTGTTCCTTTGTTACATCACACAAATTGGACAAGAGTGATGTGATGTGCCCCAGGTAGTTTGACTTGGGTTTACACATGACAGAATTGAAGTTTTGCTCCCATCTTGAGCCCTGACAATGGGACCACCTTCTCCTGTCTGGACTCCAGCGCCTCAATGAGATGCCTCCACATAAGCCAGGAATACAGGAAGGCAAATCACACCCTTGAACGCCCTCTGAAGGAAGGGTGCTGAGGGATAGGGATGTGTTTCAGATGTAGACCTAGCATGTGTGAAGCCCTAGGTTTCATCTCCACAGCCATATAAACTGGGTGTAATAGCTCAGGTCTGTAATCGTAGCAATCAAGAGGTAGGGGCAGGAGATCAGCAGTTCAACAACATCCTTGTTTACATAGCAGATTCAAGGCTAGCCTGGGCTACTAGATGCTACATCTAAAAACAAACAAACAAAAACCACCAAAGTGTACTTAGAAGAAAGAAGGTAACCAGATTAGAACTGTGGTATTTACCTATACTCCTAACACATAGGAAGCTGAAGAGGATGGGCTGAGAGTTTGGGCTAGCCTTGGATATATAGTGAGGTCTTCTCTCAAGAAATAAAGAGATATTTCTTTATCTCTTGGCAGGGATAAAGAAGCCAAATCAATGGATCATAGGTGTTACAGACATTGTTTTGTGCTTTAATTTAAAAGAATCTTCAGAGCCAGGCGGTAGTGGCGCACGCCTGTAATCCCAGCACTCTGGGAAGCAGAGACAGGCAGATTTCTGAGTTCAAGGCCAGCCTGGTCTACAGAGTGAGTTCCAGGACAGCCAGGGCTATACAGAGAAACCCTATCTCGAAAACACCAAAAATCCAAAAAATCCTAAAAGATTCTTCAGTGTACTGAAGGAGTCAAAAAGTACACTCTACAATGGCTGTGAAGTCTGGAGGTTCCTATCTTCTGAACGGCAAATATGTTCCTTATTTATTTGTTCATTTATATTTTATGTGCAGTTGTGTTTTTCCTGCATGTATATCTATTCAAGGATGTCAAATCCTGGAGTTACAGACAGTTGTGAGTCGCCATGTGGGTTCTGGGAATTGATCCCAAGTTCTCTTGGAAGAGCAGTCAGAGTCAGTGCTCTTAACCACTGAGCCATCTCTCCAGCTCCCTTTTAAATACTTGTTTTGTTTTTTTTAAATTCGAGACAGGGTTTCTCTGTGTAGCCCTGGCTGTCCCGGAACTCACTCTGTAGACCAGACTGGCTTCTAAATCACAGAATCTGCCTGCCTCTGCCTCTCCAGCGCTGGGATTAAAGGCGTGAGCCACCACCACTCAGCTTTATTTTTGTGCTTCCTTTGAAGTTAATGCCAGCCCTGAAGATTGTTCCAAACACTTTATGAAGAGTCTGCAAGTCCCAGGGATCTTAGTTTGGGGAAGTCTTGGAGAAGAGAGAAAGGGATTCTTTACAGTGTGAATATAATTCTTTTAAAACATTTTTTAGATTTTTATCTTTTTTTTTTTTTAGGTCTAGAAGTATGTATGTGCACTGTGCCACCCTGAGAACCAGACCTGGGTCCTCTATAAGAGCAGCCATTGGTCTTAGCTGCTGACTCCTCTCTCAGTCCACTTGAATACGATTCTGAGGTGACACTTCACTGCCACACCCTTTACACGCCCTCATCGGACCCCAGGTCACGTGCATTCCGTGTGTGTGTGTGTGTGTGTGTGTGAGAGAGAGAGAGAGAGAGAGAGAGAGAGAGAGAGAGAGAGTGTGTGTCTCTGATTCCCTTGTGACTCCAGGCAGGATCTAGAGAATTACACACACTGGGAGTGCATGTCTACTTTTGAGGGTCAGTGGCTGACCATGCCATTGAATGAGACAGGCTAGGCAGCCTTCTCTGTTCTTGCTCTAGGCGCCAACCTCTCATTTTTCTCCTTAAAAATTCAGAAACTACATAGGCAGGTGGTTGGAGCAAGTTCAAATCCAGCAGTTTCTGGGGTAGAGCAAACTTCCACCCTAACTGTGAGTCCAACCTGCAGGGGGCCCAGTCCCTACCTAATTGACAGCTCGTTTTATAGGCGGGGCCCGTGTTTTCTCAGCCTTGGGCACACCCTTACCCCTTTACTTCCTGAACAGTAGGGGGAAATACAGAAGGTCATATGGGGTTGTGGCAGAAGGGAAATCAAGGCCAGAGAGAAAAAAAATAACAAAAATATTGCCAGGCACACGCCTGTAATCCCAGCACTTGAGAGGCGGAGGCAGAGGCAGGTGGATTTCTGAGTTTGAGGCCAGCCTGGGCTAGAGTGAGTTCCAGGACAGCCAGGGCTACACAGAGAAACCCTGTCTCAAAAAAACATATATATTGATGGGAGGTGGCAAGGGGGTGGGCATGGTGGGCACTCACTCGGCAGGAAGACACCAGGTCCTGGGGAAGAAATGAAAGTCCTTAGGAAACAGCTTTAGCATGCGGCTCATATTCCGGGCCAGCAAATCCTTGCGGCAGATCTCACTCATCCCAGGAAAATGATTGATTTTCTGCAAAGGGAGCGGGAATTCATAAGCGATTCCAGCTGAGACAAAGCAGGCCTAGGGGAGTGTTCTGAGATCCCTTCGAGTGCTGTTGACACAGACTGGGCCACCGCTGGCCAGATGCCACACGACCAGGGAGGCACATACCTGGTAACTCTTCATTTCCATCACTCGCTCCAGTGACACCGAGTAGTCTGTCCAATAGAGAGTCCAGTCGTCATTGTCCCCTGCCTCTCGGAGGCCATATTGCTGAGCTGCCCTGCGCACTGTGAAGGAGTTGAAGAAAAAGAAAGGTCTGTCGAGGGACAGAAGCAAGGAAGAGCTAGCTCTGTGTGGGGCGGTCCCTTTCCCATGACATCCCAGATCACATAGTGAAATTAGAGAGCTGGCTCCTTGCGGCTGGAAGCCATTTTGTTTTGTGGACAGAGGGAAGAGAGTGAGAAACGGACACTTTATTGAAGGACACGTCTGAGGCTATATAGGATGAATGTTAGACTCAGCACGGCTTCCCTTTCCCAGGAAGGAGTCTTCTGGCTTGTCTCCAAACGTTAAACTCTGGATGTACACCAATCCTTAACCATAATCTAGAGCCAGGCTTAATGAGTAAGATAATCTAGTACAGAGGCAGGTGAGGAGAGGAGAGATGCATTTGACATAGTTGAGTCTTGGGCTAGCCTGAGCTACACAGTGAAGCCCTGCCAACAAACATATGTACGTAAATATGCAAGGCTATAGGTTGTGCACAACACTGTGATTTTTAGGAGATTTCTAGTTTCTTCTGACAGTTTATGGAGTCAGGAGAACCAAGCATTGGGAGACCCTGTTTATCACCCTCAGGCATTCCCAGGGCTGGCCCCTCCCCACCCTTCAGTCTCCATCACGGATGCCTTGAACACAGATGCTCACCGCTGTCATACCGGCAGTTGGATAGATTGATCACCAATCATCTGGAAAAGAGAAAAGGGCAGACAGCAAGACACAGACAGAGACCCTGCCAGAACACAGAGCTGGGGCCAGACACACACGCCCCAGCTGCCACACTAAGCCTGAGGGGCTGCCCCTTCCCATCACTAAGGATGCCTGCCGCCCCGCGCCCCCCCCCCAAAGGACGCAGAGCAGCGGGAACCTTGCCCCTTACAGTTACTTTTGCTTGCAATTTCATGTTAACATCATTGCCTCCACTGCCTTTTTAATTGTGTCAGCAATGGGACTTGAACCCAGGGCCTCCCACCTGAAAGTGAGGTACTTGGCACTAGCCTACACTCCCAGGGGGTCCCCGTGCTTTTACACTGTCAGCCCATCGGGGACAGAAATTTTAAAAAGCACATACTTCTGACTAAAATGTCTCCTTCTTCTCCCCGCTAAGGGAGGCTATTTAGAAGGTAGACAAGCACTCCACCAGGCTCAGCAGAGCATTAACCCTGAACCGGAACGCACAGGCTGCAGCCGCTGGGACTGGCAAGTCACTGTGGTCCTTTTACACTGCAAGTATGTGACATTCCCAGGACGCACGCGAGCTTGCGCTTACGAAGGGAAATGTTTTTCTTGCTCCTTCAGCAAGGAGCTCCCTCTCCACCCAGTCTTTAAAAGGCACAGTAAACACAAATGGAAGGAATAGTACAAGGTGAGGTTACACACGCTATTATGGGATGCCGTAAAACAGGATACTGAAAGCGGTGTGATCCAGATGAGACAAGCCCTGGTGTGCCCCTTTCCTCTCCTCAGCCAAGGCCCTCTTCCCTCAGGGTCCTTCCTGCTCTTATCAACACTGACACCACACACACACACACACACACACACACACCCTGCAACTCCTCGTATTTCAATACTAACCTTTTTTTCTTCCTTTTTTTCTTGCCATGCTGCTGGGCGTTCTGAAGCCTCTTTTGTGTGTTCTCTCTCACAAAAGCCAGGGTGACAAACTTTTTCAGCTCCTCTAGATCTTCTATGGAACTCTCCTCCCTCTCTTCGGCCCCTTCCTCACTCTCTGAAATCAGGCACTGTAGCATCTTCCCAGCCCTGGAGGAGGCTCCGGGGAAACATCAGCCCTCCCTGGAGAGAAGGCAGAGCGATCAGCAGTTGCGTGGGTCCACCTGAAGGGGGCCCTCCTCCCTCGCTCAAGTCCCTTCCCAAACAACTGGCTGTAGTTGATGAAAATGCTCCCTGCTGCAACTGCACTCTTGGTACACGCTCAGGCAGAGAGCTAATTCCACCTTTGCCAAAGAGTCTCACCTTAGGGACTCCCTTAGCCAATCCCAGATTTGGCTTTGGCCATCTGGGGTTTTCTCAAAGAGGCCGAGCTGCTATGCACCGGGCCGCCTGGTAAACAATCTTATTATTAAAGTGAGTGTGTGCCTGGAGACAGCCTCAGAACTCAGCTTCAAGCCTTCCTAGCTGAGGGACTGAGTCCCGAGGGTGCAGTGGAGGTGGGCCGAGATCTGTTAACCCTTGCGGTGCTGCATTCAGCCTCCCACAAGGCAAGATGCAGGCATGAAGAAGACACACAGGCAGTTGTGAATCAACAGATGTTCGTTCCCAACAGTTCTGAGGATGGAACTAAGAGCTTCTGGAAAACTAGTACTCTTAACTGCTGAGACATCTCTCTCTGTGTGTGTGTGTGTGTGTGTGTGTGTATGTGTCTGTGTGTGTGTGTGTGTGTGTGTGTGTTACACCCCAGGGGATCTTTAACAATTTGGGCTAACTAGCACCAGCAATAGGCAATTATAGCAGGCTTAATTAAAGGGCCACAGGGTCTCTTAGGAATCAGCTCCCTTCGCCACTCAACTCGATACTTCTAGACAACACCTATGCCCCACAGCCTGCTCTTTGACCCCACAGCACCCTAGTTCTCCTCTCCGCCCTCTGCCTGAACCTAACCTGGTGGTGATGGTCCATTTCTAACTACGAAGACTTCCTGCGATTAAGCCTTCCTGTGGCATTACTGCTGCGGGTTTGCCAAAGGATTTTCAGATACTCCTCTGAGTAAATTGTTCACCTCCGCTCCTGGGAAGGAGGGCAGAAATGTTGCACTGGCCAACGACTGAGCTGGTTCCTTCACTCTTGGAAAACATGGCCACTCTCAGGACAACCAACAGAGAAAACCTCAGCCATAGCTATGAGTCACTGTTCCCTGTGAACAGGGACACACTTGGCAAAGTCTGAGAAAACTGGAGAACAGCAAGTCTTGGCCTTGGGCTGTGGTTCCCTTCCTCTAAGGTAAACGACCAGTTCCAACCCCCAAGGCCTTTCAACAATGCTCCACTTGACTGAGCCCCATGGCAGGAGTGGCTCGTTTACCTAAAAGTTAATGTTAACTTGGGAAGAAACTGACCCCGATTTTGAACTCTGGAACTGCGGGTTGCCTCTGCCTTTTTTTTTCCCTTAAGGGCCTTATCCAGGTGTTAAGAATAAGTCAAGGCTGCTTCAAAGAGAAGAATTGTGGGGCTGAGGCAGGAGAATCATGAATTGTAGGCCAGTGTAAGTTACACAATAAGACTGGGACCCTGTGCCACCTCGCACGCGCACACACAAGGTCCAAATCTGTTTGCTCCTGTAAGACAGAGCTCCAGCACACAGAGCAAGAGACCGAACCCATGAACACCTGGAGGAAGAGCTGGCTCACCACGGCCTACACGGCTCCATCCTGCCCACCCTGTGTTCCAGGCTGTCTGTGCTACGAGAGCCACCCAGACGTACTGCGAGACAGGTGCCGGATAGCCAAGGACAGTCTGCGCTGAGTGTAAGCACCTTGGCTGCGGTCCCTCTCTTTCTTCAGACTTGAATATTTTCTTTTTATGCGTGTGCGTGTTTTGTTTGCATCTCTTTGTGTACCATCTGTGTGCAGTGCCTGTGAAGGTCAGATCCTCTGGAACAGAGTTACAGATGGCTGCTAACAGCCACGTGGGTGCTGGAAACCACAGTCGAGTCCTGTGCACCCATCCCACGGTCTCGAACTCCCAAAAGTTAGAATTCCAGGCCTGAGCCACCTCAGCCCGCTTGCCTTGTTTTCTCTCCCGCGCATGCTCTGCATCCTGTCCCGTTCCCAAGACTGACTCCTGCCGCCGTCTCTGCAAACACTTCCGAAAGAACATCTCCTTTAAAATTACCTGCATGCACACCTGCACCCTAAATCTAGCCTGGAGAAACATCCTCTGGCTCACAGGAAGATGTGGCTTTGGCCAAACCGCAATGATAATGTCTCATGAAGGCGTATATAGGAGTACTTGCCAAGAAGTAGAAATGCATTTTCCTTATAAAAACAGAGATTTCCATTTCTCTTGGGAGGAGTGGGTCTCTATTCCTCCATGCCAATCATCAAGAGCACCTGGACAGTGACTCCCCTTAATGTTTCCTTCATATTACTATAGTTTATGTGATATAGAAACCAAGTGGCAAATAGCTTTGTATTATAGCAGTAATAAGAGAATTGACCTTTTTTTGAGTGTCTGTGCATGTGTGTGTGTGTGTGTATGTGTGTGTGTGTACATTTGTGCAGGTGCATTGGCCCATGCATGTATATGTAGACGTCAGAGGTCAATGTAGGATATCTTCTTTTATTGTTTGCCACTTCCTTTGGTGAGACAGGGTTTCTCACTGAACCTGGGGCCTGCCTGTCATTTTGGCTAGACTGGCTGGCTGGTGAGCTCTGAGATCTGCCTGTCTTTGCCCTGCCAGTTCTAGGATTACAGATAGATCTGAACTCAGATCCCTGTGCTCACAAAACAAGCATTTCACCTCTGAGCTATCGCCACAGCCCTTATTTTTTTTTTTTTTTGTTTTGTTTTTTGAGACAGTTCTGACCTTACACCCAGTTCCTCTTTCTTTATTGACCATGGGTGAACAAATCCATTTTTATCCTAAGTTCTGGGACTCTAAGCGGCAGTAGGTGGCCTTGAACTCACGCCTCTAGCCCCAGGCTCCTAATTGTAAACGGAGCCACCACGCCCGACCTGGTTATCTCATGCAGCCCACTTTCTGTCCTTGACACTTTAAGGCAGACCTTTTTAACATCTGAATTTACAGTTTTGTATCTGTATATCGTTACCCTATAGGCAGGAAGTCTGTTTGGTTTTTGTTTGTAAGTTTGCAGTTCTGGGGACTCTGTCCAGACCTCACAGGGCAGGGGTGAGCACTCTGCTTCTAAGCCCTACAACAGTGCCCCTGCCCTGGAGGGGGGGGTGTTTTGTTTGTTTTGTTTTGTTTTTGTTTTTGTTCTTCAAGCAACTCTGAATGAAGATAAAAACTGCTTCCCCCGGGTCTGAAATCAAAAACTATTGACCCATTCATTTTTGTTGTACGGGGATTGAACCTAGGACCCTAAAAAAGCTAGACACATGCTCTACCACCAAGCCTCCCCACCCCCACCCCCAAAGCATTTTACTTTTCTGATATCAGAAAAAAAAATCAGAGCTGACCCTGCTAAACCCAGGCTGGACTCAAGCTTGCTAAACTTCTAAGGAAGACCTTGAACTTCTGATCTTCCAGTTTTTACCTCCAGTTTTTACCACACAGTCTTCACAGGTGTGTCCCACCACACCCACTCTAAGGGGTGTGGAGGATCAAACCAAGGAATGAATTTAGAACATTTTTTCTAAGCTCTCAAGAAATTCCTCAATGTTATAGCAGGTTGAGACCTTGAAGAAATTCAGAAATTCAGATTTAATCCCTCATTTACTTTCAGACCAGCTTTCCCTCAGGCAAGTAATTGCACATACTAACACTCTTCTGGACTAGGGAAGGAGAACTGATCATAGACAAAGACCAAGTCCGAGAAGCCAGGACAAAATTCCAGCACCAATATACAATATCTTTCTTTTAGCAAGGAGAGCAGACAGATAACATGGACCAAGTCCCCTGGAGATCTCAGAAGAGAAGGTTAAAAGTCAGGCATGGTGGTGTGTGCCTACAATCCAGGCACAGGGAGACTGAAGGGAAGGTAACCAAGAGTTCCAGGCCAGCCTGGCTACAAGCAACACTGTCTCAAAACAAAACAAAACAAAACAAAAAAAACCCAAAAAACTATATATTATATCAAGCAAAATAATGTACAGCTTTAGTCTTTAACCCCAGCACTTGGGAAACACAGGAAATCAGATCCAGCCTGGGCTAAATTGTAAGTTATAGGCTAACCAGAGATACACAGTGAGACCCTGTCTCAAAACCAAACAAACCAAAAAACCCAAACAACCCCTCCTGAACAAACAGAAGACCAACCAGTATGTTGCTAATGTATTAACAGACAATGGTGTCTTTGTTTTCTCCCAGTGACATAAGAAATGTCCATCCCATCTTCCCAACTAAGATACTTTAGGACAGAGTACCCTGTTAGCACCAGTTTGACCTTGAGCTCTTCCAAGTTAATAACCAACCAACCAAATCCAGTTACACCGCATGGAAGTGCTGTGTTGACCACTAGGGGGAGGCAATGAGTACAGACATGGCCCCAGTAAATGCCCTGCTGGTGATTTGGAAAAATAATTGGTGACTGGGTTCTTTTTTCTTTTTTCTCTCTTTTTTCTTTTTCCCTTTCTTCTTTCTTCTTTTTCTTTTTTCTAAGGGAAAGCTTGTATTTGCTTTGGTTTGGTTTTTTGCTTTGTGACACAGGGGTCTCCTCTAACCCATGTTGGCCAGCCTTCCCCCCCCCTCCCCCAGACAGGGTTTGTCTGTGTAGCCCTGGCTGTCCTGAAACTCACTCTGTAGACCAGGCTGGCCTCAAACTCAGAAATCCTCCTGCCTCTGCCTCCCAAGTGCTGGGATTAAAGGTGTGTGCCACCACCGCCCAGCAATCTCTGTGTTCTAAAGCACGCTTTTTCCCCAGTCTGTAAGAAAATAGGCAGAGCAAAGGACTCCCCTGTTTTGTCTCCCCATGACTTCTTTCTTTCTCAACACAGGTTTTTCTTCATCATCTCTCTTTTCATTTTTTTTCCCTCTTTTCCCTACTAGCAGCACCTTACAAAGGTCTTCAGAGGACAGCAATTGTTAAGATATTCAATGGGGGGCTGGGGGGAAGCAAGGGCTTTGGACCTAGCTTTGGCTTAGCCTACTGACTTACTATGGCACAACCAGCCAGGCTACCATTTCCTTATTCACTCTCTATCTTCTCTGAATACAAGAGCACCAGGGGGACAGGAACTTCACACCTAGGGGTGCAGTGGCTCATGTGTGTGTGTGTGTGTGTGTGTGTGTGTGTGTGTGTGTGTGTGTGTGTGTAAGCCCAGCACTCAGGAGGCTGAGGAGGTGTGAGCTGGGACTGCGTGACAAGCTCCAGGGTAGCTTGAGAAACAAAGCAAGACTCTCAGAAAAAAGGGACAGAGGAGGACCTCAAGGTTACACTGGATCTGCCCAGGCAATCCAGCTAAAGCCTGAGAAGCACAGGCTGGGCCGGATTTTTTGGCAACAATAGGAGTCTTGAGCCCATTCAGACGTCATCTTTTATTCTGCTAGGAACTGAAGACGTCTATGGTGCTAGAAGATGCGATTCTTGTTCATTCATTTATTTTTAAGGTACAGTTTTCAGGCCAGCCTCATGGCCAACCATTTCTTCCACGATTCTCAGGAAGCAATTAGCCACGATAAATCTGGCTAACTGATCCCTATTCCTTTCTTACTTTGCCTTTTCACAGGGTCTTAGGCGGGGAGGGCAGTTGAGCGACACTGTGCACTGTACTTTCCTGCTTTCTACAGTGGTGACCCTGGTTACTAACCTCTTTAAGCCGCCTTTCTTGTAAATAAGGACGACATTCATCTCACTAGGTAGTTCTAAAGACCAAACTAATGTTTCTACTAATGCTTTTCAAACAGTACTTGGTTCAAAATAAGCACCATGCTGTCAAGTAGGAATAGGGGGCCGGGAGGGTAGTGGCCAATGGCTCAGTGTTGAAGCATTTGCCAAGTCTCTGGGTTCAATCCCCATCAACCCAGAATGATGGTGATGATGACAATGACAGAAACGGTACAAATACTAAATAAATTTTTTGGAGTGTCTGGCATATAACAATAGTTAATAAATACTCAGTGTCTTTTCTACTTTATCCCCAAATTTAAAAGAACCCAGTGCTCAAATTCTAGATAAACTTTCTCAAGACCAAAAAGAAGAGTATTCTTTCAGGATGCCCTCCCCCCAAAAAAGTGAAAAACCAAAAAAAAAAAAAATAATAATAATAATAATAAAATAACAGGAAGTCGAGCAATGGTGACATAGGCCTTTAATCCCAGCACTTGGGACGCAGAGGCAGGTGGATCTCAGTTTGAGGCCAGCTTGATCTACAGAGTTCCAGGACAGTCAGGGCTACACAGAGAAATTATCTCAGAAAAACAAGGAAGAAAGAACTGGAAAGAGAATGAAGGCAACCGTGGAGACGTGGGGTAATTCCAGGCATGGAACAATCAACAACAACAAAGCAAAACTGCTTTCTGAGAAGATTCTTTGGACAAAGGAAGAAAAATGATATAGAAGGGGACCCGGCGCGGGGGAGGGGGAGGGGCGGGGTGTGCAGAGTGTCTCAGAGATGGTTATATCTAAGAGATTGCCTCCAGGTGGCGTTAGGTGTGGGAAACCGTACCAGGGACAGAGAAGTGATGTACTCAACAGAGCCTAGGGTTCATGAGGGCGACACCCGGCTTCCGAGCTTCCTTACCCGCGATGCTACTGCCAGGGCGCTCCGCGACTGGGAGGCTCAGATCTCCCTCAACCACCCTAGCTGGCCCATTCCTTCTCCGAGCAAGGTGTCCGGCTCCCATTGGCTGCCCCACTCCGGGTACCGGGACCCCAACCTGCTCCCCTCCTAACCTCGGGTCCTCCCGGCCCTCATCTTTGCATATAGGGCCTCCCAGGCTTTCGATTGGCCCCTGCGGCAGGCGGCCATGCCCCCTTGGTCGGGAATCTGATTAACCGTCGCCGCGCCCGCAGAGGGTAGTGCCAAGGTTGTCCCTGGAGACGGGGAGGACGCTCGGGCTACGCCGCCCAGCGCGAGGAACACGGAGGCCGCTAGTCTCCGCTTGGTCCCACCCCTTCCCTCCTCGCCCCCACGGGGGTCCCCCTCGATCTGGGGGTTGTGGGGGTGCCCCCTCGCACGGGCGGACTGAATGCCACAATCCAAAAGCTTCTGATCTTCAGATCAGCGGCACCAGAGACCTGTTTTGATTTTAGGTTCTCTAGAAACAGTACTTATCCCAGACTAGAAGCTGGACGTTCGGCGAGAGAACAGTGGATTAAAGGAACGAAATCAGTAATATAGATAGATACCAGGCATATTTGTAACTGTGGTGGCCTTGGGCTTTCCGGGGGGGTTAGCTTCTTCCACAGAAAAATGAGTATTGCAACCTATAATGCGCATCTCAGAATCATGACGTGGCCTCCAGAATTTGGAGGGGTCGTGGTTTCCAATGAACTGACCAATAAAAACAGGTCCCAGCGGCCCACTTCGACTGAAGAGTCCGTGAGACTTAAGGGGGCGGGGCTTTCACATCAAATCCTCTCGCTACAATCATTTGGTGGTGTTTATGATGGGGAACCTTGTTAGTAACTAGATTCAAACAATCTTCCCTGCAGCTTTAACTTATATTATCACCTGCCAAAACTCTCTGCAAAGACCGGCAGGGGGGAAAAAACGCTTTATTCCTACAAATGTGAATTCAGAATTGGTTGAAAAAGATCAAACAGTTGATTTAGCTAGGGTTTTTTTTTTTTTCTTTTGTTTTGTTTTGGTTGGTTGGTTGGTTAGTTTGGTTTGAGTTGGGTGTTTTTGTTTTGTTTTGTTTTAGATAAGGTTTTGTCTGTCCTAGAACTCCAGATCCTCTTGCTTCTTCATCTGAGGATCTCAGTGCTGCTGTACTTGGTTTGTTCCTGGCCATGCTGTTTGGCCGGGTTGGGGATTGATCCCTGGGTCAACTGAGCAGACCAGGATCAATTGGATTTCAGACCAGGAATTTTACTTACCTCAGCAGACCTGGCCTCCAGGTTCTCCCAGCATTCCTCGTCCCTACCTGGCATTCCAGGCCCCCCAACCCTGACATTTTCCAGCCCAGGGACCGAGCTGCCCTTCCCCCAGAGGCTCTTTCTATATAATCCAGGTATTTTAGTCTCCCCCGCCCCTCCTCTTTCTTTCTTCCCCCTCCCCTTTCTCTCTCCTCACTGTGACTCTTCTGCCTCAGACCCTGGGGCCAGTGATCTCCCCTCAGAGAAACTTTCCAATAAATCTGTTTATTTTTGGTGCCTGGCTTGAAGTCACTGGAATATGACCATCCCTCTGAAAGGTTTCCTCTCAAGAAGACAATGAATGTAAAATAAAAAAAATAAAAAATAAATAAAAAACAAAAATAAAGCTGAAAAAGCTTAAAGATGACATGCCATCTTAAAAAACAAAAACAAGCTGGGCGTGGTGTCACACACCTGTAATCCCAGCACTTGGGAGGCAGAGGCAGGCAGATTTCTGAGTTCAAGGCCAGCCTGGTCTACAGAGTGAGTTCCAGGACAGCCAGGACTACACAGAGAAACCCTGTCTCGACAAACCAACCAACAAACAAACAAACAACAACAAACAAAGCTCAAAGAAGACATTGAATGGATCCTGCAGCTGGGACCCCTTCCAAGTAACTTATGAGAAAACACAAGGCTAGAGAAACAGCTTCTTTTTAGGAAAACTATAACTGCAAGCACTAAGAGGCAGGAGTCACAGGTTAGATATAGATCCTGACCAAGTTAATCCAGGAAACATTCCTGGCAGAGTGTTTTGCTTTGTTTTGTTTTTGCAGATTTACTGGGAATTTTGTGCCCGTGAGCAGCATATCCTGGAGTTAGGCTATAATGGACAAATAGTACAAGTGAAATGGGGATTGGGGGTGGCAGGACACCAAGGTAGGAGTGGTGGCACATGTCTGTAGTCTGTCATGCCATTCTGAGTGAAGCAGGATTTTATGCTGTAGTCAGCCTGGGTTACCAGTC
The DNA here is from genome assembly GCF_947179515.1 of Apodemus sylvaticus. Taxonomy (NCBI): domain Eukaryota; kingdom Metazoa; phylum Chordata; class Mammalia; order Rodentia; family Muridae; genus Apodemus; species Apodemus sylvaticus. The sequence continues at coordinate 26,959,501 of NC_067481.1, forward strand.
AAACTGTCTCAAAGCCTCAAACAACAAAAATCTCAGCAATGAAACTCAAGGCTAAGAGGCAATGAGGCCTCTCAGTCCCATTCCATAGTGACATTATCGCTTTGTGTTGGCCCTCCAGTCTTGCCCATGAGTATCATGTGAAGGTCTCTAGGAGACCCCTCATCCTTCTTCTAGCTCCTTCCATAGCTACACACAGGACAATCACCAAATGTAACTGTAGTTCTGTCTGCAAGAGATGCTTTCTGTCATTGCCCAGAGGAGAAATTCCAAGTGGTAAGTAAGGCTTATTAAAGTCAGACGCCTCAAGGCAGGATGGTGGTGGGACACACCTTTAGAGGTAGGCAGACCTCTGAGTTGTAGGTCAATAGAAGCAGTCTATAAAAGGAGTTCCAGACCAAGCAGGATTTCTCTGCCCTGTCTCAAAAAGTAATAATAGGAAAACAAGAACAAACTGCCTCCCCCATAATATAGAGTTACTATGTTTCAAAGAGAAAGCATTTGAGCTACACTACATTGTATCAGAATTTGTATCTGAATTTATTTATTTATTTTGACTTTTTTTTGAGACAGGGTTTCTCTGTGTAGCCCTGGTTGTCCTGGAACTCTATAGACCAGGCTGGCCTCAAACTCAGAAATCTGCTTTCCTCCCAAGTGCTGGGATTAAAAATGTGCTCCACCGCTGCCCGGCTGTATCTGAATTTCTGTTAGCTGAAAAAAAACAGAGTGTTGTGATAAGGTGTGTCTTAATGGTAACTTGCCTAGTATGCACAAGGGCCTGGGTCTGGTTGCTAAGCAACAGGGAAAGGGGCAGTGAGGATTAGAACAGCTATTAATAAACTTTCATCCCCAGCCAGAGAGCTAGTCTACTGAACTGGTAACCTAAATTGGAAATTGGGTTCTCACCGGCTGGTCTACACAGGATAGAGGCTAGAGGAAAAGATTTAGCTTAGCCTTGAGGACAAGGGCTGCCTGTCTCCTGGTGTTTACATTGACCTTGGAGTAAACAGAGCAAGGTGAAATCGACTGCTATATGTTACACCTTTAGAAACCTCTATACCATCCACCCACACCTCCATTACACCCTTCCATCTTTCCAGTCTCCTTTCTAGTGCCCTAAGTGACCCCTATCAACTGCTCACCCAGCAGACGTTTCCTGAAGACCAAGGGCAAGTCTCTGTTCTCTTCCCCCAACCATCTCTTCTCAGTAATTCACTAATCCACTCTCTTGGGCAGAGGCTTCTATTTTCCTAGACATCTTGATCCACCCTCTTACCCGACCCTATCCTTCTGGAGTGATATTGATATTGTGATGAAAATAAAGAAGATTCCTGAGGGAACAGCCAAGGCTTACAGAGATTCTCCATGCAATCACTGACAGCTGGTTATTTATGAGAAAAATTGTCTGCAATGGGAGCTAATAGGACAAAGTGTGTTAAGGCTGCCCTTTCAAAGAGCTCACAGGAACAAGCAAGGTGAGCCACACAGCTGCCCATACTATTAGCCAGAGCCAGCTTCGACAGTCAGGCATACCCACAGGTCAGACACCAAGGGCCAACAAGTCAGAGAACATTGGTGATTTAAGCTAGGTAAACCAGAGGGTGGAAAACCAGCCTGCTGTCATGTCATAGCTAGCAACCTGGAGACAGGAGCAGGATTGGGAACCCAATAACCTGGATTATGTAGAAAACTCTAGGCCAGTCTGTGCTACAAAGGGAGACCCTGACCCCAAAACAAACATAAAAACAGAGCATATGTAGTTTTTATGCACACAGGATGTTGAGTCAGGAGAAATGCTTGAAGTTTGAGGCCAGCCTGGGCTATATAGTGAGTTCTAGGCCAGCCTGAATCGGAGTGAGATCCTCTCTCAAAAAGATAGGTTTATCCATGGCACTCTAGATGGGCTGTTCCCCTGAGATATTCCTAATTGTGGGAGACTTGATCACATGGGAGACTACTGCATGGACCTTTTCCTTTGGACAATAAAGTAAAACTACATAAGCAAATAAATAAATCAGGAAAGGGGAAAGACAATGAAAGAGGAATGGAAGGTGAGATAAAGGAAGAGAAGGAGAAATGAAAGGGAAGGCTGGATCTGGTTCAACTGTACAGTGCCTGCCTACCATGTGGGAAAACTCTGGGTTCAATCCCCAGCACCTCCTAAACAGGGTGTTGTGGCACATGCCTATAACCAAAGCACTCAGTGATTAGAAGCAGGGAAATAAAAACTTCAAAGGTATCCTCAGCTGCCTGGATACTAAGATGAGAGAGAGAGAGAGAGAGAGAGAGAGCTGACTGCTCTTCCAGTGGTCGAGTTCAGTAGTTCAGTTCCCAGCAAACACATGGTGGCGGCTCACAACCATCTGTAATGGGTTCTGATGTCCTCTTCTGGTGTGTCTGAAGACAGTGACAGTGTACTCACATACATAAAATAAATAAATCTTCAAGGAGGCTGGAGAGATGGCTCAGCAGTTAAGAGCACTGACTGCTCAAGAGGTCCTGAGTTCAATTCCCGGCAACTACATAGTGGCTCACAACCATCTGTAATGGGATCCAATGCCTTCTTCTGGTGTGTTTGACAGCTACACTGTATTCACATAAATAAAATAAATAAATATACAAGAATACAAATCTTTGAGAGACAGACTAGAGAGAGAGAAAGAGAGAGAAAGAGGGAGAGGGAGAGGAGAGAGAGAAAGAACTCACTTGCTCACTTGGTCAGTGGCTTTTTAGACCTAGATGTGAGAAATTGAAACAGAGTGTTGAGGCTCTGGCCAGCTGTCAAAATATTTGAACTGGGTCCCACCTGAGAACTCTGTGTGTGTGTGTGTGTGTGTGTGTTGGGGGAGGGGGAGACGAGAAAGGCACTGTTGATTTGTTCCTATGGTACCCACTGGACTCAAATATATTGAAACACCAGGGAACCTTAGGATCTTCATCTGCTCAGCAGCTGGCGTTCTGGCACTTTCCCAGGTCTGTGAGCCTTTCAAATAGTTAATTAAAACAGAACAAAACAAAAATCTTTATTCAGATAACCAAATCAAAGTCCATTCTGCCACTCCTTTCTTCCTGTGTGGTCAAAATAAAGCCAAAGATGGATTCAAGATGGAGTAAGAAAACGACACGGGTGGGGGGGGGGGGGGCGACACTTTGAATGCCATAGGTGTATTCTTTCTTCTTTGTTTCTTTTTTTCTTTCTTCCTTTCTTCCTCCCTCCTCCCTCTCTCTTTCCTTCCTTCCTTCCTTCCTTTCTTTTTTAGATGGGTTCTCTGTGTGGCCCTGACTGCTGTGGACTCACTTTGTAGACCAGCTGGCCTTGAGCTCACAGAGATCTGCCTGCCTCTGCCTCCAGAGTGCTGGGATTAAAAGGACACACCACCATGCCTACCTTCAGAATGAGAACTCTTGCTAAATCAGAAGAGTTCTTGAAGACACGCCCACCCCACCCTCCTCAGAATGTCTACACTTCCCTTCCCCCACTCCTTCTCACCAGTGAAAGCTAGCAAAGCAGCAAAAGAGCTGCGGCCGCCCTCTGTTCTTTTAGCTCCCACGTTTCACCGGGTCTGCTGAAAGACTCAGGCCAGGTCAGGATCTGCCCGGAGCTCTGCTGCACCCTCCCTATCGTCTTGATCCTCACGTGCTTTCCAGGGAAACAGCTGTCCTGGGAAAGAGCTGGCCATAGCTGTTTTCAGGCATCTTGTTTTCTTGACTGAAATGGTTCCCTGCAACAAAGAAACGTGTTCCACAGAAGTACCTTCACCACAAGGGGGATATAATTGGCACATTCCCTTAATTTGTTTGTTCATTTCTTTTGCTTTTTTGAGACAGGACCGTGCTGTGTAGCCCATGATGGCTTCACACAGTCCTTCCAAACTCCTATATGCTGAAATTAGAAGACACCAAGCCCACCATCCCATCCTTCCCCCTCTGCTGGGGATAAACTCCGAAGGCCTCAGACATGCTTGGAAAGCACTGTGCCTCTGAGGTGCATCTCCAGACCAGATATGGTCCATGATTCCTTCTGTGTGCTGCAGGGCACATGCAACCATCTAACACAGTCCATGGAACCGAAAGGCCCTCTGCAAAGCTGCTTTTTATACTTTCTTCAAAGTGCTTAAAGCATCCATTTCTCCCTAATAATGGTGGGAAGGGGTAAGGCAGAGTATAGGCTTTCATGTAGCCCAGGCTAGCCTCAAATTTGGCATGTAGCCAAGAGTAATCTTGAATTTCTTTCTGTCTTTCTTTCTTTCTTGTTTTGTTTCTTCGAGACAGGGTTTCTCTGTATAGCCCTGGCTGTCCTGGAACTCACCCTGTAGACCAGGCTGGCCTCAAACTCAGAAATCTGCCTGCCTCTGACTGGCAAGTGCTGGGATTAAAGGCGTGCTGCTTTAGCTACTGCCCAGCTAAGTCAATGAAAGTTTTACTCATGTTTTTAAAGCTAGCAGTTTATAAAATAACATGTTTACCTCACCTGTGAGTTAGAAGCCAGTGATATCTCAGCTGAATCAACAAACAGTATCTTTCTTTCTCATCGAAACTATCGGTAGCCTATATGATTCCAGAGACAGGAAACTAAATGCAGGGAGAAATATCCTTCCATATCCTCTTTTTCCAGAGTTCAATGTCCAAAACCCAGAGGCATTTCAGAAGGTCAGGGTAAGGCTTGGCAGAGGAGGAGTAAAGGTGGAGTAAAGGTAGCAACTGCTACAAAGTAATTAGAATTGGCAAGGATGCTTTCTTAAACTTGCCTGCAAGCACTTCCTGCTGAAGGTAGCAATTGCTACAAAGTAACTAGGATTAACAAGGATGCTCTCTTAAACTTGCTGCTAGCTCTTCCTTTTTTCAGTTGTCCACACCTAGTTCACCCAGACCCAGTCATCTGTACTAGCCCAGACAGTAGCCACTTAAATTTACCTATGTCTTTGTTGTTGTTGTTATTGTTTCTTTTCTTTTTCTTTTTTTAATTTTTTAAAAAAAATTTTTTTGGGTCTTTTCTAGACAGGGTTTCTGTGTGTAGCCCTGGCTGTCCCGGAACTCACTCTGTAGATCAGGCTGGCCTGGAACTCAGAAATCTGCCTGCCTCAGATTCCCAAGTGCTGGGATTAAAGGCGTGCGAATTTACTTATGTCTTTTGATTTAAATGACATAAAATTCTAGTTTCTCTGGGCTAGCAAGATAGCTCAGCAGATAATGATGCTAGCAATATAAGCCGGATGACCTGGTTTTGAATGCCGAAATCCATATAAAGGGAAATCAAAGAATCAACTCCACAAGGTTATACAATGTGTGCTCTCTCTCTTTCCCTCCTTCCCTTCCTTCCTTCTTTCCTTCCTTTCTTCCCCTTTTTGGTTTTTTTGAGGCAGGGTTTCTTTATGCAGCTCTGGCTGTCCTGCAACTCTACCTTTAGATCAGGGTGACCTTGAACTCACAGATTTACCTGCCTCTGCCTCACCAGCGCAGGTTTTAAAGGCATGTACCATCAGCTACATGGGATTTTATACATGAAAAATAAAGGGAGGGGCTGAGAAACGGCTGAGTTAAGGGCGCCTATTGATCATGCAGAAGACCCAGGTTCTGTTCCTAACACCCATATTAGGTGGCTCCCCACTGCCTGTTACTCCTGTTACAGCTCCAGGGGTCTGATGCCTCTGGCCTACAGAGACCTTGTACATACACCCCATCTCCACTCCATCATGTCTACACATAATAGCTTTTTTTGTTTTTTGTTTTTGTTTTTTTAATGGAGGGAGCAATGGGAATCAGAGAGTAAATTCCTGAGTGAATCTGTATTGTTGATTTGGGCATTTCTTTATCAAAAACCCTGATGCCTCAGTCCCGTAGGAGTGACAAAGCTGTTCCTTAGTGAGGCCCAAAGGGACGGCAAAGCTTTCCTGGGGGGTCCAAGTGAGAAAGACTGGCCAGAGAGTGTCCAAAAACTCGGGACTGCAGCTTCTTCCTTCCCGATGTTTACAGCCTGAGACTTCTCATCTCCAGATTCCTCCTACAGAGACCCAATAACTCCTGCCTTTGTGCTGACCCTAATAAACATTCTCAGGTTCTGGGGTGGTGGTGTGGTTTTATCAGAGTTCACATAGCCCACCTGACCCCAGCGTCTCTGTGCATGGCCTGGACGGCTGTCCTTTCTCCATTTTCTCAGAGCCTCTAGTCAGGGTTCCAAGACAGAGTCACATGGGATATGGAAAAAAAAAAGGAAAAAAACATTAATTAAACCTATTGTTTCATTATTGTGAATGTTTTGCCTCTCTATGTTGAATATGCACCATTTAAATGCCTGATCCCCAAGGTGGTCAAAAAAGGGTGTGAAGGAAGTAAGAAATAGGCTTCCACTAGAACTGGAGTTACAGATAGCTCAAGAGCTACTACCATGTAGGTGCTGGGGATCAGATGAAGATTCTCTACAAGAGCAAATATGCGCTCGGGTGGTGGTGGCGGCGGCGCAAGCCTTTAATCCCAGCACTTGGAAGGCAGAGGCAGGTGTATTTCTGAGTTCAAGGCCAGCCTGGTCTACAGAGTTCCTGGACAGCCGGAGCTACACAGAGAAACCCTGTCTTGAAAAACAAAACAAAACAAAACAAAAAAGAGCAAATATGCTAAGTCACTGAACCATGTCTCCAGCCTCAGGCTTTGATTTAGTTTTGAGGCAAGGACTCCCTATGAAACTCTGGTTGGCTCAGAACTGACTCTATAATGTGGTATTCTGGGTTGCTCAGGACAACCAGAAGAGGGATATTTTCAGCAGTAGGAAGATTTTTGCTTGTTTGTTTGTTTTGTTTTGTTTTGTTTTTCCGAGACAGGGTTTCTCTGTGTAGACCCTAATGAACATTCTGAGGTTCTGTGGTGGTGGTGGGGGGGGCTCCATCAGAGTTCACATAGCCCACCTGGCTGTCCTGGAACTCACTCTGTAGACCAGGCTGGCCTCAAACTCAGAAATCTGCCTGCCTCTGCCTCCCAAGTGCTGGGGTTAAAGTGTGCCACCAGCAGGGAGACTTTTGATTGTTAAAACAAAAGGTCTTTTAGCAAGTCAATTCCCCTCACACTAAAATATCTAATCTGATTAGGCTTTGTCTTACTAAGAAACCATTACCCAAACAAACACAGTCTTTATTAGAATTCCTGGTTTGTGAGGAATGTCTTGTGACTGAAATTCCCAAGGAAGACCAACCCCTTAAATCTCAGATTATTTACAAGCAGATTACTTCAAGGTGGTGCATATCTTTAATCCCAACCGAGGCAGGGTAACTCTGAGTTCAAGGTCAACACACTGTGTTTCAGGACTGCAAGGCTTTCACAGAGAAAATCTGTCTTAAAAAAGAAAGAGGGGAGGGACGTGGTGGTGCACGCCTGTAATCCTAGCACTTGGGAGGCAGAGGCAGGTGAATTTCTGAGTTTGGGGCCAGCCTGGTGGACAGAGTGAGTTCCAGGACAGCCAGGACTATACAGAGAAACCCTGTCTCGAAAAACCAAAAAAAAAAAAAAAGAAAAAAAAAAAAGAAAAAAAAAAAGAAAGAAAGAGGGGCTGGAGAGATGGCGGTTAAGAGCACTGACTGCTCTTCTGAAAGTCCTGAGTTCAAATCCCAGCAACTACATGGTGGCTCACAACCATCCGTAATGAGATCTGATGCCCTCTTTTGGAGTGCCTGAAGACAGCTACAGTGTACTTACATATAATAATAAATAAATAAATCTTTTTTAAAAAAACACTAAAGGGGAGAGATTCTGCTCATTCCTTGTCTACAATAAAGAGAAGAAGTCACAAGCTTACACCTTCAGGACATGAGGGTGGCAGAAAGATTACAGGGCAAGGCCTACATTCTCTACAGAAGTTCAAGGCTAGCCCAAAAGAGATCCTCTCTCAAACTCATAACTAAGGGGCTCAAGGATGGTTCAGTGGTTCAGAGCACTTGACCTTGCAGAGCTGGAGAAAAGATAACTCTCAGAGCCCTTTCAAGGATATCAGCCTCGAGCAAATTAAAATATAAACAAACAAGAACAACAACAAGAAACAGTTTGCTCTAGGGGAATTAAGAGAGTAAATCAAGCTTGTCATCTGAGGCACTAAGAGTCCCAAGTATGGGGTGGGTTCGGGGCTTGTAACAGTTGTGAGGCTGTGGGCGGGGCCTGGCGATCCCTTGGGTATTTAATCTCGCCCTCAGCCTTTGCCTGCCCTGCTGCTGCTGCTGCTGCTCCTGCTGCCTCATTTCTGCTGCTGCTGTTGCCTGCCGTGCCTGGTGAGTCGCTCATGTGGAGGGGTGCAATTGGGCCCTTGTGTCCTCCAAGTTCAGACTTTGAGACAGGGCCTACAGGCAGGGCTCGGTGTGAGGCATCACCTCGGCATCACCCTATACCTTCTTGGACGGCTCGGGATACCCATACTGGCTTTGGGAGGGCTTGGGGCCCCTTTGGTGTCCTGAGAAGCCCTGTCTGATTTCTCCAGAGGAGAGCAGGACTGCAGGGTTTGTCTCTGACGGAAGCAAGGGTCCTGGAGACTTATGTATGGATTCGCGGTGCTACCAAGACCCGCCGCCTCAGTGCGGTGAGGTTCCAAACCCCCAGCTTTTCTTTTTACTGTATCACCACCATGGCCTTCCGGAGTTCTGTTACCCCCCCCCCCCCCACTGCTGTGTCACTCTGAGCAAGTTACTTTCACTATAAGCCCACTTTGCCTCTGTTGCAACAAGTTAGATCCCTGAAGTAACTTTCCTGTAACTAGGTTGCTCTAGGCAGCCCAAATGGGAAAGTTGTCTGTGCCCAATGTCGTTACAGTTGTTCCCCACTTAGATTCTTTTTCCTGATGGATATCAAGTGGCAATAGATGGAGCTTAGGACAATAATTTTCAGATGTTACAACTTAACAAAATATTTTTCTTTTTTCCAAAAATAAAAAGTTTATATTAAAAAAGGACTTTATTCTGGGGCTGGAGAGATGGCTCATCAAGTAAGAGCACTGACTGCTCTTCCAAAGGTCATAGGTTCAAAACCCAGCACCCTCATGGTGGCTCAACCATCTGTAAAGAGATCTGACGCCCTCTTCTGGTATCTGAAGACAGCTACAGTGTGCTTACATATAATAAATAAATAAATAAATAAATAAATCTTTTTTTATAGAGTTCTTTTTTTTTAATATTTATTTATTTATTTATTATATGTAAGCACACTGTAGCTGTCTTCAGATGCCAGAAGAGGGTGTCATATCTCTTTATGGATGGTTGTGAGCCACCATGTGGATGCTGGGATTTGAACTCATGACCCTTGGAAGAGCAGTCAGTGTTCTTACCGGCTGAGCCATCTCTCCAGCCCCTAAATAAATCTTTTTTAAAAAGGACTTTATTCACATATAACGAAGGACTTTATTCACCAGGCAGTTGGTAGTGCATGCCTTTAATCTCAGCACTTGGTAGCACTTGAGGCAGAGGCAGGCTGATCTCTAATTCCAAGGTCCCCTTGGCCCTACCTGTTCCAGGACTGGGAGAACTACATGCTTTATTCACTAGCGCTTTCATTTTTGAAATTGTTATGTATTTTATGTGCATTGGAGTTTTGCTTGTATGCTTGCATGTCTGAGGGTGTCAGGAACTGGATGGAGTTACAGTTGTGAGCTTTTATGTGATTGCTGGAAATTAAACCCTGATCCTCAGGAAGAGCAGGAAGAGCAGGAAGAGCTGATAACCATTGGACCATCTCTCTGGCCCCATTAGGATGCCGTCTTTGTAGCTTACCTACCACACAAGATTAGGGATGTCTAGACAACTTGCTTTCCTGGGTATCTTCAGGAGTTCTGAGTGTTTGAAACTTTCTTTTTCTGCTAAAACTTAGAACTGTAATTTGCAACTGGCTGTTGGTGACTTGCTACAGAATAAGGCCAATGCTTTCTGCTGGAACAGCTTTGGGACTTGAATAAAATAGATGATAATGTCTGCTTTTCTTTCTTTTTTCTTTTCTTTTCTTTTTTTTTTTTTTTTTTTTTTTTTGGATTTTTGAGGCCGGGTTTCTCTTTGTAGCCCTGGCTGTCCTGGAACTCACTCTAGACCAGGCTGGCCTCGAACTCAGAACTCAGAAATCCGCTTGCCTCTGCCTCCCAAGTGCTGGGATTAAAGGTGTTTCCTCCCCACCCCCATGCCCCAGCTTTTTGTTTGTTTGTTTTGAGACAAGGTTTCTCTTTTTAGTCTTGCCTGTCCTGGAACTCTGTAGATGTGGCTGGCCTCAAACTCAGACATCTGCCTGCCTGCCTCTGCCTCACAAGTGCTCACCACTGCCCCCCTATGTCTGGTTTTCTTAGATTCCTGGGACTCATCTTTTTGTTGTTGTGTTTTTTGAGACAGCATTTCTCTCTGCAGTCCTGGGATTTATTATAAACCAGGCTGGCCTCTAAAAAGGGAGGCCAGTACTGGGACTAAAGGCATGCACCACCATGCAATGTATTTTGAGATTCACTTTAAAATACATTATCAGCAGCACGCCTTTTAGAAACTGCTGGAAGGGAGGAAAACAAACAAAAAGATATAACAACCATATCAGACAGTTTACAGAATCTACACTATTCCAGGATTAATGGGCTTTGGTAGTGGTATTTTGTTTCCTGAGATAGCCTCAGATCCAGACCTCAGTGGATTTACCATGGCTTGACCCCAATCCTCCTGCCTCAGTCTCCCATATATTAGAATTATGTATGCCATCCTAACTGATGCTTTTTGTTTTTATAAATCCCTGCTTTGGGGTCCTGGGGAGATGGTTTGGTGGTTAGAGCATTTGAGTTCCCAGGTTTCACCCCCAGCATCAAAATCATAACCACCATAGAATGCCTGCTCCAGAGGACCTTTTGCTCTCCAGGCCTCAAGACTGCAAGTGGCACACACATACATTAGTATTTGTGCACAAATACAAAAATCTGAAAGAAATTTCCTGGTCACTACCCACATGACCAGCTTTAGATTTTGGGGAAAAGGGTCAACATTTGGATAGAATATGGACCTAATATTCCATTTTTTTTTTATAATTTCATAGGCTTTTGGGCTTCCAACTTAATTTTGATTTTGTCTCTTGCCTCTGAATTATTGCCAGTATAAGGGTGGATGGTAGACTAGTTCTGAGTGGTCGTTTCCTTCTGTACCCTCCACCTATTTCTAGACATTGAGAAGTAATTTCTCAGGTGCATCTAGTAGGGAATTCTGTCAGGACAGAGGGACATGAGGGTGCATGGGGGAGGGTTATCATTATATTCAATTGAAGTCAGGGTACCTTACACGAGTCACAAACTCAGGTTTGTCAAGCTTGGGGGCAAGCACCTCTATCCATGGAGCCATCCCACCCACCCAGAAGGAAAGGCTGTTAAGGTCACTAAGTGGTTTGGTTTGGTGCAGATAGGGTCTCAACTGGGTAGTCCAGGCAATCCCCCTGCTTATTAAATGTTCCAGTTCCTTCCCTAAGAAGGTGGGACCAGAAGTACTGCTCAGCAGTTGTCTTAGGGAGTCTTGCTGTGGTGAAATATGAACAAAAGAAACTTTGGAAAGGGTTTATTCCAGCTTAACTCAGTTATCACTGAGGGAGGTCAGGGCAAGCTCTGGAGGCTGGAGCTGATACAGAGATCATGGAAGGGTGCTGCTCTCGGCTCGCTGCTCCCTGTGGCTTGCCCAAACCTGCTTTCCTTAGATAGCAGCCATGACACAGTGGGCCACATGACCCAGCATCCACAGTGAACTCAGCCCTCCTTACATCAGTCAATCAAGAAAATGCATCCTAGGCTTGCCCAGAGGCCAGCCTGGTTAGGGCATTTTCTCAATTGAAGTCTCTTCCAAAATGACTCTAGCTTATAATTGTTGACATCAAAATAAAAGCCAGGCAGTGGAGGCACACTTAATCCCAGCACTAGGGAGAAGGATTTCTGAATTCCAGGCTAGACTGGTCTACAGAGTTACAGGACAGCCAGGGCTATGTAGAGAAACCCTGTCTTGAAAAGAAAAATAAAACCTCATGGCTAATAGCCATAGAGGATTTCTCTAGCATGCAAGAAGAAGTATGTGTCTGTGTCCCTGTCCGTCCGTCCGTCCGTGTGTGTGTGTGTGTGTGTGTGTGTGTGTGTGTTCCGTGTGTGGAGGAGGTCCAGGGAAGGAAGAGGAGGGAAGAGATTACTATAGAATATGAAGAATGCAATGCTGATTTTAGAACCTGTTACCATACCACTACGTCAGGTTTCTACCTCATGGTTTGCTGGGGTGAAAAGTAGAGAATTTAGGACTGAAAATTCCAAGATCTGGCTTTCATAGGAGAAAGAAAAAGAAGGAAGCAAAGAAGAATAGTGTGTAAAGACAGCAACATATGTTCTCAGAAGATGCTCATAGCACCTGAAGGCTAGGAACTTGCAGGCTGGGCTAGGGGAGGCATAGGGCAAGCCTTTGTCTCCCCCAAGACTTCTCCATTGCTTGCATAGAACGCTGTTGGGTGGAGCCTGGAGATCTGCTAACTCTTTTTGAGTCTTGTATTATATACCTTGACTGTCCTGTTCAGGCAGGTTCTCATTTGCTCTTTCATATCTTCTGACAGGACTCTGCCATGGAGCAGTGCCCTGTACCTACCTTGCTGGAGCATGGCAGTTCCTCTCAGGTCCTGTTTCACAATGTGGACAAGTACTATGTTCCAGGAGAAGATGTCATGTGCTGTTACACCCTCACTGAAAAGTTCATCCCTCGACGCAGGGACTGGATTGGTATCTTTAAGGTAAGTGGGGTTTTTTTTTTTGGTTTGGCTTTGGGATTTTTGGATTTGTTGTCACGCGCACCCCCCCCCCCGCCCCCAGACAGGGTTTCTCTGTATAGCCCTGGCTGTCCTGGAACTCACTCTGTAGACCAGGCTGGCCTCAAATCAGAAATCCGCCTGCCTCTGCCTCCCAAGTGCTGGGATCAAAGGTGTGGGCAACCACCGCCCAGCTCCAACTAGAAATTCTAAAACCACAATTTCCCACATCACACAATGGTTTGTATGAGCCTTGGGGTTTTGTTGTCTTATTCAAGACAGGGTGTGCCCTGTGTACCCTTGACAGAGTACTGGTAGAGTGCTCTGTAGACCAGGCTGGCTTTGAACTCATCTGCCTGCCAAGTGCTGGCATAAAAGGCATGCATCACCTTTGCCCAGCCAAGCCTGTTTTTAATTTCAGCCTGATTCTTTAATCCCAAGACTCAGAAGGTAGGCACAAAAGGGTCTGTGCATTCCCCGAGGTCAGCCTGGGCTACATAGAGTTCCAAGACAGCCAGGGCTACATAGTGAGAGCCTTCTCTCAACAAACAAAAATAAATTACTTTCAGTCTGAAAAATTTCCAAGTTTTATTAATGCTTTCAAAGACCAAATCTAAATGCTTTAAAAAATTATCCTATTTTGAGGGCTGGAGAGATGGTTCAGTGGTTAACAGCACTCGCTGTTCTCCCAGAGGACCTGGGTTTGATACATAGCTGCCCACAACCATCTGTAACTCAGAAAGTCTGATGCTCGTTCTCCTGATCTAGCACTGTACAGTGTTTGCACACAGATGCAGGCAAAACACTCATGTACATAACGTTAACAAATTAGTAAACAAGTTAAAATACAAACACATTATCCAATATTGAAATATGCAAGTAGTACTTGGTAAGATTTGTAAGGAAAGGTCTACACGGGTCTCATTTCAAGGGTATCCTCAATCAGGCTCTGTAGACTAGGATGGCCTTGAACTTTTTTTGGTTTTTTTTGGATTTGGTTTTTTGGAGACAGGGTTTCTCTCCAAGAAAAGAGACCAGGTTGGCCTTGAACTCAGAAATCCGCCTGCCTCTGCTTCCCAGAGTGCTGGGATCACAGGCATGCACCACCACTGCCTGGCCTTGCTGATTTTTTTGTATATAAAAATGAAAAAGGGCCTGGCGGTGGTGGTGCACGCCTTTAATCCCAGCACTTGGGAGGCAGAGGCAGGCTGATTTCTGAGTTCGAGGCCAGCCTGATCTACAGAGTGAGTTCCAGGACAGCCAGGGCTACCCAGAGAAACCCTGTCTCAAACAACCAAAAAAGAAAAAAGAAAAAAAATTTTGGCTTTCTTGTTTGCTGTGATCTTCTGAAGACACAAATGGTTCCCTATCCAGCATTTATTTTCCACCTAGCCAGTCTCCAGATTTATTGTAGTCAATACCCAGAGAAGATCATTAAAGCTACCAGATATTTCTATTTTCTTTATCACCGAGTGTCTTAGTCAGGGTTTCTATTCCTGTGCAAACATGACCAAGAAGCAAGTTGGGGAGGAAAAGGTTTATTCAGCTTACATTTCCACATTGCTGTTCATCACCAAAGGAAGTCAGGGCTGGAACTCACGCAGGTCAGGAAGCGGGACCTGATGCAGAGGCCATGGAGGGATGTTTCTTACTGGTTTGCTTCCCCTGGCTTGCTCAGCCTGCTTTCTTATAGAACCCAAGACTTATAAGCCCACAGATGGCACCACCCACAAGGGGCCCTCCCCACCTTGATCACTAATTGAGAAAATGCCTTACAGCTGGATCTGATGGAGGCAGTTCCTCACCTGAAGCTTCTTTCTCTGTGATAACTCCAGCTTGTGGCAAGTTGACACACAACAGCCTGTACACCATGTTTTCATTAAACGTGCATCACTACCATGGTATGCCTCAGGAGCCTGAGAGGATTGCAGCTGTGAGGCCAGCCTGAGTGAGCCAGTGAGACCCTGTCTCTAAGCTCCCTATCTACGCCTGACATCCTCAGGATAAACTTCATACAGACTGTACTCTTCTTATCTGGTAACCTCCTTCTGAGAACCTCGAGCTGATTTGGATTAAGGCCACCACTGCCCAGCTTCTCCAAAGTCCTTAGGGGGCAAAAATAAAATGGTTAAGAAAGACACATGTATATACCTGTAAACACATGCATGCATACATACACACGCACACACAGTTATGTATGTAGCTCAGTCCGGACTCTCACAATCTTTCTTCAGGCTCCTGGGTAAGCTGGGATTATGGGCAGGCTCCATTACAATCTGCTGCTCAAACCCTTTCCCCCTCACACTCAACAACACTCCTGTCTTCCGGTTCTCAAGGACCAGAACTATAGGCAGGAGTGGCACAACTAGAAGTGCCACAACTGACTGGTGTAGAGGTAAAAGATGAACTCACATAATGGGTGCGTTGGAGTTTCCCTAAGATTGGGGGGCAGAGGCAGGTGGATTTCTGAGTCTACAGCCTGGTCTACAGAGTGAGTTCCAGGACAGCCAGGGCTGCACAGAGAGAAAAACCCTGTCTTGAAAAAAGCCAAAAATAAAATAAAGTAAAATAAATATAAAATATAAATGCAAAAATAAGGTTTATTCAATTTGTCAGTGCTGAGTTAGAGTCTCTTGTCCTTGCAGGTAGGGTGGAAGACTCCCCAGGAGTATTACAGCTTCATGTGGGCTCCCTTGCCCAGCAAGGAATCAGACAAATGTCAGGAAATCGAATTCAAAGGTAGGAAAATAAATACTAGGCCAAAGGTACTGATTTATCTGTCCATGACTGGGATGGTGCTGTCCCTTTAAATGAGATAGCTCATATTAAAAATCACATTCCGCTTTCAGCTTATTATCTGCCTAAGGATGAGGAGCATTACCAATTCTGCTATGTGGATGAAGATGGTGTGGTCCAAGGAACAAGTATCTCTTTCCAGTTCTGTCCAGACCCAGAGGACATAATGGTTATTATGAATAAGGTCTGTAACCATCTCCCCTAAAGACTTCTTGGAACATAATAGTTCTGGGTTTGGGTGGACTTCGAGTTAGTAGGCTTGGAAGTGGCTATAGTTAGTGTTGGGCAAATCCTCTGGTGCTACTCAAACCCACTCAGGAATAACATAGGGATGCTTTCAAAAAAAATCAAAATATATGATTTCTCCCTTCAATCCTTTTAAAGAGAACTTCACACTATGGCCTGGGCTAGCATAGAATTCAGGGCAGTCCTCCTGGCTCAGCCTCTGGAGTTTCAGTAGTGTTCATTCAACTGGGCTCAAGAGTGTCCCTCAAGTCTTCAAGTTTGCTCATCTTCCACTGGTGAAGCCAACCTCAATGCTATGGCTTTGCACGGTGGCACGCTCATGACATCACTGCTCCCCAGCAGACTTAACAGCTTGTGGGAAGACTCCCTGCCTTCTATTATTGCAGGAAAAGGTAGAAGAGCTGGAACAGCTCAGGGAGGAGCTTTACCAAGAAAACCAGGACCTGAGAGACAAGTATGCTAACCTCCACGAGCAGCTCCTGCAGAAGCAGGTACCGATGATGGAAAGAAGGAGATCAGAGCTGCGGTCTCTGACCCCTGAGATTGTCTGTCTGGCTTGTGATTTATCATCTCCACAAGAGTAGTTCTCAACCTTTCCAACGCTGCAACCCTTTAATACAGTTTGTTATGGTGACCCCCCCAACCATGAGATTTTCATTTGCTACTTTATATAACTACTTTTACTGTGAATGGTTTTTGCCAGAGGGGTTGTGACTCACAGGTTGAACAGCTGCTTAAAGAAAAAAAAACTGCCCCCTCTTTTGTCAATATGGCTATACTTTTTCCAATTTTTGTTTGTATGGGGGTTTGTTTTGTTTTTATTTTTGAGACAGGGTTTCTGTACCCTTGACTGTCCTAGAACTCACTCTGTAGACCAGGTCTACCTTTGGTATCTGGGACTGAAGGCATATGCTACCATCTGGCATGGTGACCAATTTTTAAAATTACATGTAGCTTGTATCTTCCCCACTGGAAAGTGTTGTCTGGTATGTTCCAGGCACTCAAATACTTTTTTAAAAATGGACTAGTGGATAAACTCTCGGGAAATAGAGAAATTAATGTAGATGCTTTAAAAAAATGGGGTCTTAATAATGTGGCTGAGTTTGGCCATGAACTCAATTCTTCTGCTTCAGTTTCTCAAATACTGGGATTACAGGCATTAATTATAGGTCTCACGATGTAGCTCTGGTTGGCCTGGAACTTGCTATGTAGATCATGATGGTCTTGCTTCCTCTACCTTTGAGTGGTGGGATTAAATCAGTCACCACACCCAACTGGAGTTAGATGCAAAAAACAAAAGTAAAAGCATTATTTTAGCTGAATATGGTGCTGGACTCTACAATCCCAGCACCTGGAAGGCAGAGACATATAGGGTAGATGTGGGGAATTTCAGTTCAAGCCTGTTTTGCATAGTGAAATTCTCAAGAATTAAAATAAAAATGCATGGTTGTCTGCATGTACATTTGAAAACAAGCTAGTAGGACTCTAGACTAGAGCCACCATTGTGAACACTGGGAACCGGAAGCAGACCCTGCAATTACTGTTTTCTCTACTCCTTGGACACCTTTTGATTTGCCTAGGTTCTGTCTATACTGACCTTTAACTTACTGGCTATAGGTCAGTAGTAGTGGATTGCTTGCCTAGGGCATGTAAGGCCCTGTATGTATGGAAAGAGTGTGCCTTAAGTATGCTTGAACCTTACTTAGGGCTATTTCTCATGAATGCACCACAGTACTCAAATGTTTTCTCTCTTTACCTAACATACTAAAACCCATCTTTAAACTGATCTGGAAAAGAGGCTCAGCAGTTAAAAAGCACTAATTGCTCTTCCAGAAGTTCTGAGTTCAATTCCCAGCAACCACATGGTGACTCACAACCATCTGTAATGGGATCTGATGCCCTCTTCTGGTGTGTCTGAAGACAGCTACAGATTACTCATGAATAAAATAAAATGATCTGTTATACTCCAGGTGGCACTGGATGCAACACAGAGGATAAATAAGCTCTTAGAACAGGAAATGAAAGAGAAGGTCTCTTGGGAGAAAGAGAAGGCATCTTGGGAGAGAGAACTGCGCTGGTGAGTATGGGAGTGGGGGGGAGGGGGGGGCTGCTGCTAGAGAACACTGCCTGTTAGGTTGGGTATGATTGCAAGGCCCAGACTGTGGATCAGAAGTTTAAAACCATCCTTAGCAACACAGTCTGAGGCCAGCCTAGGCTGTCTGTCTGATGGTCTGTCTCAAAAAAAAAAAAAAAAAACTAAGGTCAAACCTGTCCTAAAGTCACTTATGTCCTGGGGTAATTGATCTGGAATCAGTCAACAGTCATGTCTACTTTCCAGGCTGAAAGAATACAACCAGAAGATGATCTCAGAAAAGGAGGAGATGGGGATGAGGGTAGAAGAGCTTCAGGTAGGTGGTTCTTGGTACTTTTGCATGTTCTCAGGTTTCCCTCCAATTATTAGTAGGTCAGAAAGGTGTTGAACATGCAAAGGTACAGAGTGGAGGGAATAGTTGGCTACAAGGTAAGAAAGAGTCCACCCTGGTGGAGAGGGTGTGGCAGAGTGAGCACAGATGCCAAGAAGCAGAAAATGCTACTTTTCTCCCAGTATTCTCTCTCCCCAAGCCTGTCAAGGTAGGTCTGTTCCCTTATCCTTAGAAATGTCTACAGGGGGAGGGAGAGGTTGCTCAGCACTTGAAGACTAATGACCGCCCTTCCAGAGCACCGGAGTACATTCCCAGCAACCACATGGTGGCTCAAAACACATCTATAATGTGTGTGTGTGTCTCAGCAACAACTCACATGGATGTTTGTCTGGTGCTCAGCGAGGGAGAGTTCTTTGCAATTGAGAGTTGCTAGGGTAACACTTAGATCCCTGTACGTGAGAATGATCCTCTAGTTTTCCTTTACGTCTTCCTGTTGAATTCTCTTGCTTTAGACCCTCCTGGAAACTCAAGAAAAAAAAATGGAGAAACTTATGGAGAGACTTGAAGAAAAGACAGAGCAGTTGGAAGAGTTCAGGAAAGAAAATCAATACGACCTTGACTTAACTGAACAGGTAGACTCAGGAAAAATTTCCAAAAGAATAGACTTTGCTTTATTTTATGGCTCTGGGAAAAGTTTCAGAAGAAGCCTTTACTACCTCTTCTACTTTCTGAGATAACCTCTGGCTAGCCTGGAATTCAGTAGGGTTTTTTCTCCAATTCTGCTTCTTTAGTTCTGGGATTAAAGGTGTGCAAGCCATGTTATGAGGTTATACATGGTATGATTTTATTCAACTAATCCTGCCTGCTCACAAGTTCAGCAGGTACGTGCATGTGAGCATGTGTGTGTGTGTGTGTGTGTGTGTGTGTGTGTGTGCTCCTGCTCCTGCTCCTGTGTCTATGTCCCAGCGGTGGTACTAAAGTCTATTTCTGTGCAGAATCACTTGGAGATGCTTCAACAGTTCAAGGAAATGTTGAAGAAGAACAAAGCTACAATAAATGTGGTGCGAGTGGAGCTAAAGGCATGTTGACTATTTTTGGTTTTTGTTTTTTGTTTTTGACATGGCTATGTGAGTAGGAGGCTGAGAGGAAAGGATTAAGTAAGATGTTAGAATAGTTGTCACCTCGGAGTTTCATTTAATTTCTATCTAAAATGATAGGGTCTGCCATTTAAAAGACGTTTCAGAGATTTTAGAGGTGGATGTGTCTATAGTGAATGATCTAGAGTATTGAAAATTAACCATCAGGACAGACTGTAGTGGATAAGTTCTGGGTTAGCCACAACAATAACTACAACAACAAAAAGCCTGCTTATTCCAGTTATGTGAGAAATAATTAGAACACACAGAGCCAATTTTGTTATAGTTAATGTTAGCAATTATTAATTGTAAGTCATTCTGAGAAATAGTTACCTAGCAGTGCAAGTCTAATGAACTAGTACTTATTTCCTGCATATATAACTTGCTGGAAAAGAGCCTCATGAGGGTGGCAGGTACCTGAAAGCTGTCAAAACCTGAGGAAACCCTGAGGATTCTCAGGTCTGACACTGTCTGACATTGTAACTGTGTCACCCTTGATCATCATTTTTGGTCAGTTTATGAGAACTGACTATATAAAAGATACTGCATTTGCAGCTCCGCCTTACTGTGTATGTCAGACAGTGGAGACAAGAGAAGTGGGAATTCTAGTCATCCCTACCTGCATACCAAGTTTGAAGACAGCAGCCCACAGTATATGATAAGCATATAAGGAAGGACAGGACAGGGTTTGCAAAGAGACAGCTCTCCAGCTCTCAGACTTGGGGAAACCGAACAACTTCCCAGCCTTGACAGCTGAGACTTGCAGCTTCTGAAATGGCAGTACCGGGCCCCTTCTACATTACCGCACTCTGCTTCGCCATCAAGAACTTGGTAGTTAGATGGGTCACGGGTTCACTGGTTATCTGTGGCAATAGGGACAGAACCCAGGGCTTTGCATGTGCTAAGCATGTGCTTCTTCCCTAAGCCAGTACTCAGGCCTTCTGTTCCATTTAACTTCATTCAGACATGTTCACGGGACTGCTAGGCACATGCGAGACTTTTGGGATTCAGTAGATTATTGAAGTAGGACAAATTTTGTGATCTAGCTTTCCAAGGCCTTTTGAGGGGAGGTCTTCGTGCTGGGAATTGGACTCAGGATCTTGCCCATACATTCCCTTGCATATTATACATACAGTAAGTCTTAATTTTTCTTACAAATCCCTCTAACTGCAAGGACTGTGTATCTTGTCCTTCAGGAGCCTAAGAACAAGGCAAGGACAATGGAGGAGGAGTTAGTTAGCGAGAGGTGGATTGCCTAAAGGTGAAGGTAGAGGCTAGGAGAGCCTGTTACATAAAGAACAGAGAGGGTCAGTGACTCCACAAAGAGATCAGGCAACTCAGGGCTTCTACAGTGAATGGTAGGTGGCAGAGTTAGGGGCCCAGGGACATAGGGGATGTGAGAGTGAGGGGTTTTAGGCCAAATTACTTTTTGTTCCATAAATAAAGAGGGGTGGAGTTATGAGTCCAGAAGCCAATTGGGCAAGGGGAAAATCCCTGGGAACTCAGGCCCAGCCCACCCAGGGATCTCAGGGATAAAGGTTTTATGATGGTTGAGGAGGCTTCCTGCAGACTCAGTCCTTATTTCTGCCTTCTGAGGGAGCAAAGCAGGACCAGAAGAGCCAGCAGGAGCCAGTTGGGATGGGGAGGAACCAGGCTCACCAGCACTGTCTTCTGGTAGCCCCCCTCGATTTACCTCAGGGTCAGCTAGAAGCACACAGCACTTTGGGCACCAGTAGTCAAAAAAAAAAAAATCATGCAACCAAAACCTCTGAGTAGGATTAGCTGCAGTGTGTGAGCTGCATGCAAACAAGACACGAGGCCTACAGCAGCGTTAAGTAGTTAAGTCACCCCATTTTTCTGGGAGGCTGAAGAGACTAGGATGTTTTCCCTGTGGAACTAGAGACAGTATACCTGTGTTCATACTGGGAGAGACCTCCCTAGCAAGCCAAGCCTGAGTGGTAGTACCTCAGGCTTCGTGGAGCGAGGTCGTCCTGGCTGGGTAGGGTACCACTGATATGTCAGTCAATGCATCTGCCTCTTACCTCACCTACTCTGCCAGTTAAATACCATGGCATCTCATTCAAACCTGTTCAAGCATTGGGTTCACTTAAGTCACCAGCACTCTCCCTCCTTTCAGATTTCCATTCTCCCCAGCCTCAGTCCTCCCATTGAGAGCCAACTCCTCCACAGTCTTCTACCTTGGGAGGCTTAATTGGGGCTGGCTTAGAGGTCAGAAGTTCAGACCATTATCAAGGTTGGAGCATGGCACTGTCCAGGTAGCTGGAGTTCCACCTCTTATTCCAAAGGCAGATAGAAGACTGGTTTACAGGCAGCTAGGACAGGGGTATTAAGGTCCACACCCACAGTGACACACCTATTACAAGGCTACAACTCCTAGCAGTGCTACTTCCTGAGTCCTAATCCTAATCTGTTATAATCCTAATGTCTTTATCTTGACAGAGGGAAGGCCCTGTCATGAGAAAACAGCTCAAAGATTTCCTGACCCAGTACGACCTTATACAGAAAGAGAAGGACCTCCTGCAGAAAGAGTACGAGAGTCTAAAAAACCAAGTCTCAGTAAGTGTGGAAAGGGGAAAAAAGATTTCAGAGGGCATACTAGATCATTTCTGTATACCTGGCTGCTGGGGGCGGGTAGGGCACAAGTTTGAGGCCATTCTGGGCTATAGCATGAGTCTCAAAAAAAAAAAAAACCCAAAAGCAATCCTATCTGCTTCCCAAACACGAGGATTATAGGCGTTTAACACGTTATCCTCTCCCTGTCTTACTTAGCTTCAGAGGTCATCTCACAAGCAATCCTGGTGGGCTAGCCAGTCCTAACCATTCACTCGCCCATCTGATATGATTTGCGTGTGTCAGACACTGAATTATTGGCTTCCAACAGATAAAGTGATTGCTCTAATTAATCTCAGGGCCTGCATCAAGGAACAGGAGTATGAGCCACCACTTGGCTAGGGATTGACAGCACTAGGGAGGAAGATCTGAGTCAAAAGCCAGCCAGGTCAGTGGAGTAAACAGCAGGAAAGCCAGAACTGTAGAGAGACCCTGTCTTAGATGCAAACATGTATCCAAGCAATGCAGGGCTAGCCTGAGCTACCTGAGACCAGGTGTTAAAGGAAAAGCAATGCCATAGCAAATAGCAATAGGCTCATCAAGTAAGGCAGGTGTCCTGGTTCCCTTGAAACATTCATTAAAGGAGTTACTCCAAGATAACTTTTTTAACGTACAAATTCTTCTGTTCATATAGCTAATTTCAGGTATACCCTTGAGACTTGTTTGGCCAATGCCTCATGCATCACAGGAGGACTATCTATCCAGTTCCTGTGGCTGTTCACTGTTGTTGTCCTTCAATGCAAACTCTTTGCCCTTAGGTTCTGCAGAATGAGAATGAAGCACTGCAGAGCTTCCTGGATAACAAAGACTTCTCTTCATATGAGCTCCCTTCACCTCGAGGAAATGCTGAACCCATGGTCCCTTCTAATATCAGAATTTCTGTTCTGTTTTTCAATCATAAAATCTCATATTCTGGTAAGAGAACTTCCTATCTTAGATGGCGAGTGTAGCCAGTGTTATCCATGCTATAGGTTCTACGCTTCCCTTCTCTATACCTTCCCTTCTTCCAGTCTTTCAAACCCTGACTAGAGACAGATAGGGAGGAGAGAGACCCCTGAGTAAAGTCAAGGGTTGGAAAGGAAGTGATGATGGTATGCTGACTAAGGTTCTTGGCAAGTTTGATCAAGGTATCTGATTTCTTATTTGCACATGAGTATTTAAAAAATCCTGACCAAAACCAAGAAGCATGGACAAATAAAATACATGGATCAGGGACCATTCATATATCCTCTGAACAATCCCCAGAATGCCAATGTCACACAACTCTCTAACTCTCTGCTGCTGACAAAATCATCATGCCTCTGCTAGGGCAGATGGCAAGTCACTGTCGTTCAATCAAGCAGTCCAGCGCTTGTAACAAGGTGCATAAAGCAGCAGATTCCAACAAAAGAGCCAAGTTTGTTTGAGTGCCCTCCAAAGATAGCCAGGCATAGCAGTGCACACCTTTAATCCCAGTGCTCAGACACAGAACAGTGAGAGTCACAACATACCTACTAGAAAACAGCTGCTCTTTGGGCTTGCTAGTTTTTCATTAAATGAAATTCTTTTTTTATTCCCTAGGTATCCTAGGAATCCTAGGTCTCCTCCAAGGAAGTGATCCTTACAGGGTATGTATTTGGTTCATGAGATTGTTCCTCAGATATATAAGATGTCTGAGAAATCTCCATTCCTGTTTTCCAAATCATGGGAGAGATCGATTCATTTTGATAGCTACAGGGGTTAGCTGGTAGGATGTGGTTCTGAGCCCAGGGCTGGGGTAGCCTGTTGACTTGAAGTGGTTTTCTTTCTATCAGCATTGCTCAGGGTCTTCACCCAATGTCAGAGGTGTGGCCTAGAAAGCCAACCAAGCGTGGCCTGCCTAGTGCCCCTTCCAGAGCTATAGTGACTGCTTTGGCAATAGTAAGCCCTTTCAACCCTGAGATGAGAGAAAAGCCAGGGATCTTCTACATATATGTTCCTAGAGCACCTTTCATGTGTCCCTTATGTCAGACAGAATATGGTGGGCATGATATGCATACATTGGTACTGACCTCCATCCTCTCACGAGGACTTACCATGTTGGGAGCAACTGGTGCCCAAACATTTATGTTGTCCATTCTGTTTGAAGACCTTCTGAGCAACAAAGAAATGGGTGTCCAGGGTGTCCTACCCTTATCCGTGCCTAAGCACTCCAGCCTGGGAGTCAGTGCTGGGCCAGATTCAGTGTAGGATGTGAGTTCTGCTGTAAATTCTCCTACTGGACAATGCTGCCCAGCCTGCAGTCATTAGGGGTTCACATAGGACTGCTGCCTACAGGACAACATTGAGAATGCTGCAGTCATCTTGTCATAACCAGCCTCTTAGCCTGTCACCTCCAGGGCCCAGCATGATTCACAGCAGCTGAGTGACACTAAGTCACAGTCTGCCGCTTTCAGTCAGGCCTTGAGTGCATTTCTGCCCAGCCCTCAGTCCTAACCTTGCAGCAAGCAAGGACGATGTTGTTCTGCAAAATTAGAAAATCCCAGATCTGCCATCTGGGATAAAAGATGTCTGCCATCACACCTGGCTTTCTTAGGAAAAATGGGTGTGGCCAGAGGAGATGGGGCTTCTTTATGTAGATACTTGTAAAAGACTTTTCTGTTTTCTCTACATATATATCATGTATTATGTCATATGGAGATTTTTCTTACTCAGGCTAATCTGAAATTCACTGTGTACCCCAGGCTGACCTGGAACTAGGCAATCCTGCTGAATCACCTTCCTGCTGAGTCTGGTCCTGAGTCACCACTTTAGTCTGTAGGTCTCTTAGTGGCTAATTAGGAATTAGCAGCTTTCTCTTTAGCTAACTAAGTTTGTATGAATATGTTTTTATAACCTTTGGTATTAAAAATTTCCTCATGCTGGAGAGATGGCTCAGTGGTTAAAAGCACTGATTGCTCTTTTGGAAGCCCTGAGTTCAAATCCCAGCAACCACATGGTGGCTCACAATACATCTATAATATGTGTGTCAGCAACAACTCACATTTTAAATGTCCTCCATCTCAGAGGTTGCTGTCGCATCCCAGTCTGATCAAGTTGACAGTGTCAGGTTTCAAGGTAACAATTTGAATAATCGGTCTTCAATCCTGATTCCCACTCCTGCATGTTACAAATAATGGTCTACAAGGAAATTATTATTAATGTTAATTCATGTATATCATGAGGTAAACCTTAAGGATGACAATAAGAATAATTTTCATTAATTGGAATTTTTCAAGCACATCTTTACTCAGAAGCCTATATTATTGAACAGAACTGTTCTACTTAAGAAGATATTTAAGAAAAAGGATGTGTTGTCTGTTGGTCAGTGATGGAGTAGTTCTGAGAGTTCTTTGTTTGCAATTGGGAGTTGCTAGGGTAACACCTAGATCCCTGTACGTGAGAATGATCCTCTAATTTTCCTTTATGTCTTCCTGTTGAATTCTCTTGCTTTAGACCCGCCTGGCAAAACTAGAAAAAGAAATAGAGAAGCTTATGCTGAGAGTTCAAGAAAAGACAAAGCAGTTGGAGCAGCTCAAAGAAAACCGGTCCGCCCTTGACTTAACTAAACAGGTAGACTCAGGATAAATTTCCAAGAGAATAGACTTTGGTTTCTTTTATGGCTCTGTAAAAAGTTTCAGAAGCCTCTACTACCTCTTCTACTTTGAGATAACCTCTGGCTAGCCTGGAATTCAGTGGGTTTTTTCTCCCAGCTCTGCTTCTTTAGTTCTGGGATTAAAGGTGTGCAATCCATGTCATATGAGGTTATACATGGCATGATTTTATTCAACTAAAAGACTTAACCTCTTTATATCCTGCCTGCTCACAAGTTCATTGCGTGCGTGCGTGCGCGCGCTCCAACTTCTGTGTCTGTGTCCCAGCAGTGGTACTAAAGTTTATTTCTGTGCAGAATCACTGGCAGATTCATCAACAGTTCAAGGAAATGTTGAAGTGGAAGAAAGCTACAATAAATGTGATGCAAGTGGAGATAAAGGCATGTTGACCGTTTTTGTTTTTTGTTTTTTGTTTTGTTTTTGTTTGTTTTTGCATGGCTATGTGAGTAGGAGGAGCCTGAGAGGAAAGACAAAGGATAAGTAAGATGTTAAAATAGTTGTCACCTCAGAGTTTCATTTACTTTCTATCTAAAATGATAGGATCTGCCATTTAAAAGACGTTTCAGAGGTGGATGTGTCTATGGTGAATGATGTGGAGTACTGAAAATTAACCATCAGGACAGACTTGTAGTGGACAAGTCCTTGGGTTAGGAGTCATAACAACAACAAAATGACATGTAACCCCGCTTACTCCAGTTATGTGAGAAATAGTTAACCATAAAGAGCCACACACAGGAAATTGGAACACCCAAAGCCAATTTTGTTATATTTAATGTTAGCAATTATTAATTGTAAGTCATTCTGAGAAGTAGTTATGTAGCAGTGCAAGCCTAATTAACTAGTACTAATTTCCTGCATACATAACTTGCTGGAAAAGGGCCTCATGAGGCTGGCAGGTACCTGAAAGCTGTGTTTTCTGAAGGGATGGAAAACCTACTTCAAGGCTATAACTCCTAGCAGGGCAACTTCCTGGTCCAAGCTTATCCAAACCCATCACAACTGCAATGTAAGATTCTAATCCTAATGTCTTTATCTTGACAGAAAAAGGGCGCTGTCATGATAGAACAGCTCAAACAATTACTGACCCACTACAACCGTATGCAGAAAGAGAAGAACTTCCTGCAGAAAGAGAACGACAGACTAAAAAACCAAATCTCTGTAAGTGTGGAAAAAGGAAGAAAATACCAAGATTTCAGAGGGCATAGTAGATCATGTCTGTGAACCTGGCTGCTGGGGGCGGGTAGGGCACAAGTTTGAGGCCATTCTGGGCTATAGCCGGAGTCTCAAAACCCCAAAGCAATCCTATCTGCTTCCCAAAGGATTATAAGCGTTCAGCACGCTATCTTCTCCCTGTCTTACTTAGCTTGAGAGTGCTAACCATTCACTCTCCCATCAGATATGATTTGCGTGTGTCAGACACTGAATTGGCTTCCAACAGATAAAGTGATTGCTCTAATCTCAGGGCATGCATCAAGGAACAGGAGTATGAGCCACCACTTGGCTAGGGATTGACAGCACTAGGGAGGCAGATCTGAGTCAAAAGCCAGCCAGGTCAGTGGAGTAAACAGCAAGAAAGCCAGAACTGTAGAGAGACCCTGTCTTAGATGCAAACATGTATCCAAGCAATGCAGGGCTAGCCTGAGCTACCTGAGACCCTGTGTTAAAGAAAAAGCAACAGCAGAGCAGCAATAGGCTCATTAGGTAAAAGGCATGTGTCCTGTCCTGGTGGCTTAGGTCCCTGAAACACGTTAAAGGAGTTACTCCATGGAGTTGTATCCTACCATCCACACAGCCTCACTATGGCACCTGCATGCCCCACCCCTATAGTGCCCACAATAAGTAATGATTTTTTATTTTTTTTTTATTTTTTGCTTTTTCAAGACAGGGTCTCTGTGTAGTCCTGGCTGTCCTGGAACTCACTCTGTAGACCAGGCTGGCCTCATAAATCCGCCTGCCTGTGCCTCCCAAGTGCTGGGATTAAAGGTGTGCGCCACCACCGTCCACCATGAAAACTTTTTTAATGTACAAATTCTGTTTATATAGCTAAATTCAGATATACTCTTAAGACTTGTTTGGCCAATACCACATGCGTCACTGGGAATTACCCAGGAGGGCTGTCTACCCAGCTCCTGTGGCTATTCACTGTTGCTGTCCTTGAACGCAAACTCTTTGCCTTTAGCTCCTGAAGAATGAGAACGAAGCACTGCAGAGCTTCCTGGATAACAAAGACTTCTCTTCACATGACAGAGATGCTGAACCTGAGGTCCCTTCGCCTCAAGGAGGTGCTGAACCCATGGTGCCTTTGCCTCAAAAATCTGATAGCAGTTCCTCTTTTCTGTTTTACAGTTATAAAATCTCATATCCTGGTAAGAGAAATTCCTATCTTAGATGGCGAGTGTAGCCAGTGTTAGCCATGCTATAGGTTCTACGCTTCCCTTCTCTACACCTTCCCTTCCACTCTCTCAAACCCTGACTAGAGACAGATAGTGAGGAGAGAGACCCCTAGGTAAAGTCAATGGTTGGAAAGGAAGTGATGATGGTATGCTGACTGAGGTACATTGAGTTCTTGGCAAGTTTGATCAAGGTACATGATTTCTAATTTGCACATGATTATTTAAAAAATCCTGACCAAAACCAAGAAGCATGGACAAATAAAATACATGGATCAGGGACTGTTCATATATCCTCTGAACAATCCCCAGAATGCCAATGTCACACAACTCTTCTGCAGCTGGCAAAATCACGCCTCTGCTAGAGCATGAAGCAAATCATTGTCGTTCTCAAACACACTCAAATTCTCACAAGAAGTCTGTTGCCAATACCCCTTTCCCTCACTGTATCATTATACATGTGTGTGTGCTAGGAAGGTTCTTAATGTACTGAGCAATGGTTGGGTGAGGCAGTGGAGAAGGCATGGATGTCCCCAAGCCAGTCAGCTGGGCTGATTGAGACATGGCTGCTTAGGGTCAGTGACCACTGAGTTGCCCTCCAGAATGAGCTGGGGAAGGGGCTGAGTGCCCTCCAAAGATAGCCAGGCATAGCAGTGCACACCTTTAATCCCAGTGCTCAGGTACAGAACAGTGAGGGTCACAACATACCTACTAGAAAACAGCTGCTGTTTGGGCTTGCTAGTTTTTCATTAAATGAAATTTTTTTTTTATTCCCTAGGTAACGTAGGAACCCTAGGTCTCTTGGGTACCCGAGACCTCCAAGGAAGTGATCCTTACAGGGTATGTATTTGGTTCATGAGATTGTTCCTCAGATATAAGATGCCTGAGAAATCTCCATTCCTGTTTGTTCCAAATCATGGGAGAGATCAATTCATTTTGATAGCTACAGGGGTTAGCTGGCAGGATGTGGTTCTGAGCCCAGGGCTGGAGTAGCCTGTTGACTTGAAGTGGTTTTCTTTTCTCCATCCTCTCACTAGGACTCACCAAGATGGGAGCAACTGGAGCCCAAACTTATGTATTGTCCATTCTGTCATAAGATCATCCCATCAACAAAGAGATGGGTGCTCAGGGACTCTCGTCCTACCCTTATTCCAGCCGGGGAGTCAGTGCTGGGCCAGATTCAGTGTAGGATGTGAGTTCTGCCCAGCCAGCAGTCATTAGGGGTTCACATAGGACTGCTGCCTACAGGACAACATTGAGCATGCTGCAGCCATCTTATCATAACCAGCCTCTTAGCCTGTCACGTCCAGTGCCCAGGATGATTCACAGCAGCTGAGTGTCACTAAGTCACTGTCTGCCCCTTTCAGTGTACTTAAATATAATAAATAAATCTTTTAAAAAATAATTTCCTCTTCAAGGACATAAGTTTTGTTTTTTTCTATATAGCTCTGGCTGTCCCGGGCTCCTTCTTCACTGTGCTGTGGTTAAATTCATTACGTTTGTGAGCCAATACATATAAACTGCAAAGGACTGAAGAGATGGCTCAGGGGCTAGGAGCCACTCCTCGCTTTTTCAGAGGACCTGAATTGAGTTCTCAGAACCCACGTTGGCAGTTTATAATCATCTAAGACTCCAGGAGCTTCCTGCCCTCTACTGGGCTTTCTAGGCTTCTGCACACATGAATGAATTTTTTAAAATTTAAAGGTGGGCAGAATAAGGAGACAGTTGAGTAGCGAGGATGCCATTCTGGTGACCCTGATTCCTTTCCCATCCACACCCATTGGTTGTACTTGAATGTATGTATGTATGGGTTTGGGACCCTCTACCAGAGTGTGGTAGCCCTCAGTGGTTGCTTCCCTGGAGAAGAGACTGCAGTAACCCAGACACTGCAGTTGCATTGTGAGCTGTGACCAAGACTGCTTAGTCAGTTCTCCAGGGCAGTAGGGAGGAATAAAAAGAAAAAAGACAACACTGTAGCATGACCCCAGCCCAGTTCTGAGACTGAGGAGGGCTTTTTGACCCCAATCTGCATTTATGCCATTATTAACTACATGCAATGAGGTCAGTTCTAGGTTAAGAATCAAGCAATACAATAAACAGAGTCAAACAAGACAATAGACAAAGTTCCATGATCACTGTTTCTAAGGGCTTAATCAGGGTGACCATGATACCCCTGTCTATCCCAAAGTCAGAATCCTGCCAAGTTGCTCCAAAAGATTTATAGTGTTCATACTGAAGACACATGCAGTGAATGACAAGTAAAAACATGGTTTCATGTTAGACTGTGTTCATAGCTACCCTAGGTTTCATGTGGTCTGTAGGCAGATTGGACAAGACAGTGAGCCAACTGTCATCCCCATGACAGGTTCTTGCTTCTATTTCTCCATGATGAAATTAAGTGAAATAGTGACATTACTCGGAGACACCCACATGCCTTTTGTCCTGTGAAGACCTGTTTCCCCATGAACCCTATTCCACAATGGAAATATGGCAAATGAAAATGGCTCCTTTTCCCAATGCGTCTCTGTCATCCCTGTAGAATCCTTGCAACTCCCTAGACGGTTCTCAATACTTCAGTTCCATTTATTTTGTAGTAGTCAGCTCTTAAGCACTTGAGAGGAGAGCCCTGGAGAAGAGGCTGTTTTCTGGTGAATTTGAATTACCCACACTGCCCCTGCCATCCTGGGTCCTTCTAGGATTAGCAGCCCCAGAGCCCTTCCTCCACCGCTGCAGAGAAAACAGTTGAGGTGTTAATGAGCCCTCTTGGCTAGGTGTAAAACAGATCTTTATCCACTCACAATTCATTACCTCCAGCTGCTCTTACCAAGGCTAAGAAAGTGGAATTATGCTCCAGGCCACTGAGTAGTAAGGATGCCATTCTTAGATACCTCACTGTCCACTTGGCCTTCCCCGTCTCCTGTGCAATTCTGCATTTTCTAGTTCTGCAACCTGCAAAACAGTTTTGTGGGTGAATAGTGGGGGTTTTTTTGTTTTGTTTTTGTTTTTCTTTATCTTTTAAACCAGGGGTGGGCTTTCTGTGTAGCTGTCCTGTAGCTCACTCTGTCCACCAGGCTGGCCTCAAACTTGGGGACCTGTCTACCTTTACTTCCTAAGGCCTTGCATTAAAGGCTGCCACAACTGGCTGCCAAGAGTTTATCTGAACTAAATTTCTGAGCCCTTGCAGTTTGTCCTTCCACTGGTGTTCCTTCATTTTCTCTGTTACTGAAATCTTCCTCCTTACTTCAGTAAGGTG
The DNA here is from genome assembly GCF_947179515.1 of Apodemus sylvaticus. Taxonomy (NCBI): domain Eukaryota; kingdom Metazoa; phylum Chordata; class Mammalia; order Rodentia; family Muridae; genus Apodemus; species Apodemus sylvaticus. The sequence goes on from NC_067481.1 coordinate 26,990,731, forward strand.
AAGTCACATTGGTCAGTAGCCTCAGCCTGGCTGAGGCAGGAGGATTACAGTCAGAGCTATATCATAAGACCTTTTCTAGGGGCTGGAGAGATGGCTCAGTGGTTAAGAGCACTGGCTGTTCTTCCAGAGAGCCTGAGTTCAATTCCCAACAACCACATGGTGGCTCACAACCCCATCTGGTGCCCTCTTCTAGCCTTCGGGCATACATGGAGGCAACTGCTGTATACATAATAAACAAATCTTGCCCAGGCAGTGGTGGCGCATGCCTGTAATCCCAGCACCTGGGATTTTTCTTTTTCTTTTTTTTTTTTTTTTTTTTTTTTTTTTTTTTTTTTTTTTTTGGTTTTTCGAGACAGGGTTTCTCTGTGTAGCCCTGGCTGTCCTGGAACTCACTCTGTAGACCAGGCTGGCCTCGAACTCAGAAATCCACCTGCCTCTGCCTCCCAAATGCTGGGATTAAAGGCGTGGGCCACCACTGCCCAGCTAGAGTGGCTTCTTAACAAAACAAGTGGCTGGGGGGATGATGGCTCAGCAGTTGGGAGCATTGACTGCTCTTCCAGAGGTCCTGAGTTCAATTCCCAGGAACCACATGGTGGCTCACAACCATCTGTAACAGGATCTGATGTCTTCTGGTGTGTCTGAGGACAGCTACAGTGTACTTACATAGAATAAATAAATCTTTAAGAATAAAAAAAAAAAGGAGTCACAGCCCACAAGTCCTAGAGAACCGGGGTACGAGATCCAGATCCAGTCCACCATGTCCGATGTTATCAACAGGGCAAAGGACTAAGTTTGATGTTTACCCAGTCAGTCTAAACAGTTCCAGAGCACTCAATGTGCACTGCTGGGAACTGGTGAGTTTAGCTCAACGCCCCCAGCTGAGCTGTTTGCACAGGTTTCCTGAGAGCAAAAACATCCCGCAGCTTAGCTTGATCCCTGGTTTCCCTCCTGGTGTAGTAGGGACCTCCCAGGTGCCTGACCTATGGCTATAATTGCTTTTTCCTGTTGTTCTTCCTGGCTTCTAGTATAGATTGCTGGTCCCTCAGTAAAGCTTTGGCATTCTCCACACAGAATGGCCCATGTCTGTGGCCTACGCCAGATACTTGGTACCATGGCGCTGTCAGTGCATGGCTATTATCAGGCCAGGATTTAGAGAGATAATGAGTCCTTGCCCTCAGAGATCCACATGATTAATGAAGACGCTCACTGCCAATGGAGCAACTCAGATTTTCGGTCTCCAGATCTAGTGGGGAAAGGAGATAGCCATTTATACACGTCAGAGAAAAGAAAGGTCTTGAGTCCAAAGGGTGACAGCACCTGCACTGCCACAGTAGGGCCAGGCGTAGGCCTGGGGGATTAACAAAAAACACAGACACCAGTCATTCTGTAAGGAGAATACCAAATCTTTACTGAGAGACCAGCAATATATATACTAGAGGCCAGGGAAGGAAACAGGAAAAAACAATTATAGCCATAGGTCATGCACCTGGGAAGTCCCTACCACACCTGGCGAGGCAGGAATCAAGCTAAGCTGAGAGCTGTTTTGCTCTCAAGAAACCTGTGCAAACAGCTCGGCTGGAGGTGTTGAGCTAAGCTCTCAGGTTCCCAACAAAAGGGTCCTAAAGAGTTATTGCATTAATGCAGGAGGGGATGGATGGGTGTGGTGTGTGTGTGTCTTGAAATTGTCTAGCTGTAACCTAAAATGGGCTGGAATCTGCAGCCCACTGGCCTGGAATTCAGTGATAATCCTCTTGCCTCAGTTTCCCAAATGGTAGGATTACAAGCATGACCTCCATCCCCAACTAATACAGGAGTATCTTCCCGTATTAAAGTGTTGGTGCCTTGATACAGAATTATACTTCTGAGATAAAGGGAAAAGATGGCAGTTGTGAGCTGTACCCAGTATGGGTGCTGGGAAGGGAGTCTGATGCCCTGGGAGGTGTTGAGCTATTGCTCCAGCCCAAATGTTGCCATTTTGCAGTTTTTTCAGACAGAGTCTTATTATAACTCTGCCTGGTCTGGCATGGTGTCCTTGGATTATGAACTTGTGTCCCCACACCTAGAAGAGGAACATTTTGCTTATTTCTGTTACTGGGGTTTGATCCTGGGGGCTTGTATATTCTGGGCAAGAGTATTGTCTCTTCTGTCAACACCAGTATGGACTAAGTGGACCTTAAATCCTCACACCAAACAGGAGCCAGGAAGCAATGACACCAGTCAAGGGTGCTGCATTAGTCACTGTTCTGTAGCTGTGACCAGGTAGCATGCGTTTAACTAGGGGCCTGCTTACAGTTTCAGAGGCCTAGTCTGTGATCATCAGGGCAGAAAGCAGGGTGGCAGGGATACAAAGATACGGGGTGGGTGACTTCCAGCCTGTGAGTGGACTGGGGAGAACCTGTGTGGTGGGGTAACCTGTACCCTGGGGAAATTCCTCCTCACAGAAGTTCTATACCAGTTTGATCAATGCAAACACCGGATATATTTCACTGGGTCAATATTTTGCATCTGGTCTCAGGGTCTCACCGTGTACATCTGTTCTCTGGAATGCCCTGTGGTTCTAAACTACTACATGCAAGTTCCCAGGGCTTCAAGCTGACGAATTGCTTTCTAGCCTTTTTTACACCTCCAGCTTCTGCCCATGCCAATAGGTGCTCTAAAATTTCAACTGGTTACACCCTCCATTTAGAGGTTCTCTAAAATTTCAACTGGCTACACCCTCCATTTAGAGGTTCCTTCTAAGGCTCCTGAGCGCAGTGGTAAGCATGTTGGCTTCTGCTCAATTTAGTGACCACCTAGTTTTCAACCCTAGTCTTTCTCACTTTTTTTTTTTTTAAATTTGTTTCTCATTACGGATAGTTGTGAGCCACCATGTGGTTGCTGGGACTTGAACTCATGATCATCGGAAGAGCAGTCAATGCTCTTAACCACTGAGCCATCTCTCCAGCCCCTGAAAATACATTCTAAACCAGCATCGTGTTTGCCCCCTGTAACTGACTCCTTCCTGATGTCAACCTGATGAGCTCTGGAAAAAAAAAAAAAACATCGATGAAACATCACCTGGAAACAGCTGATGAGGGAAAAGCTGAGCTTGGCAGTGCCCATTGGTAATCCCAACCCTTGAGAAGCTAAGTCAGAGAGAGTCATAGGTCCTAGGCTATAGAAGACCCCTCACAAATTTAAAAAGAATAAAACCACAATAAAAATGTGATTTAAAAAAAATAAAAAGCAGCCGGGCAGTGGTGGTGCACGCTTTTAATCCCAGCACTTGGGAGGCAGAGGCAGGTGGATTTCTGAGTTTGAGGCCAGCCTGGTCTACAGAGTGAGTTCCAGGACAGCCAGGACTACACAGAGAAACCCTGTCTCGAAAAAAAAAAAAAAAACAAAAAAAAAAAAAAAAGAAAAAAGAAAAAAACTTTTAAAAAAGTACCTGAGAGATGCTTCAGTGGTTAAAGCAAGAACTGCTCTTGTAGAGGACCCGAGGTTGATTCCCAGCACTTAGGTTGCTGGCTGACTCACAATTGTCTGTAACTCTTGCTAGGGAGGGGAGTGGAGGAGGATCTGACACCCTCTCCTGCCTCCACAGGGATCTGTACACATTTGTGTGTATAATACCAACACACAAATAAAACTTTATTTTGTGTACGTGTATATTGAAGTAGAAATTTCTGCTTGTGTCATGTGATGCAGACCCATCAGAGGACACGTGATGTTTGGAGAGACTGTAAGTAGGACCCAGCAGACAGGGACAGCACACTCACATAGCTAGCCATGCCAAAGCTTCTTTGGTTTCGCCTCTCCACTGTTCTTCACCTCATTGAGAGAGGCATTGCAGAGCATTGACTGTTCCTCCAGAGGTCCTGAGTTCAATTCCCAGCAACCTCATGGTGGCTCCCAACCATCTGTCATGGGATCTGGTGCCCTCTTCTGACATGCAGACATACATGCAAGCAGAAAACTGTGTGTATGATAGAGAGAGAAAGCAAGACGTCTGTCTTAGAGTCCGAACATTTATGTCTGTGGTGTTGACCAGACCAGAGTGAATTAAAAATGGGTGATGTTGAAAAAGGCAAGAAGATTTTTGTTCAGAGTGTGCCCAGAGCCACGCTGTGGGAAAGGGAGGCAAGCTAAGACTGGACCAGATCTCCAGGGTCTGTCTGGGTGGAAGACGGGTCAGGCTGCAGGATTCTCTTACACAGAGGCCAACAAGGACAGAGGCATCCCCTGGGGAGAGGATGCCCTGATGGAGGATTTGGAGAATCCCAAAAAGTACATCCCTGGAACAAAAATGGTCTTCACTGGGATCAAGAAGAAGGGAGAAAGGGCAGGACTTAATAGCCTATCTTAAAAAGGCTACCAATGAGTCATTCCACTACCTTATTTATTACAAAATGAAAGTCTCATGGCTTTTACTGTATACCATAGTTTTATTCATACACCAAATTCAGATCATGAATGGCTAACAATGTTTTTGTTGGAGAGTCCTGATTTAAGTAAAACTGGACGTGTCGTAACATGGATATGATCTTTTTTAAAACAACAATTCCAGTTGTATCCATGCTATCACTGCTCTCCCTTTCTCAAGATAAGATTGGACTTAATTATTAATGTTTTACTTTCCGTAAATATGGGATGTCATCTCAGACCTATTAAATGGTTTTATACTTAGATTTATTTAAGTGGGCATATGAATATGTTTAAACACTGGGAAAATCCTATCACTGTCTCAGAAACAAGAAGACTCACCTGTGTTTCAGTTTGTGTTCGCTGGCCTCTTACAGACAATGGCTGAACACCAGGAAGCAAGTGTCTATTCCTGGCAATGCTGTTTTAATTAGAATTCCCTACATCAAGGATGCTGTCTTTTACCACTGAAAGGCATTTATGTGGTTTATGTATGGTATCAAATAAAGAGTATTTAACACTTCTTTATAGTTGTTTTAGAAGTTAAAATGCTTTTAGGAACAAGCCAGTTAGGCCTTTTACATTCTCTATTATCTAAGACTAAGCTGTAATTCAGAATTGTCCTTAAATACTCATTTAGAAACACATATAACTAGAAATTTTGTTTACATGTGATTGGGAATGGCACTCTTTGCCAACTTACTAGATGGAAAGATGAAAATAAGATAGTTTGTAAGTTATCAACACTAAGAAAGATAATTAAAAACAGTCACAGATCAATAAATAAATACATCTTTAAAAAAAAAAAAGCAGCCGCACACCTTTAGTACCAGCACTTGGGAGGCAGAGGCAGGCAGATTTCTGAGTTTGAGGCCAGCCTGGTATACAAAGTGAGTTACAGGACAGCCAGGGCTACACAGAGAAACCCTGTCCTGGGGAAAAAAAATAAAAACGCAAAAACAAAAACAAAAAAAAAAAAGAAAAGAAACCTCTAAGGCTACAGTGTATGTGGATGTGAGTGCAGATACTCATGGAGGCTACAAGGAGGAGCATTAGATTCCCTAGAACTGGCAGACAGGTGTTTGTGAGTCACCTACCAAATACAGGTGCTGAGAGTCTAGCTCAATACTCTGCAAGAACAGTTCATGCACTAACCACAAATATGTTTAATCATAAACAGTCTCTACAGCTATAGAATACTTTAAAGAGTAATAAAATACAAACTAGTTAAGCATATATTCTTCCCAAGATTGATACTTTTTCTCCTCACAATTAGCTAGACAAGAAAATAAGCAGCTTGTTTGTGTGTGTGTGTGTATTAGGGTTTTTGATTTGTTTCACTTTTGTTGTTGTTGTTTGAGATAGGGCTTCATTGTGCAGCCCTGGCTATCCTAGAACTCGCTCTGTAAACCAGGATGGCCTTAAACTCAGATCCACCCACCTCTGCCTCCTAATTGTTGGGATTAAAGACATGCACCTTTATCTCACACTGTAGCCCCAACCTGCTTGGAACTCACTGTGCAGGCCAGGCTGTCCTGGGACTCATGGCTTTCCTCCCTGCCTCAAGCTTGACTGCAAATGCTAAGAATGTAGGTGTGAGACTCTATGCCTGGCTGTTTGCTTATTGTGCCCAGTTATTTATTTATTTATTTATTTATTTATTTATTTATTTATTTATTTATTTATATTGGCACATGCCTGTTTTGTCCTTCTAACTGTTCCTCAGGAAGAGTGACTGTCCCTGCACTTTGTTTCTGCTCCTAAGTACACATCTCTGAGCCTTGGACTCATCACTGGTCACTTCAGTGTGCTGTGTGTTGAACAATGATCATAAATGAGTTCTATAAGTGAGGGGGCTGAGGCCTAGGGAGAGGCTGGGCTATGAGGTGTGGGGTTTCAGCGCCATCCAGGGAAAGGGTGGAGCCCAGTTGTAGAGGGATGAGAGAAGAGGAACCTGAGGCTAGCCTCCTTCCACTCAACCTTTATCTTCTCCCCAGTAACATTCACAGTCCAGGAAATTCCCTGCAAGTGGCAACGGCTCACCTGCATCCCTGGAGATAAGAGCAGCTTCCCAGAACCTCTCTCACCTCACACCGCCCCAAGCTCATACTCTGTAACTCTCTTTGCCTGTGGCCCAATATGGAAAGCCATAAAGGACCCTCACCAACAGCCCGGAGGGCTGGCAGGGCAAAGGTCCTGAGTAAAACAAAGAAGAGCCTCTCCCCCACGAACTGCCGAACAGGGAAGTTCTGAGATAACCGCGGGATGTTCCTGCTTGCACAAACATCAGACTTCTCCACCGGACAACCCTTATCTCTTCCTGCTGAAACCTGCCAAGAATGTCTTTGCCCCTCCCTCCTTTGTTCTTACCTTGAGGCAAGCTCGTCCTCTGAAAGCCTTATAACCTGTGAACCCAGGAAAATTAAAAGAGACCTCGACAATTGAACCCTTCCTGGTCTCCTTCTTCTCTCCCCCCTTTGACCCTCAGGTAGCACCTCTTCGGAACCCTGAATAACTGGAGCTGCTGGACGGGTCAGCCCAACTTTTCCAGCTCACTTAAAAAAAGAAAAAAAAGAAAAAAAAAGTTTACTTTAGGGCTGGAAATATACCTCAGCCATTAGAGGCTGTAACTTACTACCAAACATCAAGATTTGATTTGATTTTTGATTTGATTTGTTATGTGACCAAGCCTGCTCAGTCAGTCAACAGGTTCTCCAGCGCAGGAGTGGGGATTGAAAAGAAAGAGACAATTAGACAAAACTGCAGCATGACCCCAGTCAATTCTAAGACTGAAGGGCGGGTTTAATAATTTTCAATCCATTTTTATACTGATTTAATTACATGCAGGAATTAAGGTCAAAAGCAGTACAATGAGGAATAAGCAAAATGGTAAACACAAAGTTGTTAAGGCAGGCCGGGCGGTGGTGGCACACGCCTGTAATCCCAGAACTCCGGGGAGGCCAAGGCAGGTGGATTTCTGAGTTCCAGGCCAGCCTGGTCTACAGAGTGAGTTCCAGGACAGACAGGGCTATACAGAGAAACCCTGTCTTGAAAAAACCAAATCCAAAAAAACAAACAAACAAAAATTGTCAAGGCAGTAAGCAAAGTCCCACATCACTTCAGGGACAGTTGTTTCCAAGGGTGTGCAAGGATGACCAAAGTACCTGAGCCTACTTCCTTGTCCAAGCCCAAAATCTTGCCTGAAGCTTGCTTCTTTTGTAACCTACTTACTTATTATGCCCTAATGTCAGATTCCTGCCTGAGCCCTTGTCCTTGGTCAATGTCAGGCTACTGCCAGGCAGCACGGCACCTCAATAAGGCTCTCCACATTTATGTGTATATGTGTCAGGAGTGCATATACAAACACAAACACACTTGGGAGCCAGAATGGAGTGTCATTGTGAGCCAACCATCATAGATGCTGAGAACCAGGCCAAACCTATCCTCTGGAAAAACAAGAAATGCTCAACCTCTGAGCTGATTCTGTCTCTCCAGCCCTGCCCAGCTTACCTCTGCACCAGGGTCTAGCTTCCGAAAGAGATCCTAGAAAGGTCAGATATTGGCTCCTCCCCAAATACCTGGTAAGTCAGACTGCATCTCTTCCAAAACCACACCTCTCCTCCCACCCCCTTTCATTCCTTCTGGGTGGTTTCATAGTTCTTTCTACTCCCACTCAGCCGAAAAATTGAGTACTGTAGAGACAGGGATCGGCTAGTGTTGGGTCTGGAGGTATCTTTAAAATAGAAATTCACTAATCTGTGGGTATAAGAATAAGTAGAAGACAATTTGAGAATTTGTCCCTTTAAAAAAAAAAAAAGTGGCAGGGTCTGTGACCTCCGCAGCCACTGGTTCTTAGCCAGGTTTTCAGGACTAGACATTTTGTTTCTCCTGTGGAGAGGACCTGAAGTCAGTCAGAAAGCTGTTGGTTATCCCCATAGTTCTCACGCCACTATTGGGCCAATGAAGTCATCTTGCCAGGCTGCTCATGACTGTAGCTCCCAGAACTCACAGTGGGTGAGACTGTTGACATCTTTTTCTCCCCTTTGTAGCAAGCAAAGCACTCACTCGTCACTACGAAGGCTAGCCAGTTGGGAAGACTCTTCCAACTCAGAACCAGCTCAGTTTTTCATGTCCTATGATCAGTATCTGGAGTCTTCAGCCCAATAGGGTCTTCCCATTGGGTTCTAGCGGGTAACCAAGAAAAGCCATCTTAATTCCTGTTCTATTGCTGTGAAGAGGCACCATGACGAAGGCTTATGAAAGTATTTATTTGAAGGGATTGCTCACAGTTTAGAGAGTTAGTTTATAATCATCATAGCAGAAAGCAGATATGGCAGCAGTAGCTGAGACAGTCACATCCTGATCCACAGGGGGCAGCTGGCGAGGAGGATAGAATAGAGACTGGGCCTGGTGTGAGTTTTTGAAACCTCAAAGCCCACCTTCAACGACATACCTGCTCCAGCAAGACACATCTATTCCAACAGGATTACACGTGCTGATCCTCCCCAAGCTGTTCACTCACTGGGGACCAAACATTAACACATATGAGCCTTACACAATGGAGTACTATTCAGCCATTAGAAACAATGAATTCATGAGATTCTTAGACAAATGGATGGAGCTGGAGAACATCATACTAAGTGAGGTAACCCAGTCTCAAAAGATCAATCATGGTATGCACTCAATGATAAGTGGATATTAGCCTAGAAACTTGGAATACCCAAAACATAATCCACACATCAAATGATGTCCAAGAAGAACAGAGGAGTAGCCCCTGGTTCTGGAAAGACTCAGCGCAGCAGTATAGGGGAATACCAGAACAGGGAAGTGGGAAGGGGTGGATGGGGGAACAGGGGGAGAGAAGAGGGCTTATGGGACTTTCGGGAAGTGGGGAGCCAGAAAATCATTTGAACTGTAAATAAAAAATATATCGAATAAAAATATATATATGAGCCTATGGGAACCATTTCTATTCAGACTCCTACAATAGAAAAGTCTGTACTTAGTTTTCTTCATGGATCTGGCCCATGATATGTGTGTGTATATATTTGTGTATCTGTGTATTTGTATGTATATATATGCATACATATATACATACACACACATATATATCATGGGCCATATGGATATATGGAATTATATATATATATACACACACTTATATACATTTATCATATGTATAGGTGGAGACTCCATATGTCCATATGTCCCATGATATATGCATATGTGTGTGTACATATATACACATATATATGCACACCTGTATATATACATATACATATGTATATGTGGGTATGGGTATGTGCTTATACCTATATACATGTATATATACGTATATATGAAGGTGCTAGTGACTCAGCAGTAAACTAGTTTTGAGGAGGACCCAAATTTAATTCCCAGCAACCAACCACTGTTGAGCAGCTCGTAAGTGCCTATAGCCCCAGAACTTCAAGAGGCTCTGACACCTCTGTCCTCTGTAGATGCACACATGCATGCACACACACACATACACACAAATCTGAAGAGGAGAAAGAACATATGGGAAGACATGAACTTTGGATGGGCTTGTGAAAGGTAAGAGGAGTTGGAATGGGGAATGAGGGGAAATGTGATCCAAGTGCATTGTATTCATGTATGAATTTAACAAAGAATAAATAAAAACTAAAAACAAAACCAAAAGAACAGCAAAAGCTCACCAGAAATTGGCTCAGGCCCAGGAAATTGCTCCTATGCACTGGTATAGGTGTTTTGTCTGTATGCATATCTGCACATGTCTGGTACCCAAAGAGACAAGGAAAGGATATTGGGCCCTAGGGAACTAAAGTTACAGACAGTTATGAGCTCTGAACCTAGCTCCTCTGTGAGAGTAACCAGTGCTCTCAACTATGAGCCATCTCTTCTTCAGACCCAGTAAAGAATTTTTCTTTAAGATTATAAGCCGGGCACACGCCTGTAATCCCAGCACTCTGGGAGGCAGAGGCAGAGGCAGAGGCAGGTGGATTTCTGAGTTGGAGGCCAGCCTGGTCTACAGAGTGAGTTCCAGGACAGCCAGGGCTATATAGAGAAACCCTGTCTCGAAAAAAACAAATCCAAAAATCCAGAGAGAGAGAGAGAGAGAGAGAGAGAGAGAGAGAGAGAGAGAGAGAGAGAGAGAGAGAGAGAGAGACCTGATTTTATTGCAGATGGTTGTGAGCCACTATATGTTGTTGCTGGGAACTGAACTCAGGACTTTTGAAAGAGCAGCCATTGCTCTTAACCTCTGAACCATCTCTCCAGCCACCTCCCCTGCTCTGTTTTGTTTGTTTGATTTTTTTGCTTGTTTTTGTTTGTTTTTTGTTTTTGAGACAAGGTTTCCCTGTATAGCTTAGCAAGTCCTAGAATTCAGTTTATAGACTAGTATGGCCTCTGAACTCAAGTGATCCACCTGCCTCTGCCTCCCTTCTGAAGGCTGGGATTAGCATGTGCCATCACCAGCCAGCTTGAGAAATCTTAAACAAGCTACAAACAAATAAACACCCACCATAATCCCCTATTCAGCCACATGAATTATGACATGCAAAGGATTTATAATGGGAGTTTGGCGTGTAACTCAATTGGCAAATTTCCAGTGTACTCAAGGCTCTGGCTTCAACCCCCAGCCCAGCATAGAATGGGGTGGGGCTGGCAAAATGGGTCAGCCAATGAAGATGCTCACTGCCAAAGCCGAGGACCTGAGGGTTCTATCCTTGAAAACCACATTTGCTACAAGTTGTCTTCTGACCTCCACACTCAGAGCATGGTTCACATATACACAAAGACATACAGACACAGCCAGACCCAATCAATCAATCCATCAGTCGTTTAGGGAGATGTTTCATGGGTTTTTGTTTGTTTGTTTGTTTTGTGGTGTGTGTATGTGTGTGTGTGTGTGTGTGTGTGTGTGTGTGTGTTTAGACATGTTTGCAGGAATTCCAGACAGGCCTTGTACTCACTTCGTAGCCAAGAATAACCTTGAACTTCTAACCCTCTTGCCTCTGGATAACAGGGTACTTGGTGAGACACTCTGCCTAGTTTCTGTGTGACACTTTGTTTCTTCTTTTGTGTTCTTTTCTTTCTCTTTTTAAATAAATATGTATTTATTATATGTGAATACTATGTAGCTGTCTTCAGACACTGTAGAAGAGGGCATCAGATCTCATTATGGATGGTTGTGAGCCACCATATGGTTGCTGGGATTTGAACTCAGGACCTTCGGAAGAGCCATCAGTGCTCTTAACCGCTGAGCCATCTCTCTAGCCCTTGTGTTCTTTTGTTGGAAGAAGGGCAGGGTCTACACTGAAGTCCTCCTGCTTTCGTGCCACCACCACCCCATTGCTAAGTGTGTACCTCACACCAGCCTCTATAGCATGCATCTTAAGCATTCAGTAAATTCAACTGGGCAGGCCACTTAGGAAGGTATTGGGGGCTGGAGAGATGGCTCAGTGGTTGGGAGCACTGGCTATCCCTCTAGAGGACCCAGGTTCAATTTCCAGCACCTACATGGCAGCTCACAACTGTCTGCAACTCTGGTTCCAGGGGATGTGCATATGTGTGCAGGCAAAATACCCTTGCATAAAATAAAATTTTAACAAAAAAAAAAAAAAAAGAGGATATTATGTCAGATGGGAGATGGGAGCCCTGGCTTTGAAGTGAGACAGCCTTGAATCCTGACTCCCATTTATTCATTCACTTAGACTGTCTGCACTTAAGTGTCTTACTCTGGAAAGTAAACCCATAAGACCCTGAGGGTTGGTTACCAAGAGGACAAAGAGAAAGATAATACGAGCCCAGATTCACCATGGTGGCCATCTTAGGACCCTCATGGGAATGCCAGTCATTTCATGTGTAAGATAGAGGTGGTAATGCCCAGTGGTCTCTGTATGGCTGGAAGGACATGCCATGTATTTTTCTCTCTCCTATTCAGCCTGATTCTGCTCTTTTTAAAGTGTGTGTGTCTCTCTCTGTGTGTGTGTGTGTGTGTGTGGTATATGTGTGTATGTGTTTATGTGCTGTGTGCATGGCATATGCATGTGGCATTTGTGAATGTGGGGTGTATGTGTGTATTACATGTGTATGGCATGTTCATGTGGTATGTGTGTGTGATGTTTATGTGTGTGTGTGTGTGTGTGTGTGTGCATGCACACAAGTACTGTATGCTTGTTTGTGTGAGTGTGCAGTTACCTATGGAGGCCAGAGGTTAACATGAAGAGTCAATCTTCACAATTATATGTTGAAGCAGGATCTCTCCGTTGAACCCAGAGCTTGCCAATAGGTTAGTCTAGTGATCCATTTACTCCAGGGATCCCTGTCTTCACCTCCTAAGCACTAGGGTTAGAGGTGAACTCCAGCATCCATCTGGCATGTACATGGATACTGGGAATCCAGACTCCAAGTCCGCCTGAAGCACAGTACTCCCTGCTGGGACTCTTCACCTGATTTTTGGGGGGATGTTTTCTCACTGAAACAAGTTCACTGATCAGCTGGACTTGCTGGCAAGAAAGTCCATGGGATCCTCCTGCATCTGCCTACTAATAGCGGATTGACAAGGGAACCCCTCCATACCTGACTTCTGGCTTTTTACAAGTGCTGGGGATTTGAACTAAGTTGTTCTTGCTTCTACAATAAACACTTTACTCTCCCTGGCTCTCTTAATACTGTTTTTTTGTTTTTTTAAAGGTTATTTATTTTATTTATATGAGTACACAGTCACTGTCTTTAGACACACCAGAAGAGGTCAGCAGATCTCATTGTAGATAGTTGTGAGCCACCATGTGGTTCCTGGGAATCGAACTCAAGACCTCTGGAAGAGTAGTCAGTGCTCCCAACTGCTGAGCCATCTCTCCAGCCCCTTGTTTTGTTTTGTTTTGTTAAGAAAAGAAGCCACAGCCGGGTGGTGGTGGCACACGCCTGTAATCCCAGCACTCTGGGAGGCAGAGGCAGGCAGATTTCTGAGTTCGAGGCCAGCCTGGTCTACAGAGTGAGTTCCAGGACAGCCAGGGCTACACAGAGAAACCCTGTCTCGAAAACAAACGAAAGAAAGAAAGAAAGAAAGAAAGAAAGAAAGAAAGAAAGAAAGAAAGAAAGAAAGAAAGAAAGAAAGAGAAAGAAAGAAAGACAGACAGACTCTCTGGGTTCACTCAGCACTTCCAAAAACAAAAACAAACCAACCCAGAAAGCATTTTGGCTTCAGTTTTGTGGACTGAGAGTCTAACACAGAGGCACTGGCATGTGCTGGGCTCCTCATGACATAGCATCATCTGATTTGGAAGAGAAAAGGACAAATGAGTACAAAGCCTGCTAACGGGCAGAGGGCTTCTCTGTTCTCATCCGGTCTCCATCCCACCTCCTGAGCCAGGATCCCAGATGACAGAGCCTCCTCAGTCTCTCCTTGGCATTGAGCCCGTGCTAATCTCCCTCCCAGCCTTAGCCTGGGGTCAAGGAAGACGCCTGAGAGAGCAGAGTCTCTGTCCCCAATGCTGGAGGTTTGGCCGATGTCCTCCTGGGAGGAGGGGATAAACTCAAGCCAGACTGTCTTTAAGTCCAAAGGCCTCTGTGGCAGTCTGCAGTCTAACTCAGTTCTGCTCTATTTGGGGCACCCCAGCATGGCTTGACACTTCTAAATAAATAAGACACACTCACATCCCACATGCAATGTGGCGTATACACAAGCTTTATACAAATGGAATTGCAGCTGGCAGGATAATAGAGTTATTTATTTAATCTTTGTTTAATTCTATAATGTGACTTTCTTTTTCTCTTTCTTTCTTTCCTTCCTTTCTTTCTTTCTTTCTTTCTTTCTTTCTTTCTTTCTTTCCTTCCTTCCTTCCTTCCTTCCTTCCTTCCTTCCTTCCTTCCTTCCTTCCTTTCTTTCTTTCTTTCTTTCTTTCTTTCTTTCTTTCTTTCTTTCTTTCTTTCTTTCTTTCTTTCTTTCTTTCTTTCTTTCATTTTGAAGCCAATAACTTTCCCAGGTTTCAATCATGGTCCCCAAACCTCAGACTATGTAGCCAAGGAGTGGGTCAATAGTATTGCCATTGCTAAAGTAGCTGGGTTAGAGTCCTTCTCCAGAATTTGCTAACCCCAAAAACCCAAGTGGACTGTACCCACCCCACTGACTTGTCCATTCATCTGCCCACCGATCCAGCCACCAACTCATGCCAGCATCCAGAGGGACTGTGGTAGAAAAGGCAAGCGCAGTATGAGGCTGCCCTCTAGAGGTTGCTCCAGGAAGGTACAGGTGGGGAAGTTGAGATACTCCCGCGTTCCTAGGTTGCCTTTCTTTTTTTTTTCTCTTTCTTTCTTTCTTTTTTTTTTTTTGTCAAAATTTATTTATTTTTATGTAAGTACACTGTTGATGTCTTCAGACACACACAGAGGAGGGCATTGTATTCCATTACAGATGATTGTAAGCTGGGAATTGTTCTCAGAACCTCTGGAAGAGTCGTCAGCGCACATGAGGTCAAACACGCTAAGACACACAGATAGGCACTTCAGTACAGTTCATTGCAATGGCTGCTGGGCTGCATCTGTGCCCCCAAGCCTTCTGGAAGTTTCAGGGAAAACCAAAAGTCTCAGGTAACTGGAGTAGGCATTTCAGTGTTACTAGTGCTCAATCCAGGCCTCAAAGGGTGTCTGTGACATCTCCAGGCTTCTCTGCAGAGAAAAGCTATTCTGGGTGAAAGGAACACCTCTACAGAATGGCAGACTTGCAAGGGCCTGTGAGAAGAATAGAACATACCTGGTAGTTCAGGAGGGCCACTCGATGAGAAAACCCACGCAACAAAACTTCTGCTGCGCCCAAGGAGGAAGTCAGAATGCTGGTTACAAAGCTGCAGGATCTTAATCCTTGGAGAGAGGGCATCGATGTGTTCATTCAGTTGGCATTTGCTGTGTGAGCACCTTGCCTGTGCCAGAAGCTATTTTAAGCATGGTGTGTGCAACAGGCAACAATCCTACACTTGAGCAGCTTAGAATGTAAGTGTGCTGAAGAGGACAAATGGCAAACACTACAAGTAATCGTGTTTGTTCGCTGTATAAATGCCCATGCTAGAAGCTACAAGGCAGTGCTCTGAGTGAAATAATAAAGCAGACCAGAAGGAGGAATCATTGTTGAATGAGGAAAAAAAGAAATACAAAGGAAAGGAAAGGACATGACTGCTCCTAGGCATGGCAGAGGAGTTTATGGATACACGGGAGAACATAGCCAGAGGCAGAGGCATCTGGGAGAGTCCAAAGTGGTAATGATGCTAAACCTTGTGGGGAGAGGGGGGAGGAGAGAGCAGAACCAAGTACAGCAGCCAGAAGAACAAAAGGAGCAAAAGAAGGTAGGCAACCAAAGTGTCTGGGCTGTATAGCGAAGAGCCTGTGGGGGAGGGGCTCTTCCTGGGATGGAAAGCTCAGGGTAGAGGGAAGAGTATGTCAGCCCTACCCTGTAACCGGTAAGCACTGAGGGATGCTGGGAGAATCTGGAGGCCCAGGTCCACATTGATATATTAAATATGCATCTCTGCCACTTGTCCTGGGCTGGAGACTGAACAATCACCATGCCTACAGCTCTTTGCTGTATGCTGAATGGAGTTAATTTAAAAACAAACAAACAACAAAAAACAAAAACAAAAAACATAGCTGGGTGGTGGTAGTGCACGCTTTTAATCCCAGTGCTTGGGAGGCAGAGGCAGATGGATTTTCTGAGTTCAAGGCTAGCCTGCTGGTCTACAGAGTGAGTTCCAGGACAGCCAGGGCCACACAGAGAAACCCATCTAGGAAAGAAAAAGGAAGAGAGAGAGAGAGAGAGAGAGAGAGAGAGAGAGGAATATATATATAAAACAAAAGCAGAAAAAAGGCTCAGTAGCTGGAAGCACTGGCTGCTTCTCCAGAAGACCCTATTCGACTCCCAGCAACCACCTGGCAGCTCTAACCACTGTTGCTCAAGTCCCAGGGGACCTGATGCTCTTTCATGGCCCCCTCAGACCCCAGACATGCATATAATACATAGGCAAAACTACCCATACACATAATGTAACAAAAATTACACATAAAGTCTGTTGAAGTGGTACAGGCCTTTAATCCCAGAATTCAGGAGACAGAGACAGGTAGATCTCTGAATTCGAGACAAGTCTGCTCTACAGAGGAAGTTCCAGAACAGCCAGGGTTACGAAGAGAAACCTTATCTCAAAAAAAAATACATAAAAATAAGTTAACACACACACACACACACAGTATTTTAGTTGCACATCTATACACCACACATGTGCCTAATTCCCTCAGAGGCCAGAAGAGGGCATCAAATACCCAGCAATTGGAATTTCAGATCTAGTGAGCCACAGTGTGGGTGCTGGATCCTCTGGAAGAACAGTCAACACTCTTAACCATGAAGCCATCTCTCCAGCCCCTCTGTAGTCCCAGATTTTTCAAAACCTACTTTAATTATAGTTCTTTAATGCTTCAGCCTCCCTTCTAGCCCACCATCCACCAGAGGTGGGGGAAAGAAGGTTAATAGGAAATGGGGGGTTAGAAATAGTTCTTTGAGGCGATTCCAACCTGCATTGTCAGCAGCCCAATCCACTAGCAAAATACCAAACATGGACCAGCAATGGCAGCTTGGTCAAGAAGAAACTTCGAGACTCCACCGATAGACACAAGTCCGTGGAAGCAGCAAGAAGCAGCTGGAACACAACCAGAAGTTGTTTGGTGCATTTCTCTCTGTGAAGTCACAACAAGCAAAGGTGAGGGAAGAAAGCAGGGTGAACCAATGCAAGAGCATTGTCAGTGAAGACCAGACTTAGCAAAGCCCAACAAAGCCCAGCAAAGGGTTGCAAGGCAAACCAAGCAAGAGCATCGCCCAGTGTGCTGGGTTATATTTATACACTTTCTGAACATCACGTATCCTTTCAAGTATCTGCTCCAGCAAAACATAATCACATGTCCTTTCACCAGGCAGCTTCCAGAAAAACACCACCATGTGTCCCTTCTTAGCAAACCATCCTCTCACGTGCCTGCTTCAGCGAAACATCTTCTCAGGGGAGAGTTTGCAGAAAAACATCACATAACACACTGAGTCTCCAAGGAAACCAGAAATTCCCACTTTACCCCTCTTCTTTTTGAAATAAAGTCTCTAGCCCAAGCTGGCCTCAAAAATCACAAAGTAGCTCTGGATGACCTTGAACCTTCTGCTTCTACAGAGCCACTAAATTCCTGATGTGGCGAGTCACCACACACGGTACTTAAGGTGCTGAGCATTGAATCCAGGGTTTCACGTATACTCAGTAAGCATTCTACCAACTAAACTACATTCCCAGCCAAAACTAGCTTACCTTTTACAATAAATAAATAAAAGCGGTGTAAGAAGATTAGGGATAATAGAGGTCGGGCAACTGCCATATTAAACAGGCACAAGCTTTTGAGCAAGACCTAAAGAAAACTATTAACTGAGTCCCATGGTGGTAAAGCAGCAGTTCTCAACCTGTGGGTCTCGATTCCTTTGGCGTGCGAGTGACCCTTTCACAGAGGGTCACGTGTGAGATATCCTGCATATCAGACATTTACATTACAACTCGTAATGGTAGCAAAATTAGTTATGGATTAGCAATGAAAAGTCACGAGTGGCCAGGTGGTGGAGGCGCACACCTGTAATCCCAGCACTCTGGGAGGCAGAGGCAGGTGGATTTCTGAGTTGGAGGCCAGCCTGGTCTACAGAGTGAGTTCCAGGACAGACAGGACTATACAGAGAAACCCTGTCTCAAAAAAAAAAAAGTCACAGTGGGGTCATCATAACATGAGACTCTATGTCAAGGAATTGCAGCATTAGGATGGCTGAGAACCTCTGTTGTAAAGAGTAAGGCACTGGGGCTGGAGCGATGGCTCAGCGGTTAAGAGCACTGACTGCTCTTCCAAAGGCCCTGAGTTCAATTCCCAGCAACCACATGGTGGCTCACAACCATCTATAGTAGGATCTAATGCCCTCTTCTGGTGTGTTTGAAAACAGCTACAGTGTACTCATATAAATAAAATAAATAAAGCTTAAAAAAAAAAAGAGTAAGGCACTAGGAGCGAGAACATGGCATGAGGGGAAGAAATGTTAGTAGACAATGGGATGGGTAAGAAATCTATTTAAGTATGTATGTTTGTATGTATGTATGTATTTACTTATTTATTCTAGACAGGGTTTCTCTGTGTAATCCTGGCTGTCCTAGAATTCACTCTGTAGACCAGGCTGGCTTTGAACTCCAAGATTCTCCTGCCTCTCCCTCCGGAGTATGAGTTCCATGACAGCCAAGGCTACACAGAGCAACTCTGTCTCCAAAAATAAATAAAGATACATAAGTGAATGATGAAGAAATTAATTAATTGATTGATTAATGACTTAATGCAATTCTCAGGGCTGGGGAAATAGCTCATCAGTTAGGAGTACTGGCTCCTTTCCCAGAGGACCCTGGTTTGATTCCCAGCACCCACATTGTGACTGACTACATCTGTAAACCCAGGGTACCAGGTACCCTCTTCTGGCCTCTGTGGTGCACAGACATCCGTGCAGGCAAAACACCCATACACATAAAAATAAATGAGGAATCAGAAAACCATGTGATTCTTCTGCCTCTACCTCCCAAGGGCCAAGATAACAGTGTGTGTGACCATGCCTGGCTGTTCTTTCTGTTTTCCATGTGTCATGGTGTTGGTTAAGCTAGCCATGGATTCTTAGACTAATGTAATCCTCCTGTCTCAGCCTCTTTGTAGCTGTGACTAGAAGTGTGTATCACCATATGACATCAGTACCGCACTACAGAAGTAGAACTAGGTAGATAATCAACAAGGAAGTAGAAAGTCTAAACAACACTATCCACGTGGACCCAATAGAAGCCAGGTGTGGTGGTGCATACCTTTGATTCCAAGACTTGGGAGAGGGAGGCAAAATGATCAAAGTTTGAGGCCAGCCTGGTCTACAGGACAAGCTTTAGGCCAGCCACTGCTGTCTCAAACAAATAAGCAAAATAAGACCCAATAGATACTTGATTATGATGGTTACAATTGATTGTCAACTTGAGAGAACCAGGAATCATTTAGAAGACAAACCCCTAGGCATGTTTGTGAGGGAGATCCCAGATTAGGTTTCTAGGTGGGAAGACCCAGCTTAAATGTTAGCATTCACTAGAAGGGATCCCAGACTGGGTAAAAAGAAGAAAGGGGTGTTTGCAATTTTACCCCCTGCTGTTTGACTTGACACAATGTGACCAGCCACCTCCAGCTCCTATGATGATGCTGTCTCTGTTGTGATTGGCAGTACCCACAAACTGTGAGCCAAAATTAACTTGCCTTTCCATGGGTTGTTTTTGTTGGGTACTCTGCATCAGCAGTGAGAAAAGTCACTAATACATTTAGAGAACAAACCCGCAGCTAACAGCGAAGCTTGGGTTCTCAGTCACACGGGGGGTCGATCAGGAGGTGTACTTGGCCATAAAAGAAGCTTCACTGAACTTAGAAGAACAAAAGTAGGGGGCTGGAGAGATGACTCAGTGGTTAAGAGCACTGACTGCTCTTCTGGAGGTTCTGAGTTCAAATCCCAGCAACAACATGGTGGCTCACAACCATCCGTAATGAGATCTGATGAGCTCTTCTGGGGTGTCTGAAGACAGCTACAGTGTACTTACATATAACAAATAAATAAATCTTTTTTAAAAAAGAAAAAAAAAAGCCGGTCGGTGGTGGCGAACGCCTGTAATCCCAGCACTCTAGGAGGCAGAGGCAGGCAAATTTTTGAGTTCGAGGCCAGCTTGGTCTACAGAGTGAGTTCCAGGACAGCCAGGGCTATACAGAGGAAACCCTGTCTCGAAAAAAATAAATCCAACAAACAAACAAACAAACAAAATAAAAAAAGAAAGAAAACAGAGTATAAGCTCTGATGAGTATAGTGATGCACATCTGTAACCCCAGAATTGGGGAGGATGAGGCAGAGGGATTGCTGTGAGTTTAAGACCAGCCTGGGATATAGAGTGAGTCTTAGATCAGGATACAGAATGAGACCCCACCTCAAACCCTTCTCCAACACAGAGAGAGTACTGCTGCTTTGAACACCCATAGATAAACAATGAGCTCCATCCTTACAGAGCACAGGGTAGGGCTAACCCACCCACAAGCCTCTCTGCCACTCGTGACCATGACCCACACTGAAGAACAAAGGTTCCTAAGACAAAGGCAGAGGCTGGCCCAGAAGTGAAACAGAAGCAGCGCCGGAGTCCGTGTAAGCTCAGAGGTTCACACTCCTGTAATGCCAAAGCAAGAGGATCGCCCCTCGCTCAAGATCAGCCAGTCTGCGGTACATAGTGAGGCCCTGTCTCAAAAGACATAGGAAGGGCTGGGTGGAGGCAGTGGCATCTTTAATCCCAGCACTCCGGAGGCAGAGGCAGGTAGATCTCTGAGTTTGAGGCCAGACTTGGTCTACAAAGTAAGTTGCAGAGTAATCAGGGCTACACAAAGAAACCCTGTCTTGAAAAAAACAAACAGGGTTGGAGAAACGGCTCAGCGGTTAAGAGCACTGAGTGCTCTTTCAAAGGTTCCGAGTTCAAATCCCAACAACCACATGGTGGCTCAAAAACATTAGTAATGAGATCTGATGCCCTCTTCTGGGGTTTCTGAAGACAGTTACAGTGTACTCACATATAATAAATAAATAAATCTTAAAAAAAAAAAAAAGCAGGGCAGTGGTGGCACATGCCTTTAATCCCAGCATTTAGGAGGCAGAGGCAGGCGGATTTCTGAGTTCCTCCGAGTTTGAGACCAGCCTGGTCGACAGAGTGAGTTCCAGGACAGCCAGGGCTACACAGAGAAAAAAAAAAAACTAAATAAATAAATAAACAAACAAAAATATATAGGAAGAAAGGACAGAGAAAATGAATAACTTTATCTTAAATGCAAAAAGAAGGAAGGACGGAAGGAAGGAAGGACGGAAGGAAGGACAGAAGGAAGGAAGGACGGAAGGACAGAAGGAAGGACAGAAGGAAGGACGGAAGGAAGGAAGGAAGGAAGGAAGGAAGGACAGAAGGAAGGACAGAAGGAAGGACGGAAGGAAGGAAGGAAATGAAGCTGGAGGGCTGCCTCATGCCTTCCACCCCATGAGGAGTCAGCATTGTGAGCGTGAAAGAGAATGGCCCCCACTAGGCTCATATATATGAATGTTTGGTCCCTAGTTGATGGAACTATTTTGGAAGGATCAGGGAGTGTGACCTTTCACCTCTGGGTGGCATTGGGGACAAGCTTTAAGGGTTCAAATGCCATGCCAGACCATCTCTTTGTTCTCTGCCTGAGCCTCTGGGTCAGATGGGAACTCTCAGCTACTGCTCCAGGACCATGCCTGCCTGACACCATGCCCAGCTACAGACTGACCCTCTGACACTGTAAGCAAGCCCCCAGTGAAATGCTTTTCTTGTAGGTTGCCTTGGTCTTGGAATCTCTTCACAGCAACAGAATAGTGACTAAGACAGGCAAAGAGAAATTGTCTTGAGCATAGAGAGCAACGGCTGTGCCTATGGGTACCTTGATGTTAGATCCCAGCTTCTAGAGCTGTGAGAATAAGTTCCTTCCTTCCTTCCTTCCTTCCTTCCTTCCTTCCTTCCTTCCTTCCTTCCTTCCTTCCTTCCTTCCTTTTGTTTTAGCTTGTGTTTTTCAAGTCTGTATACCTGGTGGTCCTGAAACTCGCTTTGTGAACCAGGCTGGCCTCAAACTCAAAGAGATCCGCCTGTGTCTGCCTGCCAAGCACTGGGATTAAAGACGTGCACCTCTATACCTGGTGAGAATAAGTTTCTTATACCATCTTGAACAGACTAAAATAATACACAGAGGACTAGTGAGCCCAGAGGGTAGAGGAACTTGTTGCCAATCCAGCCATCCTTGGACGTTCAAGACCAGCCTTGGCTACAGAGTGAGAAAAAGAGAACTAACTTTGACCACCACATGTACCCATAGCACTCAGGAGGCAGAGGCAGGTGGATTTCTGTGAGTCCACAGCCAAGGCCAGTCTGGGGGTGTGAGGAAAAGGGGGGTTAAAGCACACACTCTCCAAGCAACCTCTTCTGCAGTTGATGGATTGCAAGACACCAGTAGATGCCTGAAACCATCAACAGGGACTTTGGTAACTGGATCTGGAACTGATAAGCTATTAAGTAACTGACTTACTGCTAGCTTGTACTGATGGACAAGTCGGACCAGGAGAAGATCGCCTCCAGGGCAGGGAAGGGGTGTGGCAGCACAACATCTCATCCCAGACTGCAACATCTCATCCCAGACTGCAGCTCAGACTCCAGTGCAAATTTTAAATGGACCCTTTCCATCCATCTGCCATTCTCTCTCCTGCCCTCAAGTTCTCTTTCTGGAGAAAGGTATTCATGTAGCTCAACTCTGAGCGCAAGTAGTCAAGGAGCTTTAACTGCTGACCCCCTGTCTCTATATTGCAGTGGTGGGATCACAGGTGTTATGCATTCTGGAGCCTGAACTCAACGCTTCAGGGGTGCTAAGAAGAGGGGGGCATCAGATTCCCTGGGGCTGGAGTTGTAGATAGTTGTGAGCAGCCATCTTAAAGTCTTTGAAGGAAGCCAGAGTTTTGATGTTTCAGATTCGTTTTCATTTAGTTTACAACAGGAGGCCGTTCTGCAGCCCAGGCTACCCTAAAATTCATGTCAGTCTTCCTACCTCAGCTTCCTGAATACTAGGATTACAGGCATGAGTCAGCACACCAGCCTACAGCAAGTTTAAATATCATTAATAGAACTTTAATCACGCTTGTATAAACATTATTCAGCCTTACTATCCAATAAAGAATTAACTAGTAGGAGGGATGAGGACTTGGTTCATTGGTTGGGAGCACTTGCTGGTCTTTGTGCTGGTTAGTTTTATGTCAACTTGACACAAGCTGGAGTTATCACAGATAAAGGAGCTTTCGTTGAGGAAATACCTCCATGAGATCCAGCTGTAAGGCATTTTCTCAATTAATGATCAAAGGAGGAGGGCCCCTTGTGGGTGGTGCCATCCCTGGACTGGTAGTCCTGGGTTCTATAAGAAAGCAAGCTGAGCAAGCCAGGGGAAGCAAGCCAGTAAGAAACACCCTTCCATAGCCTCTGCATCAACTCCTGCCTCCAAGTTCCTGCCCCATGTCACTTCCAGTCCTGACTTCCTTTGGTGATGAACAGCAATGTGGAAGTGTAAGCTCAATAAACCCTTTCCTCCCCAATTTGCTTCTTGGTCATGATGGTTTGTGCAGGAATAGAAACCCTGACTAAGGCAGTCCTCCAGAGGAACTGGGTTTGATTCCTAGCACCCACATGGTAGTTCACAGCCATCTTGAACTTCAATTTCAGGGAATCCAAGGCCTTTTTCTAACCTTGGGGCCATCAGCAACTTACACATGGTGCACAGATGTACATGCAGGCAAAATATACATATATAATAATACAATAAACACATCTTTAATGGATTCTTGGCCTTTTGGCTAAGATCAAGCATAGTATCTGTTCTTATCAGTTTAATATCTGATACGTCCTCTATCCTAGGACAATATATTAAATGGATTTTTGGAAGTAGGAGTTAGAATAGGAGCTTGCTCTGTCTACTTTATGTATCTACCTGGTATTGCAGTACCTCTGGGACCAGTCCACCCCCTTGGGGGACTTACAAAAAATCAAAAATCAAAAATCAAAAAACAAAAAAAATCTTTAAAAAGTAAAGATCTTTAAAAAATAAATTTAAGAAATTAATTAGGGAGCTGGAGAGATGGCTCAGTGGTTAAGAGCACTGGCTGCTCTTCCAGAGGTCCTGAGTTCAATTCCCAGCAACCACATGGTAGCTCACAGCCATCTATAATGGGATCTGATGCCCCCTTTTGGTGTGTCAGCTACAGTGTACTCATATACATAAATAAAGAAATCTTTTTTAAAAAAGAAATTGACTATTAGGAATCTGGGCTGTTCACAACCACCTGTAATTCCAACTCTAAGGGATATCCACACTCTCTCTGGTGGCTTCCTTGGGTACCTACACACATGTGGTATTTATTTAAACACACACATACACACACACACACACACACACGAGCCCACATAAAAAAAAGTTAAAAGAATTCTTTTTGAGGTGAGTTATGGTGGTGCACACCTTCAATCCCAGCAATGAGGAAGCAGAGGGAGAGGCAGGTAGATCCCCGTGAGTTCAAGACCAGCCAGACCTATCTCAAAAACAAACAAACAAAATAAACAAATAAACAAACAAACAAAATCTGAGTGTTGGAAAGAGGGCTCAGCAATTAAGAGTACTGACTGCTCTTCCAGAAGACTCAGGTTCAATTCCAAGCACCTCTGGAACTGTAGTTATAGACAGTGTTAACTGTCTGCCCTATGGGTGCTGGCAGACAGCTCCTGACTGTAACTCAGCTCCAGAGTACCCGATGCCGTTGTTGGCCTCTCAGGGCAGTGCATGGTATGTAGTCAAGCAGACAACATATTCATACACATAAGATAAGAATAAATATGTGCTGCCGAGATGGCTCAGTGGCTAAGAGCACTGGCTACTCTTTCAAAAGACCTGGGTTCAATTCCCAGCACCCACATGACAACTCACAACTGTCTAAAACTCCAGTTCCAGAGGATCTGACCCCCTACACATACACGATCAGGCAGAGCACCAATGTATGTAAAATAAAACCAAGTTTTTTTGTTTTGGCTTTTCCAGACAGGGTTTCTCTGTATAGCCCTGCCTGTCCTGGAACTCACTCTGTAGACCAGGCTAGCCTTGAATTCAGAAATCCACTTGCCTCTGCCTCCTACGTGCTGGAATTACAGGTATGTGCCACCACTGCCCGGCAAAACCAAGTATTTTTAAAATATTAAAAAGACGAGAGGGAATAATGTTGCTGCTGGAGAGATGGCTCAACAGGTAAGAACACTAACTGCTCTTGCTAAGAACTGGGTTTCATTCCTAACACCCACATAGTGCCTCACAACCATCCCTGAGTTCTGTTGGGAATCGGTGAGCTTAGCTCAACTTCCCCAGCTGAGCTGTTTTGCACAGAAAATATCCTGCAGAACATCCTGCGGCTTAATTTGATTCCTGTTTTCCCGCCCAGTGTGGTAGGGACCTCCCTGGTGCCTAACCTATGGCTATGATTGTTTTTTTCCTGTTGTGTTTCCTGGCCTCTGGTATATATTGCTGGTCCCTGACTAAAAGCTTTGGCATTCTCTTTACAGAATGACCCGAGTCTGTCTTCTGTCAATCCCCTAGGCCTACACCCGACACTTGGTACCGTGGCAGCGCGGAGGTCCCACCGAGATCTGGAAAGAGAGGCTCTCCTGACGGAATCGTTCCATGAAAAGCCAGCCAGCGAAAGGAAGAGGAACGTATTGGGGAATATATGTTGCAAGAAACAAAGTAAAAGTAGGAATTGCATCAAGCAAAGTGAGTACAGGATGGCACCATGGGGATAACAAGTTCCACGTTAAAATTGGTGGATCAACTGGTGGGTCTGCTTAGGCAACAGGTACTGAGATCAAGGTTAAAACTGCTAGGGTGTGACAGCAAATTGGGATGGTGAATTTTATTAGGGAAATTGTCTGCAGTCTAGAGCTACATCAGGGGAGAATAGGGGATAAAATAAAATAAAAAGAGTAAAAAACAAAAAAGACAGATTTTAGAAACATGAGAGAGAAAGAGAAAAAGAGAAGGAAAATGGATTTCAAAACTCTGCTTGGGACAAGGGGAAACATGGAGACGTCCTGTTTCCTCTATGGACCCTACTGGAGATATTTTTAGTATTGGTTACAAGTGCTCTTTCCTCTCTATGTATTGTCTTTGCTGTCTGTGCAATTTGTCCACATATGTCTGTCCTTGTTTTGTTGTTTGAATGATTGTTCTATGTTTCGTGTTGAAAAGAAAAATTGGTAAAAACTTTATTCCATGTTGAAAAGAAAAATTGGTAAAAACTTTATCTGCTGGCGGTCCATCTCTTGATCCAGTCTCAGTTTACACAGCAGAGGCTGACTTAAGCTGCCCTGCATTTAGCTAGGAGTCAAGCACAGCTAGAGAAAAGCTGCTTTTAAAAGGGCCAGCAGCTTCTCAAGAAGTTCCATGACAAGTAGGCTGATGGTTATTTTTCCTAGAGAAATCTCTGCAATTGGGTACAAAGTGCTTTTTCTCTTGAAAGTACAGCTAGAAAAAAGAAGAAGAAAAACTGTTTGGTTTAAATTTATAAGATTCGTGTAGCTGCTTCATTTTTGTGTTTGATTGGTCTTTTGTTTTGCATGTCTTGACTATAGAGTATTTATTAGCTTATAATTTATTGGGCATGGTTAAAAATTATTACATTGGTAACAAAAAGTTAGTTTAAAACTGGTTCAGGGTTGGAGTTACCTTAAACAACACATGGCATGACCCAACCTAGGAAAAACAGGCCTCTAAGGTACTTCTAAATTGGCCTAATATTTTATGTAATTCTTATCCTAGAAATTAGACTTATAAGGGATAATATTTAAAACAATGTCTCTTTAATGAGGTTGTAAGTTGTACTATCATGTACTTAAACATAAGAACTTGCAGACAAACTTTGTAGTATGAAAGTAATGCATTTGCCATTGATTTTAAAGAGAATAGATTGTTTAAAATTGGGCTTTACTTTTCCTAAGTTGTAGTTATGCTCTAATATTGCAAGAGAAAGTTAAAAATTATGGTTAAAAACTGCCAGTGTACCATTGACTGCAGTTTGCCGTCAGATCAAAGGCTCACAATTCTTAACTCACCCATGTTTTGTATTTAAGATGATTTCAGGAATGATAAAAGTTAAAAACAGCTGTGGCCAGTATAGGCCTAATGCCACTTTCCACAAGCTTTGTTGGATACAGTGGTCGAAGCAAAATTTAACCGCACAAGATTGAAAAGGAGATCTCAGTGGGAATTTATTTGGTATCAAACAGGCTACTTTCAAACTGTTTCAAAAATTTGTAGATATGACTACTAAAAACAGCTAGTAGAATTTTTCTGGAAACCCTCAAATTTCAGGTTCCTTTTGTTACTCGACCCTCACACACTGGGCAATAGGCTCAGATTAGAAAATAGTTTACATTTGTGTAAATGAAAAGCTCAGAGCTGCCTCAGTGGAGGCTTGTGAGGCACTGCTTTTGTCTTGCAATTCCCACCTAGGACGTTTCAGGCCAAAAACAGCATCATTGACAGATCTATCCAGGTGTGGTTCAAAATACAGTTCAAACTTACGATCTATGAAAGGTTAATAAGGCTATGAAAGAACTTATAAAGACATTAAAATCTGGCCTGCCTACTCGATACAAAATCATTATGGATCCAGAATGTTGTTTTTTGCTTTGCATCCTGATAATTGTAAAACATTTATTGATTTAGACATTGCTCTAAGCTTACCACAGGAGGACTTAAAACTCTGTTCTCAAGGTGTATGCAAATGAACTGGCAAAAGACTTTACAGATAGTAGAGAAGGCTACTGCAATCAGTTGTTTGTTATGTGTTCACAGCCATTCCTTGGCAAAGAGCATTAATGCAGAGTCACCCTTCTTCATTTCCAAGTAAAGTTTTAACATCCTGCTATAAAGCTGTTGGTGTGTTGATAAAGTATTGTTGGATAGAATCATGAAAGTATTTTGAAAAGATTGTCTTAAGAACCTGATAAAACATTTGTTCCTTGTTTCAATCACCTATCAAATTGGTCATGACAGAGTATTGATACTTGGCCTATTACATGGCAAGTCTTTTAGGCAAAATTGATAATTGTTATCCAAAAGACAAGTTGTTAAAATTTGCTTCCATGAATGCTTTTATATTTCCTATAGATTTATGCATGCATCCCAAGGATTGTGAGTGTTTTGCTTTTAGTATTCCCTCTGTTAGAGAGCCTGCATATTGCTACCATTGGGTAGTGATGCCTCCAGGAATAGCTAATAGCCCCAATATGTGTCAAGTGTACGTGGAAACAGCTCTACAACCCTTAAGGAAAAAGTATTCTCAGATGTACATCATTCATTATGCGAATGATATTCTTTTGACAGCTAAAGAGGAGAAGGTACTTCTTGCAGCTTATGCTGATCTTTAAGGCAAGCTGGTTTGATTATTGTACCTGAAAAGGTGCAAAAAGGAATATCCATATCAATATTTAGGCCATGAACTCTTACAAAAAAGGAATTCGTTCACAAAGATTGCAAATTAGATTGGATACCTTAAAAAGATTGAATGATTTCCAGAAATTATTAGGAGATATAAATTGGTTATGGCCATCATTGAGGCTTAGTACAGGACAGTTAAAGCCCCTTTTTGATATACTAAAGGGGGATGCTTTACCCAACTCTCCTAGGAAATTAACAAAGGAAGCTAGGGAATGCTTAGAATTAGTACAAAGAGTCCTTGAGGAAGCTCATCTAAATTATATAGATTATTCTAAAAAATTAGTTTTTGGTTTTTGCCTCTTAAACATTCTCCCACAAGTGTTTTTTGACAGGAGGGACCCATATTATGGGTGCATTTGCAAGCTTCACCTTCCAAAATTGTGTTGTCTTATCCACAGGCAGTGGTGTCCTTACTGTTTAAGGCATATAAAACAAGCTTGCAAACGTTTGGCAAGGAACCTGATGTTATGATTACACCCTATAATAAGAAACAACTACAAATTTTATTCCAAGGTTTTGCTGATTGGGCCTTAATTAGATGTGTTACCAATTGTTATTTTGATAATCATTATTCAGATAGTAAGGTAATCATTATTCAGATAGTAAGTTGTGTCAATTTAAAAAAACTCATCCAGTAGTCTTTCCAAAGATTGTTTCCTCTTACCCTTTGGATTGTGCTCAATTGGTTTTCACTGATGGATCATCCAATGGGAGAGCTGCTGTTATTTTCGGGAATGAAGTAAAAGTTATAAAAATTCCTAATTGTTCTGCACAATTAGCAGAATCAAATTCTTTGCAGTTTCACTGTGATGTTGCTGGAGAACAAGCTGTGCAAATTGTTAATGCCCTCAATGTGCTCAGTTCATTTCATCACCCAATTTGGGAGTGAATCCCCGAGGTCTTAAAGCAAGTGATATTTGGCAAATGGATGTGACTCACATCCCATCATTTGGGAAGCTACAATTTGTTCATGTATCTATAAATACCTTTTCTGGTATGATTTTTACATCTGCACATAGTGGTCAAAAGGTAAAAGATGTAAAAAATCATTGTTTACAAGCTTTTGCTTGCATGGGAGTTCTAAATCAGTTAAAAACCGATAATGAGCCGGGTGGTGGTGGTGCACACCTGTAATCCCAGCACTCTGGGAGGCAGAGGCAGGTGGATTTCTGAGTTCGAGGCCAGCCAGGGCTATACAGAGAAACCCTGTCTTGAAAAAACCAAATCAAAAACAAAAAAAAAGAAAGAAAGAAAGAAAGAAAGAAAGAAAGAAAGAAAGAAAGAAAGAAAGAAAGAAAGAAAGAAAGAACCCGATAATGGTCCAGCATATACCAGCAGATCCTTTGAAAAATTTTGTGCATACTTTCATATTATTCATAAAACAGGGATTCCATATTGTCCCGCGCTACCGTCTCGCCAGCAAAACGACGCGGCACACTCAGGTTCCTTCTGTAGAATGCTTTAATGGCTCTTGAGAGGCAGAGCATAAGCTTACAACCACGGAGACTCCAACGGTCTGAAAAACCGTCCCTTATATAGGCTGGTAAGCCCGCCTAGGACGTGGCACTTCCTAATTGGTTGCAGCTCATCAGCCCATATTACGCCACGAGGTAGGCAGAGACCGAAGACGTTAAATCACTTCAGGCATGCGCACTGATTTGTTCGCCGGTTAATGATACATTTTAGCTAGATGTGAACGCCACCTTGTAATGGAGTTTGCAGGAGCAACGGGCGGCCCCTCACACCATATAATCCACAAGGGCAAGCTACAGTGGAGAGAGCTAATCTTACTGTAAAAAAATTATCTTGAAAAAACAGAAAAGGGGGAGTTTACCTCTCCATATGTTAGACTGTTCTTTATTCTTTATACTTTTAAATTTTTTTATTAATAGATAGAGATAATCTTTCTGCTGCAGACAGACTTGGAAAGGTATGAAGAAATCAGAGGGTTTGGTAAAATGGAAAGAGTTATCTTCAGGAGTTTGGAGAGGTCTTGATCCAGTGTTGGTCAGGATAAGAGGTTCTGTTTGTATCTTTCCTAAAGATGCCGAAAGTCCTGTTTGGGTTCCTGAGTGTTGTGTGCATCCTGTCATAGACACAGGTACAGACAGAAACTTACTGGAGCTTTGTGGAAAATCTACCAGTACTGATGGCAGTAGTACTGTGTGACCAGTTGTGCTCTCTACTAATAGGACTACAGGGAAGGCTGCAGCTAAATTAGAAGTACAACAGAGTAATATTACTTTACATCTTATATTAGAAAATAGTTTATGCTAGATAGAACTTCATTTCTTTTTTTTTTTCTTTTTCTTTTTTTGGTTTTTCGGATTTGGTTTTTTCCAGACAGGGTTTCTCTGTGTAGCCCTGGCTGTCCTGGAACTCACTCTGTAGACCAGGCTGGCCTCGAACTCAGAAATTCGCCTGCCTCTGCCTCCCAGAGTGCTGGGATTACAGGGGTGCGCCACCACTGCCCGGCTAGAACTTCATTTCTTGACTCCTGTCTTGCACTTTGCAATGTTTTCTTGAATACCAAACCATGTGTTTTAGTCCCATTCTTTTATGTAGTTTGAAAAGTCTCTAATTAACAGGAAGAAGACAAGAAGAAATTGAATTATTCTAGCAGATTGTGTGTATTGACAAACTGCTGAGACTATGAAGATACTGCTGTGGTTGTAAGAATTCCTGGAATTGTGCCTATCCCTCTAAATGATGAAGGAAGACTCCCTGTCACCTTGTACCACCATAAGGGAGACTTTGGCATTATTGCCACCACTGATTAAAAATGGCTGGGTCCATGGCACTAGGGCTTTTGGCTTGTGGAGCTGCCGCATTGGGATTGTTCCTTCTAAACCATATGTGCAAACAACAAAACCAGTCCAGAGCAGTAACTGAAAAAATGCTTATGTCTTCAGCACAGGTTAATCCATCTGCTCAAATTTGGCTCAGCCTATATCAAGAATAGTTAGCTATGGTGGGCAACTCCTTTGCAGTCCACACTAACCTAAGACAGGGGCTCTGGGACTGGCAGAGATTCCCAGAGATGGGTAATGGGAGTTGGATGGAAGGTGTCCTAAGACAGACACTATTCCTTTTATAAAATAAAAAAGGGTGACCTGTTGGGCATCGGTGAGCTTAGCTCAACTTCCCCAGCTGAGCTGTTTTACACAGAAAACATCCTGCAGGACATCCTGCGACTTAATTTGATTCCTGTTTTCCTGCCCAGTGTGGTAGAGACCTCCCTGGTGCCTAACCTATGGCTATGATGGTTTTTTCCTGTTGTGTTCCCTGGCCTCTGGTATATATTGCTGGTTCCTCTGTAAAAGCTTTGGCATTCTCCTTACAGAATGACATGTGTCTGTGTCTTCTGTCAATCCCCCAGGCCTACACCCGATACTTGGTGTTGGTATTCTGTCTAAGCTCCACCCCACACCTACCTGGCAATAGCCAGGTATGCCCCTCCTCATAGATCTGGCCCACTGTAAAAGGGGCTACTTGCCCCTCCTCTCTCTCTTTGCTCTGTCTTTGCTGTCTCTGCTCTCCCACATACTCTCACCTCTCTGCCCCTTGGGCTCTCCTCTCCCCCCTCCCTCCACGTGGTCATGGCTGCCCTCCACTCAACTTCTCTCTCTCTCTGCCTTTCTCTACCACTAACTCCCATCCCCTACTCTGAATAAACTCTGTTCTATACCATGCCTGTGTGTGTGTGGTCCCTCGGGAAAGAGGTGCCCGAACAAGGGCCTGCCTGGGCACCCCCTTCCCCCACACTGCCGTGCCACACTCCCTTAACCCCCAATCCTCTTTTTAAGCCCCCTCATTTGGTGCCGTGACTTCGGATGAGAAACACCGTGGGTTTTTGCTTAAGCCTCTCACTTGGGATCATGGCAGCTCAGGTGCTGTCTGAGTTCAATTCCAGGGGACCCTTCATCTTCTTACCTCCATGGGCTCTAGCCATGTCTGTGGTGCACATGCAGACATGCAAGCAAAGCATTCAGTCAGGCGATGGTGGCACACACCTATAATCCCAGCACTCTGGGAGGCAGAGGCAGGCAGATTTATGAGTTCTAGGCCAGCCTGGTCTACAGAGTGAGTTCCAGGACAGCCAGGGCTATACAGAGAAACCCTGTCTCAAAAAAGCCAAATCCAAAAAAACAAAACAAAAAACCAACAACAACTTGGTGGTCAGGGCCTTTAGCTGCTGAGCCGTCTCCCTAGCCCAGTTTTTAATTGTGGGGTGGGGTGTGGTGTGGGGCAGAGAGTGTGCTGGTGCCCTTGCCATCCAGAAGAGGGTATGGGATCCCCTAGAACTCCCGTTATAACCTGTTGTGAGCAACCCTACATAGATGCTGGGAACCAAACTCTGGTCCTCTAGTGTTCTAAACCCTCGTGTCATCTCTTCAGCCCTGAAAGTTTTCTGCATAGAATCATACCCGTAATCCCAGCCCTGGGAACACAGAGGCAGCAGGATCACTCTGACTTCAACAGCCTAATCTGCATAGCAAGTTCCTAGCCAGCCAGGGTTACATAGCAACATCTCATCTCTGAAAGGAAAAAAAAAAAGAATAAATGAAAATATTCTTAAACTGGGCATGATGGTGCATGCCTGTAATTCCAGAACTTGGAGGTTAGAGGCAGGAGGATTAAAAGTTCAACCAGAACCTGAATAGAATTGAAAGCCACCCTAGGCGATGTGAGACCCTGGTCCAAAAAAGAAAAAGAAAAGAGAAAACCCTCATGATTGTTTATTCTTGCTTATTTTTTAAGAATTCATTAAATATGCATGCTTGTGCATCTACATGTGGACATGTGTGCCTGAGTGTGGGTGCCTTAGAGATGGAGATGGTGTTACAGATTGCTGTGAGCTACCTGACATGGTTGCTGGGAACCACACTTCTGTCCTCTGGAACAGCAGCAAGTGTTTTTTTTTTTTTTTTTTTTTTTTTTGAAGTTCATGAAAAATTTATTGCAAACTGCTATTATTGTCAATAGATGGCAACTAAGATCACCCAGCCCCCTTTTCACCCCACCCCCAATGAGAGGCCAGTAAGTTTCTAAGTATTAGAACTAGTTGCTTTTGTGGGGAGGGGAATTAAATACAGAAACGAACATATTTTCCCCCTATCCCAGAAAAATGAGATGTTTACAATGCAGTTTGCTTTTCTGTGGGTGGCTCTATCTGATGAGTAACCACTAATTTATGGAGACAATCTAAACTGAAAAACAAAGGGTAAGTGTAGGACAGATACTAGATAAACAGTATCAAGTGGAGCAACTTCGTTGCAGATCCATTTATAATTACTCTTACAGTATTTTTAAATCAATGCAATGTACCAAAATCAACTGCAAACTCTGGGGCAGGAATTGCTGAGCCACCTTTCTGGTTCCAGCTCCTGCTTATTTTTATTTATTTATTTGTTTGTTATATGTAAGTATACTGTACCTGTTTTCAGACACACCAGAAGAGGGCATCAGATCTCATTAAGATGCTTGTGAGCCACCATATGGTTGCTGGGATTTGAATTTGGGACCTTTGAAAGAGCAGTCGGAAGCCAGGCGGTGGTGGTGCATGCCTTTAATCCCAGCACTTGGGAGTCAGAGGCAGGTGGATTTCTGAGTTCAAGACCAGCCTGGTCTACAGAGTGAGTTCCAGGACAGCCACGGCTATATAGAGAACCCTGTCTCGAAAATACAAAAAAAAGAAAAAAGAAAGAAAGAAAAAAAGAAAAGAAAAGAAAGAAAGAGCAGTCGGTGCTCTTAACCACTGAGCCATCTCTCCAGGCCCCTCTCCCTGCTTATTTTTAGAAATGAACTATAATACCTGTCTTATTTAGGGCCAGTAAGATGGGTCAGAGCAGTTTTACCTTGCAATCTGAGTTCGATCCCTGGAACGTACAGTGGAAGGGGTGAACTGCAAGTTGGCCTCTGATTGCCACACTGGCACTGTAGCACACACAAGCCCAAACTTTCAAATTTGGTAACAAACTAAACGAAAATAAATTAGGGCTGAAGAGATGGCTCATCAGTTAAAAGCACGTGTGTTCTTCCAGAGGACTTGACTTTGAGACTCCGCGCCCACGAGGTGACTCACAAATATCCCTAACTCCATGTCTTGGAATCCGGTTTTGGCATCCAAGAGCATCAGGCACATATGTGGTACACATTCAGGCAAAACGCCTATACACCTTTAAAGATATATATATTTAAGCATTTACTATCAGTGTGACAGTTATTTTTCCCATTGACATGGTGGCAAACGCCTTTAATCTCAGCAACTGAGAGACTGGGAGATCTCTACGAGTTCGAGGACAGCCAGGACTGCAAAGAGGGACCCTGTCTCAAAAAAAAAAAAAAAAAAAAAAAAAGGTTTTCAATGTTCATTCTTTTTTATCGGAACCTTTGCATGACATTTTTTAGTGCAGGCTCCTAGAAGTGCTATACTGGCTCAAAGAGGGCGGAGCATTTAAAGGTTCTCGGTTACTCAAGATTTACTGGGTCAAAGACGGTGGCTCATTCATAGCATTTCAAATAAAAAATATTGCCAAACTGCTTTCCAGGAAGGATTTCTAATTCATAATAGCTCAATGGTTACTGCAGTTCTATTTTTCTGTTCCTACCCTTCCTGCTTGTATGCATATACATGTGGTTGTGTTGTTTTGTCGTTGTTTTAAGCAAGGTTTTGCTACTTAATCCAGGCTGGCCTGGACCTTGTGCACGGTCATCCTGCTTCAGCCTTCTGTTTGGAATTACAAGCATACACTTGACTTTGCACATTTCCTTCTACCAATTATTGTTTTCGTTTTAGAGTTTCCCTCACTCCCAACACAATAGTCTGGCCCTAGCCTATTATTTATTTATTTATTTATTTACCTAAACTCATGAAGCTTAGTCTCCTGACCTTCCTGTCTCCCTAGCACCAGCCAAGTGCTAAGATGTCGGGTATGAAATAGCAAGCCTGGCTTGAATTGTGTTTTGTTGTTGTTCTTTCACCATTCAATTTGTGAGTCCATGTTGACTGACTACTGACAGTCCCACAAGAGCACGCTCATTACTTAGAAATTTTTCAACCATCCTTAATTCTTGGACGAAAACGGGGTTTTCTACAAATCACCATGGTGGAAGGTAGTGTAAAGGCGTCGGCTCTCCCCGCCAGGAAGCAACGTCTCGCGGGATGTCGGTGGTCCTTGGGTCCTCGGACTGGACTACAAGGCCCAACATGCAATGCGCTCCAAGGTCCAAGCGGCCGAATGAAGGCTCGGAGCCCGTATCACGTGTCCACCTGCGTCAAGCGGCCGGTTGTCACTCCCACGCTTTTTTCTTCCGCTTGCACCTTGGTCGCCATTTTGTGTTGAAGGTTGTAGAACCTCTGAGTCTCATCGACTCTATGGTCAAGCACTTCGGGATTCAACCAATCGTAACCCCGATCTCGGAAAAAGAACCCGCCTTTATCCGCAAGGAGGCGGGAATTGCCACGAAGCTCCTGTGGAGAGAGAGGAAGAAGCTGAAAAAAACCAATAAGAAAGATGGAGTTGATGACGCCAGCCAATTGGAACGTGGGGAGATAAC
The DNA here is from genome assembly GCF_947179515.1 of Apodemus sylvaticus. Lineage (NCBI taxonomy): Eukaryota > Metazoa > Chordata > Mammalia > Rodentia > Muridae > Apodemus > Apodemus sylvaticus. The sequence continues at coordinate 27,026,863 of NC_067481.1, forward strand.
GGCCAATGGGAGTGAAGGGACCCCGAACACGTGGGTGGGGAAGCTGAGCGCTGAGACCAAGGGCTAAAGCTGGGAGGTGAGTCAGTCACCTTGAGCAGGGAGTGTGCTGTGGGCCGAGCAGGGGCTGCAGGGGAGTGGGAGTGCAGGTGACTTGGGGCCGGGAGACAGGGGTCCGCAAGGCCGTGGGCTGTGCCACGAGGAGCACCATTTGCCTCCAGGGATAGAGGAGGAGGACTAGAGTCTCTAAGCTTATCAATTAATGTTAATTACCAACGGTAATGAGCGATAAACGGCCGCTGGGGAAGAGTAGGGGACACAGCTTTGTAACTTGGGCAGGATCCTGCACGACGTCTGCCAGTTTCTGCCTCCAGTCTTCCCGGGAGACCATTCCTTTTCGCAACATTTCCCTCTTGGGGCCTGAGCCACCTCCTTTTACTTCCGATCTTGGTTGCTGTCCTTCTGCAGACCCGCTGCGCGGAAAGTGGTTGACCCCGGAATCTGCTCTGTCCTTCTGACCTCTAATGCCCTCCTTAGCTGGGGTATAGGAAGAGGGTTGGGGAGAACGATTGGAGGTGGATGGGAACGACAGGAGGTTGCCAGGATAAGCAGACACCCGGGCCTTCATAGGAATTACGTTTTTTTTTTTTTCACCCCCTTCTTGCAGATTGAAAAATGCAGACCACCAAGGCACTGCTCCTTTCTCCAGTTCTGGTAAGCGGAGGCTCCGGGTTTCCCTATAGGGTCGGGTACGGTATGGGAGCAATCTTTAATGAATGGACTAAGGAGCTGGCGTTCCGTGATGCTGACGATAGCTATTGGGGGAAGGTATAGGATGTGTTGCAGGTAACCTATGTTTATTCAGGCCTGTAAACCCAGTCGTCAAGGCTTGTCCTCAGATAAGCTAGAGCTGACCTTTATCACAGCCCTGGGTTGGCTGTAGCCAGACAACCGGAAAACAGTTTTTCTCAACCTTGGCTGCATGTTCAGTTCATCTGGAAAGCCTAAAGCTCCTAATGCCCAGACTGCACCTAAGACCAATTGCATCAGACTGTGGGAAATGAAGGTGGAACCCCCAGGCAATTTTGGTAGAACTCCCCAGGTGATTCCAATGTTGTGCCAAGTCTGAGAGTCATTGCACTGAATAATATGTCTAGAAGTTCCGGTCACTGGGAGCTTTTCTAAGATGGCTGTTCTGGGAGTCAAACCAGGCTTTCTGGCCTACTGCATGAAGGATATATGTTGCTGTAAATGCATTTTAGTAAATCTCTCCCCTGGGTGCCTTTTGTTACCTCAACAACTGATTGGATATTTGAGTCTTACTCTATTCTGGGAAACTGATTAAGGCTGTGCCCTTGGAAATGAACTTTGATACCTGGTTTGGTTTGAGTTTGCTTCTGAGGATTGACCCCAGGGTCTTCTGAGTGCTCCCCAGCCTGGTACGTTATATCAAATGGTGATTGCTGCCACTGTGGGATACTACAGCCTATCAGCATAACTGTCTCCAATGCAGACCTACCTGAGAAAAATAAGGATAAGTTAATTGACCTTGAAATTGATTGGACTGATTGTGACAAACTCTTGCAGCTTAGGTTGGGTTTTTGTTGTTTTGTTTTGTTTTTGGTCTGATTTGGAGCAATACATCTTTCTGATTTTACAGATCCGCTCCTGTACCAGGGGTCTAATCAGGCCTGTGTCTGCCTCCCTCCTGAGTAGACCAGAGGCCCCATCTAAACAGGTAAGGAAATCGGGCCCCTCAGGATGTCCCTAGACACTGAGGTGCTTTTAGGAGAATTAGAGGATCTACGACACCCTTGTAATTCCAAGACTCAAATGACAGTCATAGATGTGACTGGCCCTGTCTGAACGCACCCTGGGCTGACATTGTCCTGTACACAGAGCACTCTGCCCTCTGAGGCTGAGTTCCAGCTGCTTCTTAACTCAGGTGGGTGGGGTGGGCAGGGAGCTGCCAGCTGCCTCTCTGCTCCCTGCTCGCTGACTGACTGCCCACCTCCCTCCCTTCTAGCCTTCCTGCAGCAGCTCCCCTCTCCAGGTGGCCAGACGGGAATTCCAGACCAGCGTGATTTCCCGGGACATCGACACAGCCGCCAAGTTCATTGGTGCTGGGGCCGCCACAGTTGGTGTGGCTGGATCAGGGGCTGGCATTGGCACAGTGTTTGGTAGCTTGATTATTGGTTATGCCAGGTAAGTTTGGGGCTGCCGGGAATGTTTCTCCATATAAGCTCCACCCCACTTGGGAAGAGTCTTAGCAAGCTGGAGTCATCAAATTGATGTTCTTTTACCTCCTGTTTCTCCAGTGAACTAAGTCAGAATCAAAGTATGCCACATGTGAACTTGCCAAGTCGCTAGTCTCCTTCCTGTCCCAGGTTCTCAGGGGAGATGTAGGCTAGCCCCCCTTGATGGCCGCACGTGTCCCTCTCCTGACCTGGACCCTCCCCCTTTCCCATCTCTGCTAGGAACCCGTCTCTCAAGCAGCAGCTCTTCTCCTATGCCATCCTGGGCTTTGCCCTGTCTGAGGCCATGGGACTCTTCTGTTTGATGGTCGCCTTCCTCATCCTCTTCGCCATGTGAGGCTCCATGGGGTCACCCAGCCGTCCCTGCTGCTTTGACTCCATGCCAGTCCTGGTGCTGGAGTGTGCTGAGCTTTACCATTAAACAACGTTTCTCTAAACCATATGCCTGTGCCTGTCTTTTACCCTGGGGCAGGGGGTGCCTTTGGAATGATGAGAAGTGACACTTGGGTCAGCCTTGGTGATAAGGCAGAGTGTGGAAGGTCCCACTGTCTCCCAGGAGGATGTCAGATAGCCTGGGCAATGATGTTGGTGCCTTTCAAGTTTAGCATATTGACAGGTGCCATTTCATTTTGCTTATTTGAGGGGATGGGGAATGTATTGCTTTATTTTGTTGAGTCCTTATGGCCTTGGCTGTGTGGCTCTGGCTAGCCTGGAATATAGACCAGGTTAGCTGTGAATTTATAGAGATCTACCTGCCTCTACTGGGGCTAAAGTCATGCGCCCCCTACTGTTCGGAGCAGGTAACATCGCTGAGGAGTTTAACTGACAAGTTCTGTGCTGAACAGCAGTCCATTTAAGCCTAACCATCACACCTCACGAGAGACCTGTGTTGAGGAAAGCAAAATAATTTGTGCAAAACTCTGAGCAGGGAAGGGGAGCTAGCCTAAATTTAAAGGTGCTACTCATCCGTTGTTCCCCTCGCCCTCAGTCCTTTTTTATTTTTGCCACACAATTTAAAGTGCTGTGGAGAAGCAGATTAAAGGGAGAGGTGTCGGGCAGTCAAGATGACTATGTGGGGTAAAGGTTCTTTGTTTTATTCCTCTTCGTAGTTCCGTATGTTCAAGACTCAATCTGTAGACCAGGCTAGACTTCAGCTCATAGAAATCCTCCTGCCTCTGCCTCCCGAGTGCTGGGATTAAAAGGTGTACCGCCACCCCCATCTGAGTAGAGCTTTTTGTCACAGTAGCCTGTGGACCACGGGAGCTGCAGGTGGAGGTCCCCTCGTCGCCTGCTTCCAGCTCACTTGGGAGTCTCCTTTTCATCTTCAGCCTCATGGGCTTCTGAAATGACTAAACAGAAGACACAGAGGTTCCCCTACAACAATCTAAACTTTTCTTGAGCCTGCAAGTACTTTGGGAGGGTGTGGACTAATGAATTCCTTGGCTTTCTGAAGCCTCTTTTCTGTGGCTTGTGCCTAGACCTTCCTTGGTCCTCATTTGGCAAAAATGGCACAGATAGCCCAGGTAAGAGAATAACTAGTCTACTGCCACGCCCCCTCCACACACATAAAAACCATACGTGCATACATATTTGTGTATACAAAATGGCAGGAGAGATTTTATGTCCATACAGGCACTCGGGCCAGAGACTATCAGATTTCCTGGAATTGGAGTTACAGGCAGATGTGTTGCTTCTATAAAAACGCTTTGAGCTCTCTCTCTCTCTTTTTTTTTTTTGGTTTTTCGATACAGAGTTTCTCTGTGTGGTCCTGGCTGTCCTGGAACTCAATCTGTAGATCAGGCTGGGTCGAACTCAGAAATCTGCCTGCCTCTGCCTCTCAAACGCTGGGCTTACAGGCGTGCGCCACCACACCTGGCCTGAGCTCTTTTGTTCTTTTATTTTTTTTAAAAAAACATATTTATTATATATAAGTACACTGTAACTGTCTTCAGACACTCCAGAAAAGGGCATCAAATGCTGGGCTTATAGGCGTGCCGTGCGCCACCACACCCGGCCTGAGCTCTTTTGTTTTTTAATTTTTTTAAAACATTTATTATATACACTGCAGCTGTCTTCAGACACTCCAGAAAAGGGCATCAAATCTCTTTACGGATGGTTGTGAGCCACCATATGGTTGCTGGGATTTGAACTCAGGACCTTCAGAAGAGCAGTCAGTGCTCTTAACTGCTGAGCCATCTCTCCAGCCCTCTCTTTTAAAAACTATTTAAATTTCTATTTCATGTACAGTGGTGTTTTGCCTACATGTATGTCTCTGAGGGTATCAGATCCCCTGCAACTAGAATAACAGACTGTAACACTGAGCCGCCGTGGGGGGGGGGGGAGGGCAGGGGTAGGCCATCAGCTCTTAACCATTAAGCCAGCTTTCCTGTCTGGAACAAGTCATTTTTTATAAGAAACCAAGAGGAGGGCTAGAGAGATAGCTCAGCAGTTAAGAGCACTGACTGCTCTTCCAGAGGTCCTGAGTTCAATTCCCAGCAACCACATGGTGGCTCACAACCAACTGTAATGGGATCTGATGCCCTTTTCAACCGTGTCTGAAGATAGCTACAGTGTACTCCTATACATAAAATAAATAAATGTTAAAAAAAAAAAAAGAAATCAAGAGGAGAGCTCAGCGGGGTGGGGCATCCTGCTAAGGTTGCATAGCTGGTTAGTAAAGCTATCATTCAAATTCTAGAAGCTCTTCTTATCACCGCGCTGACTCACTGAGAATAGGTTCAATGACTTGCCCAAGGCCGTGCAGCAAGCCAACACTTCCAACCCAGGTCCATTAGACATTTACTCCTGCATTTCTCAGCTTTTGTTGTCTGTAGGGCCTGGTAGGATAACTTCAGCACCCCAGTTTCCAAATAACCACTCTGAGGCTCACATTTATTAAGAAATGTTTAGGGATGGAGAGATGGCTCAGCAGGTAAGAGCACTGACTGTTCTTCCAAAGGTTCAAATCCCAGCAACCACATGGTGGCTCACAACCATCTCATAACAAGATCTGATGCCCTCTTCTGGAGTGTCTGAAGACAGCTACAGTGTACTTACATATAATAAGTAAATAAATCGTTTTTAAAAAAAAAAGAAATGCCTAGGCCATAAACTAGGCTGCTTCCTCCAACTAACTTCTTTTTTTTTTAAAGATTTATTTTATGTATATGTGAGTACACTGTAGCTGTCTTCAGACACACCAGAAGAGGGCATCGGACCCCATTACAGATGGGTGTGAGCCACCATGTGGTTGCTGGGATTTGAATTCAGGACCTCTGAAAGAGCAGTCAGTGAGCGCTGAGCCATCTCTCCAGCTGCACCCCCCCTTAACCTATCCAATTTATTTGAACCTGAGTTCAGCTACATGGCTGGTTTCCTTTCCTCAGTTTCTTATGTCCAACTTCCTCAGGGTCCAGGTGGCCAATCTTCTCCCAAAATTCTTTTCTCTTTCCTGGAACTTCTACCTGTTACTTCCTGCCTTTTGCTAATAGGCCATCAACTCTTTATTGACAGATGATGCTTCCACATAGTACATAAGAGATTATCCCTACAAGGCAGTTTCAGTAGTTGTCTTGAAGGGTGTTTCTGTTCAGTGAGCGGTAGGAGCATTCCTAACATAGCCACTAGATAACCAGTAGAAACAGATTTCCAAGTTGACAACCATTGACAGATGCCCTCTTAGTTATCTTACCTAAAGTAAGTGCCTCAGAGTTGCTGACCAGTGGTAAATCCTGAGACAGCCTGGCAGTTTCAGGCCAAAGGAAGAGGACCTGGCAAAGTGTCACCAAGGGAAGCAATAGATTAACTGGTAATGCAGTTACACAAACGGAACACCATAACCCTTGAGGATATGACGCTGGCACCCTGGATGGGTCACTTGCTCTGGAGGTAATCGAGGAACACTCCCCAGGGAAAGTGTTGCTTTTGCCTTTCTGTGAAAGGCCAGGAACCTGAGAGGTTGGTAAGGATCTCCTTCCATTCCATCCCAGCCTTCAAAGAGCCTTGGAATTGGCTGAATCTAACAGATCAGCAGGGCTGGGAGTCTAACAAGTAGATTCTTGGAGGGAGAATGCTTTCATGTCTGCTATAGGTTAGGAACATGACCACTAAGGCTCTTCAAGATCTATGATATATTAGCCCTGGTGTGTGGATGAGGCCATTTTGCTTAGTTCAAAATGTGAGTGCAAAGATGTTTGATCTTGGGGCATTTATGAGAATAAACTATACTCTGAGAAGTACATAGGAACCACAACCAGGAGCTGATGGTGAGGTTGGCAGTGTTGCTCAGTGGTAGTGCCTAGCGTGTTTGAAACCCTGGGTTCTCTTCCTAGCTAGGGGACAGGGAGATCAGAAGGGCATGGGCTTGAAAGCAAACAGAAATACAAATAGCCCCACCCCATCCTAGCTAAGATGTTACTGTCTCCCGAGTAGTGACTTCTTCATCCCTACAATGGGGATGAGACTGATTTTTGGCGATTGTAAAGAAATGAAATACTACAGGGAGTATATGTAAATGAGAACTGTTGTGTGCCCAGTTTCACATGCTGCTGGGGACCAAGGTAAGAAGAGTTTCACTGAATCTGGAGTCCAAATACTTTTATTTTGTATTGTGTGTATGTGCATGTGTCTGTGTGCATGTGAGTGTAGATGCCTTAGGAGGTCAGAAGTGTTATATCCTCTGGAGTTGGCATTTCAATCAGTTGTGAACTATCCAGTATGGGTGCTGGGAACCAAACACAAGTGCTCTGCTTGAGTACTTAAGGCCTTGTAAATTCCCAGCCGTTATTCCGGCCCCTCATACGCAGCTTTTACTAGATATCCAAACTCAGATTCATGTGTGGGCAGAAAGCCGTTTATCCACTGGAAAATCTCCCAGCTCACTAAGTAAATATTTTTTACTACACTATTAAGCAGCTATTGTAAATGATGAAGCTTGTTTATGCCAGTAATCCCAGCACTTGGAATGTGCAGGCAAAGGTGTCAAGAAACTCGAGGCCTGGGCTGGAGAGATGGCTCAGAGGTCAAGAGCACTGACTGCTCTTCCAGAGGTCCTGAGTTAAAATCCCAGCAACCACATGGTGGCTCACAGTCTTCCGTAATGGGATCCGGTGCTTCTTCTGGTATGTCTGGAAATAGCAACAGTGTGCCCATATACAATAAATAAATAAATCTAAGCCAGGCGATGGTGGTACAGGCCTTTAATCCCAGCACTTGGGAAGCAGAGGCAGGAGGATTTCTGAGTTTGAGGCCAGCCTGGTCTACAGAGTGAGTTCCAGGACAGCCAGGGCTACACAGAGAAACCCTGTCTCGAAAAAAACCAAATAAAATAAAATAAAATAAATAAAAAATAAATCTTTAAAAAGAAAAAGAAAAAAAATAAATTCAAGGCCAGCTTTTGCTATAAGTCCAAGCCAGCCAGGCTTCAAACACTGTCAACAAACCCAAATATAATCATGTATGTGTGCACATGTATGTAATATATATTTGTGTGTGGAGAGGTATTTTCAGTTATTAAAAGCTTTAAAATATCTGGTCCAATTTCTGATCTTTTTTCTTAGTTCAGGATTTAGGATCTATTAGGAAAATATCCATGAGTTCTGGCGTAGCACCAAGACACAAGCTGGAGTGCTGGAGGGGAAGGATGCCCCAGACAATGGTGAGACACACCACTGGGAAGCCGGAGATGAGTCTTCGTCTTCGTGGTGCATCTCCTCAGAAAGGCCATCTGAACTCTGGTCAACCCCTACTGCCTGAGAAGGACGCCTGCAAAGCCTTAACCAAACTGTGTTGGCCCAGCTCAGAAACAACATGAAGCTGGGGAGGAAGGAGATTTGGAATTCCTATGGGAGGCTGGCTCTACCGTCAGCCATTCCCAGAGGGCATAGAATTAGTTCCAGCAACTGTGCTATTGCCCCCTGGCCAAGTTCCCTGTGGAAAGTAGCCAGGTGTTGCCTTGAGAAAGTCAGTGGACACTGGAGGAAGTTAGCCAGCTTGCTTTGTGTTCACCCTTCTCTGGGTCTTTATGTCATCCTGGCCTCTGCTCTGGCAGTGCCTCCCACGGTGACTGGGGAGCTGGCCCTTTAAACACCCGCCATCTTCAGCAGTCCATCATGCCTTGACTTGCCAGTCCTTTGTGCATGTTTGGCTCAGCACTTTGGAAATACTCATACCTAAGGAAGAGAAGAGGTGAAATGCTAAAGGGCTCTGACCAGGGGGAGGGCCAGCGGCTACCATGCTGGGCCTCATCTCTAGCCTCCTGACCTACTGAACATTAGGCCCTAGAGCTAGGTGTCCTGTCCTTCCTGCTCTAGAGGAGGCCCTAGCCAGTGGCCAGACGTGAGTAACCAAACCACTGAAATAAAACACTCAAGAGCTGTAATAAAGGCATGAATAACCAACCATAAGGACCTGAAGAGGGAGTAATTAAAACTAATACATAATAATAATACTGTACCTGGAAATGTTATGGCTTGGCAGAGAAAGTGGAAGTCCAACTAGCTTTAAAGGACTTGTAAGAATAATAAGAGTTAATAATTATTATTGGCCCTGGGCAGTCATTGTGCCCATTCATTATCATATTTTCTGCGTTTAGTATCTTCAGTTGTCCCAGTTTTACTAGGAGGAGCAGAGATTTGGATAATTACGATTTCTTCCGATTTCTTCCGGTAGAGGTGAGGAGAAGGGGGAAGAGTTTGTTTTGTTGTTGTTTGTTTTCTTTTTCAATACAGGGTTTCTCTGTGTAGCCCTGGCTGTCCTGGAACTCATTCTGTAGACCAGGCTGGCCTCGAACTCAGAAATCAGCCTGCCTCTGCCTTCCAAGTGCTGGGATTAAAGGTGTGCACCACCACCTCCCGGCTAAAATGTTGTTTCATTAAAAAAAAAAAAAATCAAACAGAAACAAAGGTACATCAACAAAACACAGAACCTCTATAAAATAGTATACTGATCAGCTATATTTCATGTTACATTCCTACAATGAACTATACTAAGCTGAATTCACAATTAACACATGAGCTGGAGCCCTCGGTGTGTGCATGTGTGTGTAGCAAAATGACAACATCTGGAATCAGGTGCAGCTCTGCCCACTGCTCTCAGTGTGATCCTATGTGTGTGGGACCAGCCTTCTGTCTGCCTGTTGTTATTCTGTCTGTTACAAAAGGCTAATAACAGTCCTTACATCACTGAGCAGGTGAGAGGAACCAGTAAGATAAAGCAGATAAACAATGTGTAGCCTTAAGCACTCAATTAAATGGCAGCTTCAAAACCTAAAGTATTCCAGCCCCCCAGCCCCAGACCATTTGAGAAAATGCACAGATGTCCAGAACCCAGGCTTTTCACTTGTTGGGGGTTTTTTGTTTTGTTTTGTTTTGTTTTTGAGACAGGGTGTCCCTTTGTAGCCCAGATTGGCCTTGAACTCAATTTGTAGCCCCAACTATCCTACATCTCAGGGCCCTTGTGATTCCTCAGCCTCCCTAGTGCTGAGATTATAAGCATGAGCCACCACAGGAGCCAGACTTCTTTGGGAGTAAAAGAAGATGAAAAAAAAAAAAGAGTGTTGGGGAAACAAGATCCAAAGTAAGGCTCTGGATATTTGTTCTAGAATAAGTATTCATAAATGTACTGAAGTTAATATGAATATTTCATTGGGTGTGGTGGCTTATGCAGGTCATCTCAGCACTAAGAAGGCTGAGGTAAGCAGCTACATATGGAAACCTTGTCCCAAAAAATATTCATACAGTTTGCTGTAGAAGTTATCAGTATGTTTGTTACAGACTTTGTCTCAGACCAACTCAAAGGGTTATGTAAATTTTCAGTCATGTAGTACCTCTGGTTTTCCTGCAATGAGCAAACACACACAGAGACTCATATTTCTGTCAGTAGAACAATGTTAAAGTCTTTTCCCTTTCATCATAGAATTAGTTTTCTTATTACAAATCTCAATATAGTTCTAAGAAATCGAGAATTTCAAATCCGTAATTCCAGGACTAGCGGGTAGAGAAGGTACTAGGCTTGGAATCAAGCCTGTTGCTTGACTCCTACCAAGCTGTCAACTCCTGTGTCCTTATCTCCAGGCCAATGCCTAGCAACAGCTCCTGGCCTTTAGTATGCCCTTCATAAATAAATATTGAATAAACTGAAATGAGGTGGTGTTTTATTCACAGGTTCTGAATCCGTTCTTCTTAATCCACCCGCACTCAGGGGGCAATAGTAGTCGTTGATTGGCGAGAAGACCAGGCATGATCCATCACAGAGCCGTAAGGATGTGAAGAGCCCTAAAACTAGACATGCTCTTCTTTCGATCACCCTACAAGGGAACCTGGACCTTAGTCCTACCCCAGGATTGAGCATCGATGGTTCCTCCCTTTAAAGGAGAAGCTGTGGCTCTCTCCATCTTCTTTGAACTGTCTTCTCCTACATCAATACTTCAACATAAAATCTTTAACCATGGTGAGCTGCCAGCATCTCCACCGGAGCACAGAACCTGCGCTGGACTGGAGCGCAGGCTAGTGGGCTAGCGCCCCCCCCGCCCCCCCCCCCCCCCGCTCTGGAGGACCGTGGGTGGACGCTCTGGCAGCACGCCTCTCGCTGGTCAGGGCGGAGGTGGGCGGAGCCAGCGCCACCCGGGCTAGGGAAGCGGAGGGTGGGGACACTCTGGCCCGGCTCTCGGTGGTGCGGGAGCAGCGGCCGCTCTGGTCGGCGGACGAGCTGCTGAGCAGTCCCGGAAGCGAAGCAGCGATGGCGGAGAGTCCGACTGAGGAGGCGGCGACGGCGACGGCGGGCGCCGGGGCAGCAGGCCCAGGGGCGAGTGGTGTTGCCGGTGTGGTCGGCGTTAGCGGGAGCGGCGGCGGCGGGTTCGGGCCGCCTTTCCTGCCGGATGTGTGGGCGGCGGCGGCGGCAGCGGGCGGGGCCGGGGGACCGGGGAGCGGCCTGGCTCCGCTGCCAGGACTCCCGCCCTCGGCCGCTGCCCACGGGGCCGCGTTGCTAAGCCATTGGGACCCCACGCTCAGCTCGGACTGGGACGGAGAGCGAACCGCGCCACAGTGTCTACTTCGGATTAAGCGGTGAGCCGGGGTTTTTCCTCCCTCACCTCGGAGCTCCAGGGCTCGACCTTCCCCGCCCCCCACCTTTCCCCATTGGGGCTCACTCCCGCCTCATGTCTTCCAGGCCAAACCCTGCGGGCCTCTACTGATGGGGCCTTAGTTGTCGTCGCTCTTTCCCTCCCTCCCTCTTTCCTCAGCGCCGGGCCCTGCAGCCCAAACAGATCCACGATTGCCCTCAGGCCTACCCCGCCCCTTAGCGACCTCCGGTGAGCCCTGCAGCTCTGTTCCGGACGCCCTATCCCTACCCCCCTCCCGTTGACTGGAAACCCGACCCTTTTGCTCTACTGTAACACTCGGTCCCGCCCTTCACACTTCCCCTCTAACCTACCCCTCCAGTTTACCTAAAGGCTGCCCTCCGGCCCCACCCATCAGTCCCCCCATCTCTTCTGGAGTCCCCGCTTGGAACATACTCTACCTGCATTACCCAGTTGCAGACTCGAGTTCGTCTTCCTTTTTACCTTTCCTTTCCTCATTTCCCCCACCATATGGTCCTTTCCACGGGTCTAGATAGCCTCCCTGACTTTCCAGATCATCTCTTGAACCCCCTTTCCAGCCTCCCCAAAGCTGTCTCTCACACCTGTCCCAGAAACACAGCGTTCCTCCCGTCTCTCAGCATCATTCAGGATTGTAATATCCTATTTAAGAACTTTTTCTCCTGTATTTACCCCCTAGATTGTCTGGTTTACTTTTGCGAAGCAGATGTACTCCGTTCAAATATAGGAACAAAAGGCCTAGGGCCTTTCTGTGCTTGTTTCTTGGGTGACTGATCTTAGATCATATCACTTCATAGATGTTTTTGCAGAAGTGCTCACTTAGTATATACTACCTATTACATGGCAAAGTATAAGACTGTTGAGCTATTAATTTTGAAACTTATTTCCTGGTGACTTACTCTTTTCATGCCCCTTATCTGGATATTACCCCAAACATCCCAAGGCCCCTCAGGTGTCTACCCAGCTACATGTTTTTCAAGTTTTAATAAAAAAATAAACTACACCATGCGTGTAAAGTGCCTGGCACGGTGCCGGACACAGAACAACTTCCTAGTTAGTGCCACCTCTAACTTAAACTCAGAATACAACTCTCAGCTCCTTAGCCCTTTGATTCTAGTCTCGATACAGCTTTGGGTTTGGCCTGGACAAACGGCTTTGTTCTGCAACCCCATTGTGTTCCCAGACGTCCTCATAAGTGACTTCTTCTGAGCTACTTCTCAACTGATCCATTTCTAGTTTATTACTGACCTATCCGTCCTCATTACTAAATGTCATCTTTCAGAGATGAAATCCTGAAAATTTCAGAGGATCCCTTCCCCTTTCCTCCAAACAACTCTATCCTGTTAGTTCCTTGGCCACACAGGCCATGGTAGACTTGCTCCCCCTGGCTTCATACAGTCTCCTTACCAGCAAAGCAAACCCATATGGTTTATGGAGTAAGTTTTGTGGCAGACATAATGATTCCTTCCCAGTTAGTTTTGAGAAAATCTCTGTGCAGTTGTAGTACCTGGGATTCTGGGACGTGGGATGTGACTGAGTTTCCCTGTGGGAAACAGTGAGAGTAAATGGGATGTGCCTTTTCCAAGGTGACATCTGAGACCATTGGGATGTTGGCTTATTTTTCCTCTCTGAGTACTCCCCCCGCCCCAAGGAAACAATGCCCCTTTGATAATAATTTGCTCTCTGCCTGCCTGACAAGTATTCAGCTGAGATTTCTCAGCCTAGAAGACAGTGCAAAAAATTTCAGTACCAAGCACCACTTTCTCAAACTCCGGGCTCACTGAGGTGATGATAGCTGGCCCCCTCAAGGGATTTCCCTCTTCCTTCCTCACTCCTCCTACCTCCTCTTGGTGTTATACAGGGATATCATGTCCATTTATAAGGAGCCTCCTCCAGGAATGTTCGTCGTACCTGACACTGTTGACATGACTAAGGTAGGTAACTTGATGGGGGAGGGGGCAGGGGAATTACGTGAAAATCGGGTCCATAAAATTGAAAAGACCTAAAAAATATTAATTCAGCTCTCCTCTCTGATTGTACAGATAAAAAAATCAAACCCCCGAGAAAGGAAGTGGCTTGCCCAAGGTTATATACAGTGAGAGGTAGTGCAGAATCTCAAATAGGTCTGTAGCATACACAGGTATTGTTTGGCTCAGAAAATCCTCAGATTGACAAGCTGTACCTCTTGTTCCAGCTTAGCTATTAACAGACCACTCTTTCCTCTCAGCTGCTCCACTCTAGGTGATACATGTGGTATTGTACTCCCGTCTCTGTTCCATCATGGTGTCTTGATTTTGACTGTAGTGCTGCAAGTCAGTGCTGCAAGGCAAGGATGAGGCCGTCTTGGCTCAAGTGTTGGATACAGATTCCTAGTCTGTGGAGTGTCTCATCCGAGACCTATGCTCTCGTGGCCTGTACACAGAAAGCTTCTATATAACAGTTCTTCTGGCATTTGTACCTAGGATTCTCTGTCAGTAAATGTTGTACCCTTGGGAGTGAATTTGAACAGAAACTAATTTGGGGAGAAAGATAACCTAAATCAAATGTTTTAAGCAAGAACCAGTGAGTTCAGATTTCCTAAAGTAAAAACTCAGCTTATATGTTGTTACAGACTTTTTTATTTTGAATAGACTTTTTTTTTATTAATTTTTTCCTTTTTTTCTTTTCATGTGGTTGGAAATATTTTTCCTGTCTCTATTCAAATGCTAGGGTAGTATGCTAATCTCTTAGGCCTCAAAATTGATACCAGTTGACTTTACTATTTCCAGAGTTTGCAGACTAGAATATAACCTACTGTGTTGCCAGGGCAGAATAGGATTATAGATTTAAGGAATGAGGGTACACAGTCTTTTTCCACTTGCTGTTTAAATTCTGAGCATACTTAAGGCATTAGGTAGGAGCCTTGAAGACAAGGTCGACTTGAGTCAGCTCAGGTTTACTTCCCTTGAAGAAAGATTGTGTTCAGTAGTGGAATCAGTATGGCTTGTGGAGGAAGAGAGCTGAACTTACAGTTATGTTTTTAGGAATACTGACTTATTTATTTTTATAACGGTGTTGGAGAAACTTTTGGGGGGGATGGTCTATGGCCATAAGTAGACCCTGAATTTCTTTTTGTATCTTTGACACGGTGGTTTTGATCCTCTAGAGGAAGCAGACAGACAGCCTTTACACCCATGTAGTTATCAGTTCTGCACTGTTGTAGGCACTGGTGTTGTGTCCTCCAATCCCCTCTTCCGGTCATCTTCCATCCCCTTCCTGTCTCACACACACACACACACACACACACACACACACACACAGAATGGACTTACATCATAAGCATGATTAACCTTTCCTAAATTTAAAAACTTAATTTTATATTGTATAGTTTATATATTCTAGGTTCCATTTGTTGTCCATAGCACCAATTGGGGAGGTCTGGTGGGAAAAACAAAACAAAACTTGTTTTAAGGTAATACCAGCAAGGATCATTGTTTACCTTGGGCTTTAACTTTTGAACTTTTTAACTCTGAGTGTGGCGTATGATGCTACTCCACTGTAATGGGATTTCCTTACATTGAAGATCTACATACATGAGTGAGCCCAGGCAGTTGATTGTGTATGGTGAGGATGTGGAATATGAACACCAGGCAATGCATGCTGTTGGTGACTGCTTCTGGTGGGGGGGAGCAGGTGGAAGCTAGGAGGGGTGGTGGTGGGGCATCACCTCACAATTTTGAGATGGGGTTTTATTTTGCAGATTCATGCATTGATCACAGGCCCATTTGACACTCCTTATGAAGGGGGTTTCTTCCTGTTCGTCTTTCGGTGTCCACCCGACTATCCCATCCACCCACCTCGGGTCAAACTGATGACAACGGGCAATAACACAGTGAGGTTTAACCCCAACTTCTACCGCAATGGGAAGGTCTGCTTGAGTATTCTAGGGTAAGAGGAGACTTCTAAGAGGCCAAGTTGGTATTAGCAAATAATCACTCTAGGATAGCCTCCATCAATTAGGGTTCCTCTTCTGAACCCATAGCACAGAAGTGATTGACTATTCAGTCCTCAGGATGGCATATGACTGGTATAAAGGAGTAAGATCACGTTATTACATGTACGAAACATCTTAGGAAATGTTTTACTAAGTGCGGTCCTTGGGCTGCCACAGCAGCATCTGTACATTTGAAGGTCCCACCCTAGAAGCGTATCTCGAGCTCTGGGGTGTGTCAGTGGTCTGCTTTTTAGAGAGGCCATACATTACAGATGATTATGCTCTGTGCCCCTTTGAGAATTACTCCCTTATGAAACATTAGGGCCTTACTTTTTCCCCAGAGGCTTGAGAAATGTTCCAGGTCTGCTGTATTCATGCAATAGGTGTCTGATTGGAGTCTCTCAATGGGCGCCTTTGGAGGCAGTGGTGCTAATAATGATTATGATCATTTACAATTGAATAAAAAAAATCTGAGCTTGGAAATAATACCAGATATGAAACGAGTGTCACATAAACTCCCTGGGTGCTACTAGGAAGTTGCTTTGTGCAATTCTTACTCATTCCATATCAATTGCCTTTGTAAGTTTAAAATTCAGAATGAGTATCTTGTAGCCTGCTTTGGATTCTTTTCCAGGTTTCCTTGAGATAGAGAGTAAATATGGGTTGAATGTTGAGAAAGTTGCTGTTACTGGCAATGCTGTTTTTTTCTTACATCCAGCACATTTCTAGATTTGTGTGTGAGAAAGGCAGCTGAAGCACACTAGAAATGTGGTTCGTTCTCTCTCCTCTCTCCTCTCTCCTCTCTCCTCCCTCCTCCTCTCCCTCTCCCTCTCCCTCTTGCCATCCCCCTACCCCCCCAGAATTCAAATCTAGGGATATGGCATACTCTACTGGGATTATGATAGCTGTAAAGTTCCATTGAAGGAGATTATCTATAATAAGTCCTTCATCTTATTAGGCTACATAAATGTCTGCTGATGGGATTGGGTGTATGTATGTGTCCCTTGATAGTATGGAAATTAAGTCACGGGTTTGCTATGAAATTTGTTCTTAAAAGTATATGTGTAGTCGGTTCTCCCTCAGTAAGCTAATGTGAAGCCATCCTGGATACTAGCACATAGTTGAGTGAAAGGTGTAGACATTTGTTGCATGGTAATGAGATATCCACCCTGAAATGGAAATTGTACAGGTCCAGAGCCCTGGAGTAAGAAGGTTCTTATGTAGTTTTAGTTGGCTACATTAGCTTTTTGGCCTAATTCCCTCTCTGCATAGCTAGAAGTAACTGTCAGGGTGATTAACTGCTGAAGTAATGCAATGAGAACTAACCCTGTTGATCAGAATTTGCCGCAGGTAAAGTGGGGAACAGTACTGGGAGGGAGCAGTCTGGAGTTTCTAGTCCACACCGCTGATTTGGGTTTTCCTCAAGTGTAGAAGGGAAAGGGTAGTAGTTAACGTAAGCCAGAAGTGTCTCAGGTTGTGTTCTGTTTCCATCTCTCATGCCATCTTATTAATTAATTGAGTTAAATAAATACTATCATGCATGGTAGGACAAATTTCTGTAAGTTCAAGGACAGCTTGGTCTATTTAGCAAGTCCTAGGACAAGCCAGGGCTACATTAATGACATTCTACCTTTTAAATAAAGAAGAGACACCCTACCTCTAAATAAATAAAGGAAGGAAGGTGTTGATGTTCAAGTGCCCCACTCCAATACCTAATGTGGTTTAGCCAGGAGTGGTCTAAGGAGGCAGAGACAGGAGGATTGCTTGTAAATTTAAGAATAGCCAAGGTTGTATACCAAGACCCAGTCTTTTAAAAAAAAAGTGTGTGTAGGGGAGTGATATTTTCCCTGGTGTTCAAGTTGTTTTCTATCTGATATTTTAGATATTGTCAAACTCTCCACATTCTGAAAATGTGCCATCATTCCGGTTTTAGCAGGGTTGTGTGTCTTCAGAGACACTGGCTCTGCTTGTCTTGTTACAGAGCTGAGTCTATGAATGTCACCATGGTTCCTCATAGGCAAGGCAACAGCTCCAGTCACCGTTATGCCTTTGCTTAGCTTCTCTCCTTTAAGCAGCTCTGTCCCCACCAGTAACTAATTATAACTCTTTGAAGTCACAGGTGAACATTTAGACAGCCTTTAGAGTTATTTTCCCTCACTTGGGTTCCTGTTTTGGTAGGGTGGCCTTCCTTTGCCACGGTTTCTTTTCTAAATCAAATCGAGTCTTTTCAAAGTTGTTGTTCTTGGTTGCTTTCTGTCTTCTTCTCTGTCATTTGATTAGAGAATTTAGGCATTTGACTGTTCTGGTAAATGAGGGTAAACCAGAGCCTGGGCATTCCCCAAATGTTAAGAGTGAAAGAGCAACTTACGGTGAGTCACTGATGGTGGTGATGCTGCTGCTGCTGTTGGGGTCACTGGCTCTCTCTGCATCACCCTCTTCCTCTGCTGTGTTTGCAGTACGTGGACTGGCCCTGCCTGGAGCCCAGCCCAGAGCATCTCTTCTGTGCTTATCTCCATCCAGTCCCTGATGACTGAGAATCCCTACCACAACGAGCCAGGCTTTGAGCAGGTAAGGACTGTTGGCCTTGGGCTGACACCTGCAATATCAGGGGCTCTAGGTGCACTGAGCTACCCCGGAGAGTCCTTTTTCTTTTATTCTTTATTACCTAGGATAGCCCCACATGATACTGGTATAGAAAGAAAGGGAACCGACATAAATACTCTTTATTTGCAAGAATTGCAATATCAGCTGGGCATGGTGAAACACACCTTTAATCCCAGTTCTAGGGAGGCAGAAGCTAGTGGGTCTCTGAGGTTAAAGCTAACAAAGTCCATGAAGTGATTTCCAGGCCAGCTAAGACTTCTTAGTGAGACTCTGTCTCAAAAAGGAAGGGGGAAAAAAAGGAAAGGAAGAAAGGAAACAAACAAACAAATGTTACAATAAGATTGTTAAGTGTGTGGCTTGGGTTAGCCTACTTAGTTGAGGTAAATGTTGTCATTTGGAAATGAATTTTGAGCCTACTTTGGGAATTTTTTGTTTTTTAAATTTATTCTATGTATATGGGTAGCTTTTTCTGTATCTGTGTTTGTGTACCTTGTGGTACCTGATGCCAAGAGAGTCAGAAGAGGACATCAGGTCCCCTGGGACTCAGTTAGAGACATCAACCACTATGTGGGTTCTGAGAATCAAACCCTGGTCTTCTACAAGAGCAGCAGGAGCCCTTAACTGGTGAGCATGTCTGCAGCTCCATGCCAGTGGGTTACTGAGTGTGTTTGCATTCTGCAACATGGCCTTAAGGTGGTCTGTAATGACTCCTGCCCTCTGAGCTAGCTCCCTCCCCCCTTACAGTACCAAGGATTGGATATATGGAACCTAACCATGAGCCACTTCTCTAACCCTTTGAGTTTTTCATTTTGAAACAGGTTCTCAGGAGTTGTATAGGTTGGTCTTGAATTCTCTATATTCCAAGCAGACTTTGAACTTTTTTTTTTTTTTTTGTAAGATTGGTTTTTGTTACTTGTACTTGAGTGTGTGTTGTATGGTGTGCATGCATGCACATATGCACATGGCATGGAAGCCAGAAGAGGGTGTCGGTCATGTGGAGCTGGAGTTGTACAGGGTTGTGAGCTGCTAGGTATGAGTACCCGGAAGAGTAACAAGTGTTCTTAAGCACCGAGTCGTTTCTGCAGCCTCCTGACCTTGAACTTGATACCCCCTTGCTTCAGACTCCCAATAGTGGGGCTCATAGGCCTCTGTCACCAAGTCTTTCTCTAGCTATCTATTATTTTGGAGATATGATGGGTAATTAATTATTTGTATAGTTAAAGGAGCTAGTCATTACTTAAGACAGGAATATTCTGGTTGGCATTGCAAAGAAAAGGGCATAGGAAATACACATTTGCCAAGGGTAATGCTGTATGCTAGGCTGTGCTAGTCCTATATATATATTGTTTTAATATTTATACTGACTATGAAGTAAATATTGTCCTAATTTTCAGGTGAGGTGATAGCGGTTTTCTTTTCTTTTTTGTTTTTTTTTTTGTTTTGTTTTTGTTATATTTTTTCCCAGATGGTGTGTGTGTGTTATTCACATGCATGTTTGGGATAGAACCTTAGGGCCAAAGTGCCATATAACTTATTTATATCTGTTTAGCTCCCAACTTTTGACTCTATTTATTTGGAATGTTAAAGATTGTTCCTTTGATAAGTTTACAGCACGTCAGAGATAGAGGAACATACAGACAAGAAAAGAAATTAGCCAGACAGCTCCAGCATTGTTTCCCATTAATTTTTACTTAATAGGCCTTTTATCAGGACTCAGAATAATCTGATGGATCTAGTTTGCTGATTAGTTATTTGACCTATAATAGAATGGGTGTTTTTATGTATAGGGAGCTCAGGGGTCCACAGCTTAGATGTCTTGGATTTACAGTGGGAAAGGCAGTCTTTCATTCTTTGTATGTGTTTGGGTCGTGTGCTCTGTATTAACCCTGAAGTATCCTTGCCCTGGGTTTTCTCTTTTACTAAATGGATACTATGGCGTCTGTTAAATTACAGGAAAGACATCCAGGAGACAGCAAAAACTATAATGAATGTATCCGGCATGAGACCATCAGAGTTGCAGTCTGCGACATGATGGAGGGCAAGTGCCCCTGCCCTGAACCCCTACGGTATGTGTCCAGAGGGCCAGTGTTCATCCAGGTTTGGAGACTCAGTTTGCATCTGTGAGGACGTTTGCTTCAGAGTCTGTTGTCAAGAAACGTAGAACAGAAAAAGCAAGATGGATTTTTTTTTTTCTGTTTTTCTTTGCTTGTGTTTTTTGTTTTGAGACAGGGTTTCAGTTTGTATGTAGATCAGGCTGCCCTTCAATTCACAGAAATCCAGATGCAGTTCACAGAAATCCAGATGCCTCTGCCTTCTGAGTTCTGGGATTAAAGATGTGCAACACCACACCTGGCTTCAGACCTACAGTCTTATGGAGGGGAGTTTGAGACAGGGTTTTTCTGTATAGCCCTGACTGTCCTGGAATCACTGCGTAGACTAGATTGACCTCAAACTAGAAATCCCCCTGCCTCCCAAGGGCTGGGATTAAAGGTGTGCACCATCACTGCCTGGCCAGACCACGCCCCCCCACCCCCCCAGTGTTTCTCTGTATAGCCTTGGCTACAGACCTACAGTCTTATGCTTGCTAGGGAAGCACTTTAGCACTGAGCCCCAAACTCCCAAACTTTTGTTTTCTTCTCTGCTGTTCCTTTCTTTGTGTGTTTTGCATTTGTACAGGCACATACACCTGTGAGTGGGCGTGTGGAGGCCAGAGGTCAGCACTGGGGTCTTCCTTTTGAGATGGAGATTTTTATTTTTCTTTCTTTCTCTCCTTTTTTTTTTCTTTTGTTTTTGTATTTTGGATTGGGTTTTTTCTGAGACAGGGTTTCTCTGTATAGCCCTGGCTGTCCTGGAGCTCACTCTGTAGACAAGGCTGGCCTCGAACTCAGAAATCCACCTGCCTCTGCCTCCCAGAGTGCTGGGATTAAAGGTGTGCGCCACCACTGCCTGGCTCTTTCTCTCCTTTTTAAGATGTATTTATATGGCCGGGCAGTGGTGGCGCACGCCTGTAATCCCAGCACTTGGGAGGCAGAGGCAGGCGGATTTCTGAGTTCGAGGCCAGCCTGGTCTACAGAGTGAGTTCCAGGACAGCCAGGACTACACAGTGAAACCCTGACTCAAAAAACCAAAAAAAAAAAAAAAAAAAAAAAAAAGATGTATTTATATATTTTATGTATATGAGTACACTGTAGCTGTCTTCAGACACACCAGAAGAGGGCATCAGATCCCACTACCCTGTGGTTGCTGGGAATTGAACTCAGGATCTCTGGAAGAGCAGTCAATGGCCTTAACCACTGAGCCATCTCTCCAGCCCGAGATGGGGATTCTTTACTGAAGCTGGAGTTGACCACTTTTGCTCGATTGGCTGGCCAGCAAGATCCCAAGATGTACCCGTGCATTCCCTGGGGCATTGGGGTCATATGTTTCTGCCACGTCCAGCATTAACGTGGGTGCTAGAACTCGCACTTGGATCCTGTGCTTACTTTATAAGCATGCTGCTCACCAAACTGTCTGCCAGCTCTTTTGGTTTGTTTTCACACAGGATTTTAATTTTCAGGATAGACTGTCCTGGAACTCCTGATCCGCCTGCCTCTGCCGTTCTAAAGTTACAGACTTAACATCATTGTGCCCAGTCTTGTTCATGCTAGTTTCTTTTTTTTTTTTTTTTTTTTTTTGGTTCATGCTTTTAAAGAGCAAGTGGCTGTGGTTACCCAAAAAGTTATTCAGAGTTTTTCTTATTTTTTGTTTGTTGGGGGTTTTTTGGTGGTGTGGGTATTTTTCAAGACAGGGTCTAACTGTATAACTGTCCTGGACCTCACTGTTTAGACCAGGCTGGCCTCAAACTCACAGAGATTTACCTACCTCTACCTCCTAAGCCCTGGGATTAAAGTAGTTGCCACTCTGTTGGGCCTCTCAGTTCTATAAGAGTATGAAATGTAGCTGGGCGGTGGTGGCCCACACCTTTAATCCCAGCACTTGGGAGGCAGAGGCAGGCGGAGTTCGAGGCCAGCCTGGTCTACAGAGTGAGTTCCAGGACAGCCAGGGATATACAGAGAAACCCTGTCTTGAAAACAAAAACAAAAACCCAAAAAACAACAAAAGTGTGAAATGTAATGGGAAAAGCAGAGTCTTCACAGCGTCCCTTGATCAAGAGCCAAATGAGAGTGAACGCCAAAAACCCACTTCATTTTCTTTTTTCTTGTCTTGTCTTTTCTTTCTTTCTTTTTAAAGATTTATTTATTTATTTATTCATTGTATGTGAGTACATCATAGCTATCCTCAGACACACCAGAAGAGAGCATCAGATCCCACTACCCTGTGGTTGCTGGGAATTGGACTCGGGACCTCTGGAAGAGCAGTCAATGGCCTTAACCACTGAGCCATCACTCTAGCCTGAGATGGGGATTCTTTACTGAAGCTGGAGTTGACCACTTTTGCTCGATTGGCTGGCCAGCTTGGATACCCGGAGTCAGGGTCCTGGACCTAGAGTTACAGACAGCTATGAAATGTGCGTGTTCTGGACATACACCCAGGTCCTCTAGAAGAACAGACAGTGCTCTTAATACAGAGCATTTCTCAGCCCCAAGGAGGATATTTTCATTTCATATTTTTATTTGTTTATTTGAGACAGGATTTTACTATATAGACCTGGCTAGTCTTAAACTCACAGTAATCCTTGCCTTTGCGTCCTTAGGTATGGGATTAAAGGTCTATGCCAAAATGCTTATCTTTATTTTTACTTTTAAATTTTTGTTAAAGAAAAAACAAACAAAAATTTTTTAAATTGTTTATTTTATGTAGACAAGTAGCTGAAGACACTGTAGCTGACTTCAGACACACCAGAAGAGGGCACCAGATATCATTATAGATCCAATGTGGTTGCTAGGAATTAAACTCAGGACCTTTGGAAGAACAACCAGTGTTCTTAACTGCTGAGCCATCTCTCTGGCCCCCTTTTATTGTTTTTGTTTTGTTTTGTTTTGTTTTGTTTTGTTTTGTTTTGTTTTGCTTTGTTTTTGAAACAAGGTTTATCCATATAATCCGGGCTGTCCTGGACTCCTGTTGTCTATTTTTTTTTAAACTCCTGTTGTCTATTATTTTAAAAGTTTGTGTGTGAAACTAAATCTGAATCTTGTGTGAAACTGAATCTGAAGATTGGAATTCTCACTTGTTTGTTCTGTGTGTGTGTGTGTGTGTGTGTGTGTGTGTGTGTGTGTGTGTGTGTGTGTTCTGAGACAGGGTTTCTATGTATTCCCTAGACCAGGTTGGTTTAGATCTGCCAGTCTTTGCCTCCTGAGTACTGCAATTAAAGTAGAATGCCACCAGTACCCAGCCAAGAATATTTACTCTTTAGTTGGTATTAAGATTAGGAAATAAAAGAGGGACCTGTGCCTCATGTTTCTGACTGCTCTGTTTAATTTCCAGGGGAGTAATGGAGAAGTCCTTCCTGGAGTATTATGACTTCTATGAGGTGGCCTGCAAAGATCGCCTGCATCTTCAAGGCCAGACTATGCAGGTAATACAGTCTCTTGTTGCTAATTCTAAGCCCCACACAGGTTACATCTACATCTCATAAAATGTCACAATTGAAAAAAATCCTTTGTCATGTGAGGCCAGGGAGAAGACTGACTTGCTTAAGAACATGAAGAGATGGTTTCTAGTCATACTTAGAGTCAAGTAGGAATGATCTGTTCTAAAATGTACATTATAAGCCTTTCCTTTCTAGGGAAGCTCTTTAAACTCTTCAGAACATTGTCCCTAAGGGCTTACAGAGAAAAGTGACTTAGTGTAGCAATAGTAT
Source organism: Apodemus sylvaticus (assembly GCF_947179515.1). NCBI lineage: Eukaryota > Metazoa > Chordata > Mammalia > Rodentia > Muridae > Apodemus > Apodemus sylvaticus. The sequence continues at coordinate 27,050,586 of NC_067481.1, forward strand.
TCAGTATGATGTTGATTCCTGCATTAGAGGTAGTAACTAGTTCATTCTCTACTGAGGAAGTGTGTTCTGGCTTCATATAAGAAAGAATAGAGGCTGGAGAGATGGTTCAGTTATTAAGAGCACTGACTGCTCTTCCAGAGGTCCTGAGTTCAATTCCCAGCAACCACATGGTGGCTCACAACCATCTATAATGTGGTCTGATGCTCTCTTCTGCTACGTGTGAGGAGAGCAATGGTGGTGTACTCATATGCATAAAATAAATAAATCTTGAAACAAAGAAAAGGTTATGGAGCTGGGAGATGGCTTAGCAGTTTAGAGCACTGTATGTTCTTCCAGAGGACTTGGGCTCAATTCCCAGCACCCACATGGCAACTCACAACTGTCTCAAATCCAGTTTCATGGAATCTGACCCCCTCACACATACAGGCAAAACACCAATTATATAAAAATAAATAAAAAAAAAAAGAATAGGCTGTGGCAGCTGATGAGATGGCTTGATGGGTAAGGCAGTTGCCAAGTAACCTGAGCTTAATCTCTGGAACCCATGAATAGGTGGAACGAGAACTGACTACAAGATAGTCAGTCTTCTGTCCTCTGACACCTGTGTGTATGCCATACAATAATAATTACTTGGTGGTGCATGTATGTAATCCTTGTCCTTGAGAGGCTTGAGCAGGAGAATTGCTGTAAGTTAGAGACCAGCCTAGACTAATAAGACCCTGATGAAATTTCTTTTTTGAAATCAGGTTAAGGAAGGACCTGAGACAGGGTTCCATTGTGTCGCCCTACATGCTCTAGAACCTAAAAGTAGACCAGACCAGCCTAGAACTCAGAGATCTACCTTCCTCTGCTTCCCGGGTGCTAGGATTAAGACATGTACCACCACATCCAGCTTAAGATGGGCTTGTTCACTTAGGAGGCAGAAGCAGGCAGATCTCTGAGTTCCAGACCAATCTGGAACAGATACAGAGAAACTCTGTCTCAAAACAACAACAACAGTAATAATAATTTTTAAAAAGGTTTATTTTAACAAAGAAAGACTTACTGACCAAGTCATAGATAGATTTACCAGCTTGATAAGAAGCCGAGAACATCGGTCTGTTGGATGACTTGCTTAGAAATGGGATAACTTGTCTGGGTGTGGCTACCTGAAATCCCAGTTACTAGAGAGACATGCAGGAGCATGCAGGGTTTAAGGCTGCCTTGGTGGTTGAGTAAGAACTTTTCTTCAGCCAGGCAGTGGTGGCGCACACCTGTAATCCCAGCACTCTTGGAGGCAGAGGCAGGTGGATTTCTGAGTTCAAGAGCAGCCTGGTCTACAGAGTGAGTTCCAGGACAGCCAGGGCTATACAGAGAAACCCTGTCTCTACAAAACCAAATCCAAAAAAAAAAAGAAAAGAAAAAGAACTTTTCTTCAAATGAAGAAAGAACTGATGATTTTAGCTTAGTGATAGAATAAGTTGTCTGGAATGAAGAAAACTGAGGATTCAAAATTTGTAATTCCTTAAAGAGAAACGGGGTGACTTAGGCAGTTGACTAATCTCTCATGGCTTTTCAAAGCTCTTCTTGAGCTGTATGCATTTATACAACACTCTTAGAGTGGTTTGTTTTCTGGAAGCTTCTCTGTCCACTTACCTGCCTTGAGGACAAAGGAGGACAGGGCAGGCTAAGGATGAACTTGGAGGGTCCATTAGAGGAAGCCGGCCCCATCTGTTCTCTCGTGGAACGCAGTAGCTGTTCAGTGAGAGAAGAGGTGGGAGGGGCAGGTTCTGGTAGAGGAGAAGGAGAAAAGGGAGCCAAGGGGAAGGGACATTGAAAAACTGATAATCTCAAAATAAAGATACAGTCTAGCCTGAAGAACTGTAACCTTCATGAATGAAAAGGATGGATAGTTGTCACAATGCCCATGGCTGACATCTGCTCATAGCAGCTGTAGTTCATGAGAGTGGACTTGCAGCCACAGAAGGAAAGAGTGGAAGGGGCTTTTGTGAGAAGTGAACAGAGGGAGATAGTGTAAGTCATGGTTTGTTTTGTTTTGTTTTTGTCTGTGTGTTATTGTCATGCAAAGAAAGGGCCCATTTGTTTGAACCCTGGCCATGTGAATTTGCTGCCATTAAATTTCTATATTATATCCTCTGTCTGTCTGTCTCCCTCTCTCACTCACTCCCACAGGGTTTTCCTGTGTAGCCCTGGCTGTCCTGAAACTAGCTCTGGAGACCAATCAGGCTGGCCTCTAACTCAGAGATCCACCTGCCTCTGGGATGAACAGTGAGTGCCACCACTACAGGCTGCCTCTTTTAAAGACAGGGTTTACTGTGTAACCCTGGCTGGCCTGGAGCTCATTCCTATATATTATTTTTAAAACTCAAGTTTTTATTTGTTTGTTTGTTTTTTGGAATTGCCATTTTCTTAGTTTTATTGCTGTGAAGAGACACCATGACCATAGCAGTTCTTTTTTTTTTTTTTTTTTTTTTTTTTGGATTTTCGAGACAGGGTTTCTCTGTGTAGCCCTGGATGTTCTAGAACTCACTCTGTAGACCAGGCTGGCCTCAAACTCAGAAATCTGAGTTTCTGCCTCTGCCTCCCAAGTGCTAGGATTAAAGACGTGTGCCACCTGCCTCACTGACCATAGCCATTCATTCATTCATTCATTCATTTATTTGTTATTTTTATACACAATATTTCATAGAAATTCTTATAAAGGAAAACACTTAATGGGTCTGGATTACAGTTTTTAATCTGTTAATCATGGTGGGAAGCATGGTAGTGTCCAGGTAGACATGATGCAGGAGAAGGAGCTGAGAGTTGTACATCCTGGTCCACAAGCAGCAGCAGGGGACTGCTATGCTGGGTGTGGCATGTGCACAGTGCATCCCAAAGCTTGCCTTTGGTTGGCTTTTTAAAAGTATACTCCATTTCAGCTATAGGTATAATGATACTTTGATGACAGATCTACAAAATTTTATGTTTTATATATTTATACAAAATGCTTAGTGATCTTTGGCGAGGTGTGGTGGCAGATATCTAATCCTAGCAGTGGGAGGTAAGGGCAGACCCAAAGGCCAGTGTGGTTGACAAAGCAAGCTCCAAGCCAGCCACAGCCACAGTGAGACAGACCCTATATCCAAAAAACAAGCTTTAGTGGTCTTTGATCTAGAAGGACACAATTGGGTGAAGGCTAGGCAGCTCTGGAGCATTGCCCAGAAACCTGGATAGCAATGTTGTATTGGGTCTCTGGGAAAAGAACACCGGTGCTCATTGGGAAATCAGCACTCCCGACTTTTAGATCTGTGTGACCTTAGAAAAGCAGAATATCAGCCGGGCAGTGGGGGTGCATGCACCTGTAATCCCAACACTTGGGAGGCGGAAGCAGGCCGATTTCTGAGTTCAAGGTTAGCCTGGTCTACAGAGTGAGTTCCAGGACAACCAGGGATACACAGAGAAACCCTGTCTCAAAAAAAAAAAGTATCCTTTCTGAAGACAGAATATGGAGGGAGATTGTAGGTTGAAAACACAGGCAGGCCCTCTGGGGCCAGAGAGATGACTCAGCAGTTAAAAGCACTGACCGCCTGATACAGCAACTGTCTGTAACTCCAGTTCCTGGGGATCTGAAGCTATCTTCTGGCTCCCATGGGCACTGCTCCACATGAGCTACCTGTGCATACATATATGTACATAATACGTGTAAGCAATATACTCACATTAAATCTCAAAAAAATTAAAAAGAAAGCATAGGCTCATCTAATGATAATGGTCTCCCTTGATAGTTCATTGAATTTCCTCATATTCTCTTTTGCATATTGGCTTCTTTTTAGAGTGAAAACCTATTTTAGTGTTAACCCAAGCTAGACCTATTTGGGGCAGTAATACACTATTTTATTTGGAACCATTTGGACCACCTGTGCTTCCTGTGTCCCAGAAGGCAATTGCGTTTCAGAGCTGAACTAGAGCAACAGACTTAAATCTTAAATCTTCTTATGTGTTTTTGTGTTTTTTTCTTCCACAGGACCCTTTTGGAGAGAAGCGGGGCCACTTTGACTACCAGTCCCTCTTGATGCGCCTCGGACTGATTCGACAGAAAGTTCTGGAAAGGCTCCATAATGAGAATGCTGAAATGGACTCTGATAGTAGCTCCTCTGGGACAGAGACAGACCTGCACGGGAGCCTGAGGGTCTAGACCCTGTTCCCCTGCCCCTCCCCCAACTCGAGAGTCCCAGCAGAGCCCCTCCCCTCACCCCAGGGATGGAGAGGCACTGTGCATCTCCCTTCAAAAGTGTTGGCATCCGCAAGATGGCAAGAAGCAAGCAAACTAATCCCAGGGTGTGGGAGTGGGGCTGTTCCCAATCTGACCTCCTTGGTGCTGGAGCACCTAGGGCTATAGTCAATCCTGGATCAGGGCCAGGGTACTTTTGGGAGAGTACCTGGAGTGATGGCCTCTGGCAAAGCTAAACAACCAACACACCTCTCTGCAGGGCCAGCTGATTAGGGATAGGAGAAGACAGAAAACAAGATCCCAAGAGGGAGCATGCCCGCGTGGTTTATAGGGATATCTGGGAGTTTGGGTGGGGGTGCTGTCCACGACACTTAAGCAGTCTGGTTGGTTATCTGTTTGTCTTCAGTCTTGAAGCAGGGCTTCCCAACACCCTTTTCCTCCCCTCCCCTACTTCCCATGGGCCAGCATAACTTTGTCTTTCCTAATTTATATAGTCACTGTTCTAGACAGACCAAAGACAAGGAACAGTGCTGGAGTCTGGGCTGCTGATCAGTAAGCTTTACCTAGCACCTGAGCACCTTCTCCCTCCCACCACTTCCTCCACATTTTAGGTTACAGGTAGAAGGTAAGCCAGCTGGGACTGAGCCCAGGTCTCTGTGAAGCCTGCATGGGCGTCAGGAAGCTGCTCACTGTGTCCCCACAATCACTGATTTGAAAGGTTCCCAGCACAGGCAGCTGCAGCGTGTATGGGATTTGAGCCACTACATAAAATAGTCTCTTACAGATTGTCCTGAATAGTAGTCAATGAGGGTGTTTTTCTTGGGGTGGAGCACGAGAAGACTGTTAGTCCCTATTTTGTTTGGCTGTTATGTCTGTAGTCCCCGTCCTCCCTTCTGCCCTACCCCCATTCCCTGGGGATTTGTGAGCTTGGACAGTCAATGGCCCGAGGAGATTGTGCCTGGGACTCTGGAGACTCCTCCCCTTATCTTTCCCTCTTTTGTCACTGGCGCTGTTCCTTTCTTTGAATTTAGCTACAGTGATTCTTCAGCTGGTTGAGTAAGAAGTACGTTTTTCAGTGGCTCGGGGTCAGAGGAACCCATCCTTCCCAGTTTGATACAGTTCACACTTTTCAGGTTTGCTGTTCTGGCTCCCAGTGGGTGGTTAGTGATCCCCATGATGCAGGCCTTCTGGTCAGTGTCCAGCCCTGAGGAATGGAGACCCTCCTGCCCTGCCCGCTGCTATAAAGGTCTCTGCCTTGTGGATCATGGGACTCCCTTGGAGAGAGAGGGAGAAGATACGGCACAAAGAGGAACCTCTTGGGAGGGCAGAAAGCAGAGAACTGGATAGGGACAGGTCACTTGGGGGAGCAGTTCTGTTTGGGCTACATGGATATGTGGAGGTTTGAAAAGGGACCTTGCTTCCAGTTTCCCTCTTCCATTCCCAGAACTAGTCCAGGGCTGAGGATGCCTTTGGTCTGTGGGTCCAGTGTTGTCTGTCATCCATTAAGTGTTCCCACTTTCAAGTGACAATCTTCTCCTTGGCCCTGCCTTGGGGCAGAGCATGTCTGGCATAGCAGCCTGACTTTTATGCCCTAATTTTAAGTTGAGGAAATATATGCACAGGAGTCAAAGAGATGTCTTTATATCTGACTGTACATAAATGAAGTTTTCTTTTTTTTTTTCCTTTTTGGTGCAATAAAGTTTGTTTTGGCAGAAGGAGGAAGTGCCTGTGGGTGTGGGAGGGTTTGTGTAAAGAAAACATGGACAGTCACCTGTGCCACACTGTCAGGAAGGAGGGCCAGCCTGAGTTTTCTGGAAGCATCTGTGGAAAGAACCACTTGGGTGGGTTTCCTCCCATTTGAAAGTGGAAGGCTATGTCCTCAGCAGTCAATGACGGGAACAACCAATCCTAAATGGATTCAAAAGTAGCTTTCAGGCCTGGGAGTGAGCATGTCCTGTGAGGGCGGACTGGACTGGAGTAAAGATGGGCCCAGGCTACAGGATGCCAGTGTGGAGAAGCCACTGTATTTCAGTGTCCAGATACTGACCCAGCACTAATACCTGACAGCTTGCAAGACCGGGTTGCAAACTCAAGCCTCTTTTCCATTACCATCTCATTCACATGCTGTGAGAGAATTTTGCTTTCTAACAGGTGTTTCCTCTTGATTGATCATGAGTGCAGAAAGAACCAGTGCATGTTACGTTCTGCGAGCCTGTACTGTAGGTGCAGTGATAACGGTAACTGGCTAACAGCCTGGCTTTAGCTTTGGCACTGCCTCTGGCATTGACTCCCCTTTCAGTCAGATAACTGCTTAACTGAAGGGCAGTGTATATAAAAACAGGGTAGGTACTCACCAATTCTCCACCTGAGTCTACAGGACCCGGTCAGGTACCAGTAAGGGATTTGGACAAATTGTTCAGTTGCAGTGGGACTACTTCAGTTAGGTGCACTGCTTGCTTTTCTCTACCACTAGACTAAAGTTTCCTTCACACGATTTGGCTCTACAGAAGACTGCAAGACAAGTCACAGTGACTTACTGTGAGAGCCAAAGTCTGCTAGGGAGAAAAGGAATGAGGAAGAGGTTTGAATTGGTGAAATGGTAATTTGTTTTGCTGCTATATTATGGCTAACCACAAGACACTCCATCTTGGCCCAGCCCTAGGTCTGTAGGTGATCTGTGCAAGTCGTTCTATGTGCTTGCCGCTATTGCTGTCCCTGTTACTCGGGTTATCCTCACTGCATGAAGGAGGTTTCCTCCAAGACGGATGAAACGTGAAGGCACTTCTGAAAAATACTGGGGGAAAAAAATAAAATCTTGGAATGAACTTTTTTTATAAACAAAATTGTCCAGGTTTATTCACAGACAGGACGCCTCTGGCTTGCTGCTGTGTACCCCTACACACTCAGTCAAGGGAAGGCTTCTTTGGCCTCTTCAGCCGATATCTCCTGGGAGTAGAGATCTGTAAAAAGAGCTGGCAGCCAATAGTGGGCCTCTCCTGGAGCCTGCAGATCCAGCCAGGCCAGGCCTTCCTTCAGCAGGTGTTCCTGTAGGGAGGAACAGGACTGATTTGAGAAAAGGGAGATTAGTTATATTTGGGGAGCTAAGCAGCCCCCACACCTACCCTAACTTCTGGAAAGTTTTCAGACAACCTACATGTGCCTTCATTTGTTCACACACCCAGATGGAAAGATGTTTGGCTTTGGCCAAGGCCTGAATGTCCAGCTGCAGTACAATGGAAGGTAGAGGAAAGAATGCAAAACTCCAGAGTATACGCTGATATGGTGTTGACATCACTGCCTGTCTCTAACTCCCCAGAGCGAGTGGGGATCAGGGTTCTGGATGGCTTTCAGATAATCTGCAGGGAGCAAATAAACACTACAATCCACTCAGTTCCTAAGATAAGCTATTGGCATTTTATGTTCTCTATTTTACAGATATAAGTGCAAAGAATTGCTGGGATTAGGAAAAGGTACTGAAATAGTGTTCCTTCATTCTGCTCTCTGTTCTGAGCCTCAGTGTTTCACTAGTATAAGTTTGCATATGCAAAATTATCCCCCATATAATTTAATATGTAGTTTGTAATTACAGATAGGTAATTATCTTCAGTGGTTACCAATTCCCTTTGCTCTGTACTATTTCCAGTGCAAACTATATTTATCATGCCCCTGATCAACAGCTCCACTCTATGTCTCCAGGAAAGTTAGAGGGTACCACTGGTCCCTCAGAAGCCAAGTGTGCATTATCAGGGAAGAGGCCAGCTTTAGGGGAGTTCTGTCTTCTCAGTGTTGCTGGCAGAGATGCTGGGCTTCCCAATATGAAGTTAAAGGGAACAAAATAAGATGTCTCTGAACCCCAGGGCCATCTGCCACATACCAGCACTTGCCGTGCTCGCTCCGTCTCCCATTTGAGACTGGCTTTGATTTCACTGACAGTCACATACCCGTTTTTCTGGAGGAAGGAATAAACAGGAACTTAATCAGTTAAGAGTGTTGCCTGGAGCCCAGCACCTGCCTAGAAGCAGGACATATATCTGGACAGTCTGCCCTTAAACAAGCCTGAGCATGCAGGGAAAGAATGTAAATGTTTCTAACAGAGAGGTGACTTTCAGGATGGAGAGAGACTGTCAAGTTCATCCTTAAAAACTGGGTCCAAGGCACTAAGATAGCAAATTACACCTCCACAGAGAACTCCAGAGCACACCAAGAAGAGATTCAGAGTGATTAACCAGGAAGGAATGAGGATAATCATTTTCATCTAAATATTTAAATACAAAGCTGCGGTACCACCTCACCCCACCCATCTTCCAGAACAGAAAGCCTCTTGCTTATCCAGTTTTGTTTTATATTACAGAATTAAGAAAAATGAACACATTTCTATGTCATGAATGTTTATGGGGACATTTATGTTTTGGGCATGCTGAGAAGCCAGGGAAGGGGGATTAAGTCTGTCTACCCGACTAGACTGTAAGCACCCCAAAGGCAGGGCCTTTTTAGCCTCTCTGTCCCAAAAGACAGGTGTTTTGTACTGCAGTTGCCTAATAAATGTGCTGAATGAGCACAGGCCAGAGTAGTTAAGTTAATCCACAAGACAGTCTTTGTACAAGGCCCAAGCAATGGACAGGTGGGAACCGCTCCTGACTGGCCCAGGCTGCCCCCGGCACTCTGGAAAGCGCAGCCTACCTCAGCCAGCTGCAGCACCACAGTGTGGTCCATGTTGAGCTCAGCCGGGACAGACTGAATGAGGTAAGTGCCTCCCACGGGGATGATGCCGAACCCAGTGCCCAGGGCTTTCAGCTTCTTGATGGCCCTCATCAGGTCGTCTCTGGAGTGAGTAAAAGCACCTTAAAAACCCTTGGCAAATCAGGCCTGACACTCATACATTAAGCAGAACAGCAACCAAGGAGCCAACAGGCTGTAGTACAGATTACAGCAAACTAGAGAGTGCTTGTCCATTTTTATAGGGGCAGCAGCTGATTACTGCTATTTTCTGATTGTAGCTGGCAACTCATGAAGAGGAAAAACCCACGGAACATGAGATCGTACACAGCCAGCACACTAGAGGCTCACACCCCTTGCCAGGGAAAGGACACCTATAGTGTGAATGCTCTTCCAGTACCCTACAGGAGCAGACTCAAGTCTGTTTGACTATACTGGCTCCCCTCTCCTGAAAACTTGGTGTGCAAAGAGCAAGGCTGGCCACCTTCTGCCACTGCTTGCTTTTCCTAGTCTTTGGTACATCACTTGAGTCTGATCTCTGGGAACACTTATTTTTTTCTCAACTTGAATTTGCACAGACAGGTAAACTAGGTCAATTTATGCCCTGTCACCTGACCCTTACCTCGGTCCCAGTCTTTAGGTGCCTGCTCTAGTCTCCTTGACACCAAATAATTAATCTCAACACATTAAAAAAATAGCATACGCCAGATGTGGTGGCACACACCTTTAAGAGGTTTTTTGTTTTTGTTTCCTCCCCCCAGGCTGGCCTCAAACTCAGAAATCCGCCTGCCTCTGCCTCCCATAGTGCTGGGATTACAGGTGTGCACCACCACCCAGCAGCACACACCTTTATGCTAAAGCAGAAACAGGTGGAGTTCTGTGAGTTTGATACCAGCCTGATCTACAGAGTGTGTTCTAGGCTACATAGTAAGACAATATCTCAAAAGCACGATTGTTTTTATAGGTCTGGGGATGTAGTTCATAGTATAAGGACCTAGGCTCAATCCACAATACCACCAGAAACAGGAAAAAAGAATGTAATTTTATCATACAGATTAAGAATGGTTCTAAAGCTAGTCTAGACATTGGAGGACTAGGAGGAAAAAGTGAAGAAAAAAAAAAAAAAGCCGGGCAGTGGCGGTGCACACCTTTAATCCCAGCACTTAGGAGGGGAGGCAGAAGCAGGCAGATTTCTGAGTTTCATGACAGCCAGGTAGCCAGGGCTATACAGAGAAACCCTGTCTCAAGAAACCCTGTCTTGAAAAGCCAAAAGGAAGGGAAAAAAAAGAATACTTTTAAAGAATTCTTTCTAGCCAAGTGCTGTGCATGCCTGTAATCCCAACACTAAGGTGGTGGGGCTGGGGAGATGGCTCAGTGGGTAAGAGCACTAGCCACTCATTCAGAGGGACCAAGTTGGCTTGCAGTACCCTCACAGAAGCTCAAACAAAACTCCAGTTCCAGAGGCTCCAAAGGCATCTTATGGTCTCTATGGGCACCTCACATAAAATTTTAAGAGGTGCAGGTGGGTGGAATATCTATTCAAGGCCCCTCTAAGCTCCACAGGCCAACCTGGGCTACAGAGATCCTATTTTGGGGTGTTTGTTTGCTTATTTTGTTTTCTGACACAGGGTTTCTTTGTATAACCTTAGCTATCCTCAAACTTGCTCTGTAGACCCCAGGCTGCCTTCAGATTTAACAGAGATCAGCCCGCCTCTGCTTCCCACATACTGGGATTAAAGGCAGGCACCATCACTCTCTGGTGAGACCCTCTTTTTTTTTTTTTTTTTTGGATTTGGTTTTTTGGAGACAGGGTTTCTCTGTGTAGCCCTGGCTGTCCTGGAACTCACTCTGTAGACCAGGCTGCCCTCGAACTCAGAAATCTACCTGCCTCTGCCTCCCAGAGTGCTGGGATTACAGGCGTGCGCCACCACCTCCCGGCTGGTGAGACCCTCTTAAAAAATCCCTTACTACTTGAAAGGGTTGGTGCAGGACATACTGGCTGACATCCTGAGCAAACTTGCCCCTTCCTTTCAACACCTGCTGATGTAGCTCCTCCAGAGTGATCAGACCTATTGGAGAGAGAAAATGAAAAATTACCTAGATGGCTACAACTGCTTGAGATACATGAACAACTGCCCCTACAGGGAACAAACATCACTCTAGCTCCCCAATCTCTCCTAAAGTAACAGTCCAGACCATAAGAAATGAGCCCTGAGACCTTCTTAGAACGTTCAACAGCAGAGACCCAGGAAAGTCTGAAAGCAAAGGCACAGTGACAAGCATGAGGGCTCACCCCTGCCTGGATTCCCCGCGCTCAGAAGACTGAGGCAGACACAAGTTCCAGGCCATATTGGGCTAAGGAGTCTCTAAACAACAACAAAAAAGATGGTCTGCCAGATGGCCAATTTGATTGTCAGGTTTCTTTGTGACAAATTCTCTGCTAGGTATCCCAGATAGGCCTCCAACTATGTAGTCAGAGTGACTGTGACCTTTTTGTTGAAAGACAGGGTCTCTCATTATATAGTCCCGGTTCACCTGGAATTCATAGACACCTGCCTGCCTCTGCATCCAGAGTGCTTGGGATAACAGAATCATACATGGTTCCGTTTCATTTTATTTTATTGAGATACAGAGTCACTATGTAACCAAGTAGCCTCACCTTCCTATATAGCCCAGACTGGCCTCCAATTCATGATTCTACCTGAGTTTTTTACAATGAAATTACAACTGTGTCCCTTACCATGCAGCAGTTGTTTTTTTTCTTTTAATTTTTAAAAATTTTACTCATCATTACTTTGTATGTATTAATAAACAGTATGTCTTAATACTATGTGTATTACATGTAGATACGCCAAGACATGCATATGTGTTGGGCCTTATTCTGCCAGATACTGGGTCCTAGTGAGGGAGCCTCGGTCCTGGTCACTTGTGTACTGGAGTGACTCAGCATGAGCTGCTTAAGCCTGCCTTGGCCTACCTAACGCTGATGTGGAATAACTTCATTGACCCTGCAAGTCACCCCCATGTCATCTCACCCCATCACAAATCCCCGTCTCCTTCCCAAGCTCTATATAAACAAAAGACTGATCCTGCTTCCACAGACTCCCAGCTCCGGGTGGTTATTTTCAGAGGCAACACTCACCATCCTCACCACCCGCTCAGCCCTGAGAGACTCGGCTGGACCGGGTTCTCTCCTCTCGGCCTGGACCTGCCGGCAGAGAGCCGACACATACGGAACTCAGGAAATGAGTGTGCGGGGTCAGTTGTCTCCCTCCATCTTTCTGTGGTTGCAGGGACTGAGGTCATGTAGTTGGGCTCTCCCAGCAAACACCTGTACATGTGGAATCCTCTCACTGGCCCCAGATGACCAAATTTTGAAATCACAAACTTCAGAACTCAAAGGCTGGGCTGGCCCCACTATACTTCAGAAAGGTGGGTCAAGTCTACCTACAGTTACAATGGGAACTTTGTAACAAAGACCAGTGTATACTAGACAACCCTCCTACCTTTAACTGTAGCTATAGAGATCTGCCACGGATTCAACAACATGAAAGAGTTAAGATATGTTTCAAGAGGGCTGGAGAAATGGCTCAGGGTTAAGAGCACTGACTACTCTTCCGGAAGTTCTGAGTTCAAATCCCAGCAACCACATGGTGGCTCACAACCATCTTAATGAGATCTGATGCCCTCTTCTGATGTATCTGAAGACAGCTACAGTGTACTTACATATAATAAATAAATCTTAAAAAAAAAAAAAAAGATATGCCTCAAGACCTTACAAGTCTGCAGGCTACAGAATTTTAGAAAAGAAATCAGAAACTAAGTCCAAAGCCCAGTTCACAAGTCCCAACCACCCTTACCTCCATTCCGATGTTTTAGGGCCAGGCACACTTCAATAATCTGGACGCCCAGTTCATAATAGAAGTCCCCAACGCCCAGCATCTCAGACCAAAACCCCTTTCCAGCTAAAAACAGAAAAATAAAAGCTGTATTATTCATTCATTTTCATCTCTTCTCTCCTCTCCTCTCAATGCTGGACTGAAGCATCTATCCTGTGGGAAGTCTCTCTGTACAGAAGTCAGGCCCTGCTTCTTCCTCCCAGGCTCATGTTCCATCAGATTCAAACCCTGCCTAATCCTAAATGCCGCCGTGTTTACTACTGAAGAGTCTCTGAGTCAGGCACATGCATGCAGAATGTACACCAGCAATCAAAGCATTCTGAATGGGGAGGCAGCAAGGTAAGCAGGTTCAAAAAATCATCCTCACTTTTTGCCAGAGGAAGCAAGCCAGTAAGAAACATCCCTCCATGGCCTCTGCCTCAGCTCCTGCTTCCTGACCTGCTTGAATTCCAGTCCTGACCTCCTTTGGGGATGAACAGCAATTTGGAAAATGTAAGCTGAATAAACCCTTTCTCCACATCTTGCTTCTTGGTCATGGTGTTAGTGCAGGAATGGAAATCCTGACTAAGACAGCTGGTAAAGTGATGGTTCAAAGCTGTTCCCAACTCCACTACCAGGGACTCTAAAACCCTCTTCTGGCTTCCGTGAGCTCAGTCACAAATATGGTACACAGGCAGACAAAACACCCATACACAGAAATAAAACATTGTTAAAGCCAGATTTGATGACACACACCTTAAATCCCAGAAGTAGAGAGGCAGAGGTTAGCAGATCTCTGGGAGTTGGAGGTCAGCCTAGTCTATGTAGGAGACCCTGTCAAAAAAGAAGTCTCCTTACAGGGCTTCCCTTTCGGTGGCTCAGCAGGTAAGAGCTTTTACTTGTTCTGAGGCCCAAATTCCACTTCCAGCACCCAAAGAGGCAGCTTACAACAGACTATAACCCCAGCTTGCTGGCCTCTGAGGGTACCTGTGATCACATACATGTGATGTGCTGCCCCCGTCCATATACATAATTAAAAATTATAAAAATAAATCTTTAAAATTCTTTTCTTTTTCTAATAAGAGGAAAGTCAAGAAAAAAGAAAAAGTGTACTAAAGATTGTTCAAGGAAAGATGGTGCCCACTGACTCCAACCAGCACTGCAGGCTCTTCACCATCCACCTCAGAAGGGCACACACAGCCAGGCGTGGCGGCGCACGCCTGTAATTGCAGCACTCTGGGAGGCAGAGGCAGGCAGATTTCTGAGTTCCAGGCCAGCCTGGTCTACAGAGTGAGTTCCAGGACAGCCAGGGCTACACAGAGAAACCCTGTCTCAAAAAAACAAATAGAGTACAGCCGACCCTACAGGCACTACTTACAGGCCAGGGGATCAACCCCAATGGTAGCACACATGTCTTGGAACTGTACTCGGAACTCAGGATTCTTCCGGATCTCTTGCTTGTGCTTGCTGGCAAATTCTTCTAGGTTGGTCTTGAACATGTCCAGCTGTTTTGACATCTATTAAGAAAGACAAGGGGAGGGCTGGAGAGATGGCTCAGTGGTTAAGAGCACTGACCGCTCTTCTGAAGGTCCTGAGTTTAAATCCCAGCAATCACATGGTGGCTCACAACCATCAGTACAGCTACAGTGTACTCATATACATAAAATAAAAGAAAGACAGACAGACAAGGGGAGATTAGAGAAACCCAAGTACAATCAGAGGCTAAACATAGGTCCCCAGCCTGGTGGCAGAGAAAAATCCAAATAACCAATCTCTGGCTGGCATAATGGCTCAGGGGCTAAAGGCACTTGCTATCAAGCCCAGCTTCATCCCTGGCCACACACGGTACTTTGTCCTCTGACCTTCTCACATCTACTATGGCAGGAGCTCACACTATGCACAAAGAAATATACCAACAACAAAACAACTGATTTCCTTCAGATCTACTATTACCCCATTTATTCTGTGCTTTCTCTTGGTGTCTTTATCCTTATCGTGAAACAGGGGTTCACGGAGTCCTGTCTGGCTTGAACCCACTATACTACAGTGGAAGATGTCCTTGAACTCAAGATCCTCCTGCCTGCACTTCCCAGGTGCTGCGATTACAGGCATTTGCTGTAATGATGCTCAGCTCTGTGCTCTCTCTCCTGTCTCTGCTCCTGCACAGCTGTGCTGCAGGCAGAAAGGAGATGATACTGGTTCCTCTGTTCTAAAATCTGTGTTTGTTTGCAGTGTCCCAGTCCTGATAATCAACATGCACGACAATTGTGCTTTTTCTCTTCTTTCTGGAAAAATTCATTAAACTGAAGGTACCACAATCTATTTTGTCTTTTAAAATGGAAGACTAGCCAGGCAGTGTTGGCGCATGCCTTTAATCCCAGTGTATCTCTGATTTTGAGATCAGGTTGGTCTACAGAGTGAGTTCCAGGACAGTCAGAGCGACACTATAAAACCCTGTCCCCCAAAAAGAAAATGAAAATAAGAGAAGAATTATCTCTATTACCCTTCCTTTTTCTTTAACAAACAACTTTTAGGTCACCAAGAGTAATCACTTCTGGGCTGGAGAGATGGCTCAGTGGTTAAGAGCAATGACTGCTCTTCCGGAAGTCCTTTGTTTACAGTGGCTCACAGCCATCCGTAAAGAGATCTGATGCCCTCTTCTGGTGTGTCTGAAGACAGCTACAGTGTACTTACATATAATAAACAAACAAACAAACAAATAAATCTATCTGAGGTCCTAAATTCAACTCCCAGCAACCACATAAAAGCTCACAACCATCTGTACAGCTACAAGTATACTTATATACATAAAACAAAATAAATAAATCTTAAAAAAAAATAAAATAAAAAAGAGCCAAGCGGTGGTGGTGCACGCCTGTAATCCCAGCACTGGGGAGGCAGAGGCAGGCAGATTTCTGAGTTCGAGGCCAGCCTGGTCTACAGAGTGAGTTCCAGGACAGCCAGGGCTACACAGAGAAACCCTGTCTCAAAAAACCAAAAAAAAAAGAAACAAAGAAACAAAGAAACAAAGAAAGAAAAGAAAGGAAAAGAAGAAAAGAAAAGAAAGAAAAGCTGTTAAGCTGAGATACAGTTTGGTGGTAGGACACATACTGAGCATGTGCCAGGCCCTGGATTTGATACAAAACACCAGGGTGGCATAGTCCTTTAATCCCAGCACTGGGGAGACAGAGGCAGAGGCATGTGGATAACCAACTTCAAGGCCACCCTGTTCAACGAGACTAGTTCCACATGGTGATAGGCAGTAAGAGCCTAACTCTGAAAAAAAAAAAAAAAAGCTGGGCATGGTGCCACATGGCTTTAATCCTAGCATTTGGTAGGCAGAGGCAGGAGGATCGCCTTGAGTTCCACACCAACCTGGTCTACATTGTGAATTTCAGGACTACCCGGGCTGCACCGTCCTTGTCTCAACAAAACAAATAAAACAAAATTCAAATTTTCAAAAAAAAAAAAAAAAAGGCATCTGTCTAGCAGACTGTTCAACCTTGAACACCACTGTTCTTATTATCATTATGACTAAAGATTATCATTTCAAACTATCATTAATATTAATGATTTTACTTTTTGTCTCAACTTCTGTAGACACGCACATGACTCCCACTGGTATACAGATTCCTAATGCTACTGCAATGTTATTAGTAAATAGATATCAGCATTCTTTTTTGTTTTGTTTCTCAAGACAGGGTTACTCTTTGTAGCCATGACTGTCCTGAAACTCCCTTTGTAGACCAGGCTGGCCTCCAACTCAAGAGATCCACTGGTCTCTGCCTTCCAGGTCCTGGGATTAAAGGCATGTGCCACCACTGCCTGGACAAATATCAGTACTCTTAGGAAAAATTATCATTCTGATTCTTAAAGTTTAAATGTTTGCCCTGCTGAGAATGGCCTCTTGGACTTGTGCCTGTCAGGCAAACACTCTACTGCTGAGGTCCATTCCCAGATCACTGGATAAATTTTTAAAAATCTAAGTTGACATGGAATTGTAATGAGGATTGAACACGGCCGTGTTTGCAGAGAAACCATAAGGCTAGCGGAGTGGAGGGGTAATTTGCTACTCATCAGACTGAGATAAGAGCTGAACCCAGCCTTGGCAGCAAAGTGAGATACCATCTTAAAAAAACAAACAAACAAAAAGAAAGATAATAATCAAATAAAATAAAAAAGGGGAAACGCACAAGTCTAATTACTCAAAACTCTTAGCTAGTATTACTAGCAAATCTCCCTAAAACGAAATCTGGATTTGCCTGACATCCTATTTTTAGTTCAGTGGAGACAATCTATACCAAAGGTATATTGACCAGTCCTGTTCCATCTCCCTTCCTGTCTGGAGCCTTACAATCACTCACCTGGGCCAGCTGGTCCTCAGCCAAGACAGTCCCTCGCTCCTTATACTTGGCCTGTCAGACAAAAAGACCGGCATGAGTTGAGACAGTGATCGCTAAGGCTCCCATTGTGCTGCCACTGCTTTAGCATTAAAGATCTGTCTTATATAGTGACTTAATCGGCGGCCTCTTGACACTCCAATCCCTGGGCTCCGGAGAAACCTGTCTTCTACAGATTGTTTAAGAGGCGATTTAGGGAAATAGAACTCGACTCCGGGAGAATTCGGTGTCTCGAGGGCAGAGCAGGCTTCAACCCGGCTTCCTTCCCGCTCACCTCGGCGAGTTTCTTCTTGGCAATGGCGCCAGCTCCCACCCCGCGCCGGTGCATCCCCACCCCGGGCCCGCGGGCCGCCCCGCAGACCCGACCCCAGCTCTCCGCGTCCCAGGTTCTATAGCCAGCTCCCAACACGGAAGCCGGGTGCCGTGCGTCATCTGAGCGCGCCGGAAGTCGCGATATTCACTTCCTGCCGCAGGGTCTAGGAGTGTCTCGTAAGGGCTCCAGTCCCCGCTGTAGCTGGGGACCGATTTCCACGAAGCCCAGTTGACATCGAAAGCTCGAACCCGGTCTCCGGTTGTAATTCCCCATGCATCCTACTAAGGTGGGCGCCTGGAGAGCAACAGGTGCTTCTGGGACATGACCAAGAGCTGTGTTGGCCATAGAAGTTGCCATTTTTTTTTCCAGCCAGGGTCTACCTACATAACTACGGTTGGTCTGGAACTGTGTAAGCCAAGCTCACTTCGAATTCACAGAGATCTCCTGCCTTTACCTCTGAATGTTGGGATTAAATGTATGAACCACCTTGAGCAATAGCCAATAATAAAACTAAGTCTTAGATTTAGAAAAAAAAAAAAAAAAACAGCAACAGCATCTGATAGTTTTGTGCCCCGCTCTGCACAACTTGCCTTGTTCTGTACTTATTCAAACCCTCAAATCCGGGAGTTGGTATTGTATTTCACAAGGGATTCTGGAATCTGCCTTATATTACTTAACTTCATGAAATAGTATTAGCTATGAGTCAAACAGTCTGACTCAAAAAAAATTGTGGCGGTGGTGATGGGGTGCTCAATACAGCCTTGACAGTCCTGGAATTCGCTTGTTCTGTAGATGACGCTAGCCTTAAATTCAGAGATCTTCCTGATCGTGGGCAGGCCCTTTGCTGTAAATTCTTAACCCAACTTAGAGTTTCTGCAGAAGAATCCAATAGGTAAATTTCATCAAGTCAGGGTTTGTTCTGTCCATGTAGCAAATAGGTTTACTGCATGGAATTCTAAATTTCTACCTAACACAGGAAGTGTTGTGCCTAGTAAGAGCTAGAGGTTTGTTATGATTAAAAGCAATGTTTATAGACAGTCTTTTACAATGGCTGGCTTGGAGGAAAACCATTACACAAATGAAGGGAGGAAAACATGTAACTCTTTTTGAGGCTTTGACACTCTCTTCAGATATCCAAGATGTCACACATGTAAATCCAAACTTTTCCTTTGCTTTTTTTTTTTTAACTGTCTCTTTGTTAGTGTATGGTCACACATGCCACAGTGCATGTAAAAGTCAGAGAAAGGTTTGTGAAGTCTGTTTTCTCCCTCCACCTTTACTGGGTTCTAGAGATAGAACACACAGGTCAAGACAATAAGTTCTATCATAAATAATCACTAAAACATGGCCACTTTAAAAAGTAATTCCTAGGGCTGGAGAGACAGCTCAGTGGTTAAGAGCACTGACTGCTCTTCTGGAGGCCCTGAGTTCAAATCCCAGCAACCACATAGTGGCTCACAACCACCTGTAATGAGATCTGATGCCCTCTTCTGATGTGTCTGAAGACAACTACAGTGTACTTACATATAATAAATCAATAAATCTTCAAAAAAAAAAAGTAATTCCTAGGGGACAGAGAGATGGCTCAGTGGTTAAGAGCACTGACTGCTCTTCCAGAGGTCCTGAATTCAATTCCATGCAACCACATGGTGGCTCACAACCATCTACAATGGGATCCAATGCCCTCTTTTGGTGTTTCTGAGGACAGTAATACAGTGATAGTATATTCACATACATAAAATAAATTTTAAAAATTTTTTTAAAAAAGTAATTTCTAGGGCGCTGGAGAGATGGCTCAGTGGTTAAGAGCACTGACTGCTCTTCCAAAGAAGGTCCTGAGTTCAAATCCCAGAAACCACATGGTGGCTCACAACCATCTGTAATGAGATCTGATGCCCTCTTCTGGTGTGTCTGAAGACAGCTACAGTGTACTTACATATAATAAATAAATAAATAAATAAATAAATAAATAAATAAATAAATAAATAAATAAATATTTTTTTAAAAAAGTAATTTCTAAGCCAAGATTAGTGGCTCATACCTTTAATCCCAGGACTCAAGAGGAAGAGGCATGCAGAACTCTTGGCATTCGAGGCCAGCTTGGTCTGCATAATGAGTTCCAGGGCAGCCAAAGATATATAGTGAAACCCTTTTGGGGGGGAGGGGGGTTGGATTTGGTTTTTTTCAAGACAGGGTTTCTCTGTATAGCCCTGGCCTGTCCTGGAACTCATTCTGTAGACCAGGCTGACCTCGAAATCAGAAATCTGCCTGCCCCTGCCTCCCAGAGTGCTGGGATTACAGGTGTGTGCCACCACCGCCCGGCTTGAAACCCTGTCTTAAACAAACAAAAATGCAATTTGTAGCTGGTAAGGTAAGCACTACTGTGATCCAAGCTCGTGAGAGACAGGAGAATCAGGGGTTTAAGGTCATACATAATAATTTAGAGGCCAGCATGGGCGACATGAAACCCTGACTCAAAATGGAACAGACCCATTAGGGGAGATGAGATGGGCAAACCTGAAGACCTAGATTTGGATTTCTAGGACCCACTTGGCAGAAGGAGAGAACCAACTCCTCCAAGTTGTCCTCTCACCACCACACCCCTCATGCACACACAGACAGACACACAATAAATAAACCTACAAACTATTTAACAAGGAGGAAGGTATAACTCAGCCATCAGCAGCTCTGTAGGTCCTAGATTCTAGCCTCAGCTTCCCAAGAGTGGGGGGGGGGGCTAAAACAAACAATCCTCTAAGCAAAGATTGCCCTGTAATTGCATGGTGCATACTTCACAAACTGCAGAAGTCTCGAAGGAAAGAAACAATATCATCAAAGATGCACGAAAACCGAGACGTTTGGCGGGCGTGTTGGCTTATCCCCTTAACCCCAGCGTTAGGAAGTAGATCTCTGAGTTCGAGGCCAGCTTGGTCTTCAAAGTGAATTTTAGAATAGTCAGGGCTACACAGAGAAACCCAGTCTGGAAAAACAGAAAAAAAAATCAAAGTAAAAAAAGAAAACATAGATGGCTTATGAAGCAAAGGCACTTGTCTTTTCTTTTTTTTCTTTTCAAGACAGGGTTGCTCTGTGTAGTCCTGGGGCTCACTCTGTACACCAGGTTGGCCTAGAACTCAGAAATTCGCCTGCCTCTGCCTCTCGAGTACAAGGGTTAAAGACATGGCCACCACTGCCTGGCTAAAGGCACTTGTCTTGCAAGCCTGATGACCCCGAGTTCCACAAAGTCCTCAAACTGTACATAGCGTGGTGCGAGCATGCCTACGCATACACAGCACACACACACACACACACACACGCACACACACCACTATTAATAAGTAAAATAAACCTAATGAAAGTCAGCTGAAGGAGGCTGGAGAGATGGCTCAGTGGTTAA
Source organism: Apodemus sylvaticus (assembly GCF_947179515.1). Taxonomy (NCBI): domain Eukaryota; kingdom Metazoa; phylum Chordata; class Mammalia; order Rodentia; family Muridae; genus Apodemus; species Apodemus sylvaticus. Next base: position 27,071,500 of record NC_067481.1, read on the forward strand.
GAGCACTGACTGCTCTTCCAGAGGTCCTGAGTTCAAATCCCAGCAACCACATGGTGGCTCACAACCATCTGTAATGAAATCTGATGCCCTCTTCTGGTGTGTTTAAAGACAGCTACAGTGTACTCATATATAATAAATAAATAAATCTTAAAAAAAAGGGAAAAAAACATTAAAAAAAGACAGCTGAAGTCCAGAGATTGTAAGCTGGCGGTCCTCAGCTCCAATTCAGTTCTGGGATCAGTGTGAGGATGGAAATGTAGCTCAAGGTTTGGCGCCACGTTGACCTAGTGTGCTCAAAGACTGGGTTCTGCCGTCAACACTTCATACACAGTCTGAGGTCTGTAACACGGACTGACTGCAGAGGTGCATCGGTGTTTATGAGTACTCACTGCTCCTCTAGGGAATCCCAAACTCAATTCCCAGCACCCACGCATTACACAGCTCACATACAACCCCCGAACCTCAGCCCCAGAGGCATCCACTGTCCTTTTCTGGTCTCTATGGGCATCCACTCACCTACAGCATAAGAGAAATAAATACACACATATAAAAAATAAATATAGGGCCGGATGGTGGTGGCACACTCCTGTAATCCCAGCATTTGGGAGGCAGAGGCAGGCAGATTTCTGATTTCGAGGTCAGCCTGGTCTACAGAGTGAGTTCCAGGACAGCCAGGGCTACACAGAGAAACCCTGTCTTGAAAAACCAAAAAAAAACAAAACAAAACAAAACAAAACAAAACAAGCAAACAAACAAACAAACAAATAAATAAAACGAACTTTGTATTACGGCCTGGTATGATGGTGTTTGCCTGTAAGCCCAGGACTGGGGGGTGGGGGGGCGAGGCAGAAGGATACTGGATTTACAGCCATCTTGGGCTTTTTAGAGAAACTCTACTTCAAGAAACAAATAAAAATCCAGGCTGAAGCCAACTTGACAACCCAATTATTTATATATAATTTATATTTTATTTATGTATTTTCTTAGAAGCAGTCTCACTTTGTAGCTCGGACCATCCTGAAAGTTATTATGTAGACTAGGCTGACTTCAAATTCACAGTGCATGGCACCCTGCCTGGCTAAATTTATTTTCTTTTCATTTCATTTCATTTTATTTTATTTTTGGATTTTCGACACAGGGTTTCTCTGTGTAGCCCTGGCTGTCCTGGAACTCACTCTGTAGACCAGGCTGGCCTCGAACTCAGAAATCCACCTGCCTCTGCCTTCCAAGGCATGCGCCACCACTCCCAGCCTACTATTTCATTTCATTTCATTCCATTTTGAGACAGGTCCCACTACATCATCCTAACTCCAACTATGTGTTGCTCAGACTCTCAGCAACCTCCCTGCCTCACCTTCCCTGCCACCCTCTGAGGCCTCTGCCCGGCCTCCTTGCTCTCAAGCTGTATTTCCATTTCCCATCTTCCGTTTATTGACACATTTTGTTTTGTTGTTTTGTTTCTTATGCATATGAGCACACTATAGCTGTCTCCAGACACACCAGATCTCATTATGGATGGTTGTGAGCCACCGTGTGCTTGCTGGGATTTGAACTCAGGACCTCTGGAAGAGCAGTCAGTGCTCTTAAGCTGAGCCATCTCTCCAGCCTGACATAGTTTTTTAATTGATGTGAAATGTATGTGTGTGTCTGTGTGTCTGTGTGGATATACACAAGTGTGTGTGTGCATGCCCTCTTTGGCCAAGAGAGGATGCTGTGTTTCCTAGAGCAGAGTTACAGGCCATTGTGAGCCACTGGATGAGAGTTCTGGGACCCAAACTCTGATCCTCTCTTTACCACTGAGAGGTCTCTCCAACCTGCTTAGTCACTGGTTTGTCTTCCCAATCTCAGCTTAAACGACATTTTCTTATTCCATTCCATCTTGAAAAGACTTTTCTGTCTTTGTCCATGTATCTCAGTGTGCTGAGATTAGTAGTTTGTGTGTTTAAAGATAAAGGCTTGTTGGCACCTGTTGTCCCAGCAACTTGAAAGGCCCATGTAGTTGAAGAACCTTCTCCTTTTGTGTTTATTTGCTTGCTTTTGAGTCATTAGAACAGTTTCATGAGGGGCTGGAGAGATGGCTCAGCGATTAAGAGCACTGACTGTGGTTAAGAGCACCGACTGCTCTTCTGAGGGTCCTGAGTTCAAATCCCAGCAACCACATGGTGGCTCACAACCATCCATAACAAGATCTGACTTCCTCTTCTGGAGTGTCTGAAGACAGCTACAGTGTACTCATATAATAAAAAAAAAAAAAAAAAAAAAAAAAAAAGAACAGTTTCATGTAGCCATGTCTGTCCTTGAACTCCTGATCCTCCCGCCTTCCCCTCCTCAGCACTGGTATTACAGGCTTATGATGTCACACTTTGTTAACATGTAAGGCTGCTACACTGTGTGTACTTCACTGTTATATACAGTGAGTTAGTCAGAATCCCTCTTAGCTATGTTGTTGCATCTAGTCTGATTGTAGGATGCATAGACGAATAACTTGATGTGTTCCTTTTCTTTGGTAGGCATGGACAAACCCAAGATACACACAGTTATGCCCTGGGAGTGCTCAGCTGACATCTGAATGAGTTTTCACGGTGGACACCAAGGTTTACTTCAACTCAAGGCTTTATTGGTTTGGTTCTCACAGAGACTTTGAACCACAGCGGAAGCAGGAGCTAAGCAAGCTAAGGTCAGAGTCCAGCCCTGCTCCGGGCTGGGTCAGTCACTGGGACCTGGAAGAGGGGGGGACAAGAACAAAGAGGGAAGAGGGAGTTACCAACTTAGAGTCAGCTCAGCAAGTTTATCTTGCCGTCCAGGCATAGATAAACCATTCCTACCTACAAATGACCTTTTGCAATGATTGATTAGTAGTCAAAATGCTTCACCAAAGTACCAAGACAGCACCCCCCACCTTCCGACAGAGATTTGTCCTCTCAACTGGCTTGATCACATTCTATTTGTCTCTGTGTGTGTGTGTCAGTGTGTGTGTACATACATATGCATCTATACACACATGTCTGTGCGTGTGTGTGCACATGCATTTAAGTAAGGTCCACGGGTTGATATCCACTCTAATTTTTTAAAGACTTATTTCCTTTTATGTTGTGTGCTTGCATGTTCTGCCCACTTGTATGTATGTGTACAATGTGCACACAGTGCCTGTAGAGGTCCAAAGAGAACCATCTGGAACCAGAGATGTGGGTGGCAGTTTAGTGATTAAATAGGTCCTGGGAACAGAACCCAAGTCCTCTGGAAGAACAGCAAGCGCTTAACCACTGAATCATCTCTCTAGCCTTTGCCCACTTTTTCTTTTAAAACAGGGTTTTACTACTTTCTCTTAATGTCTTGGGACTTACTCTGGCCTTAAATCACAGGGATCTGCCTGCCTCTGCCCACCCGCCAAGTGCTGCAGGCCCCCAAGGTGTGCACCACCCACCGTGTCCGGCCCAGTGAGCACTTACCCACTGAGCTCCCTCCTTCCTCTCTATCTTCTGGCAAGCACCCACATTTGCTCCCTCCAACCCTCCCCAGCTCCCAGTAAGTCTGGGTGTGTCTGGGTTTCTGTGTTTTGAGTGAGGTTCGTGGGTCATCCCACAGTGTTTAGGCCCTCATTTGGAGCAGGACCTAGCTGGTGGCCATCGGGACAAACAGTGGCTATAGAGCAGAGCCACATGAACACACAGGGGTTCCTATCCCTGGGAAGGTGCCCTGGCCCAAAGGTCACGGGGAAAGCAGAGAACAGAAAAGGCAGCTAGATGAGAAGGCAGAGAGCCTCAGCTAACAAGCTTGCAATACCCCCGTGGCCCCGTGCTCCCCACCTGAGTCGGCAGAGCTCCATTTGGTCCACCATCCAGGCCAGTAGCTCTTGAATCAGAAGGTCCCTCAGCGCGTCTTCATCACTGAGGCTCTTGGGCAAAGAGCTGCAAAGGCGACAGATCACAGAGCCGCTGGGTGGTTCTAGCCCTGGCTGGCTCAGAACTTGCTAGGTAACCCAAGTTGGGCTGCCTCCGTCTCTGTCTCTGGACTGCTGGGATTAAAGCACGTGCTAGGAGCTAGGGAGCTAACCCAGCTTGCTGCTTCCGGGTTAGTTCCATTCTCGGATCCCGAGGAGGCTCCTTTATGCTGGGAGCCCTACCTGGTTCTGCTACTCAGAGAAAAGCGGATCCACAGTCCAGGCGAAACCAAAGGCAACTTTGCAGTAAGGTAGCTCACTAACACACCTGGAAAAATCTGTGACAATACATCCCAGTGACCCCAGAGAGAGCCTCACACTTCATAGAGTGAGTGACTGATCTCAGGAGTTGGGCTTTGGGAGGATGCCAAGGTCTCTCAGTGGTCTCCCAGACAGCTTTAGTCACAGACCTTAGAAAGCCCTCAGGGGATCCTCTGGGACCCTACTCACTGGCAGTCTTCTTAAGCTCTCAGAGAGAAGGGTGCTTCCTGGGGGGTCCCTGCCTTTCTCTACAGGGAGGGGGAGGGGAGAAGGAGGGGGGAGAAGGAGAGGGAGAGAGAGAGAGAGAGGGGTGGGGCTAGCCGGTGAAAGCAGTGAAAAGCAGCCGGCAGGAGGAGGCTGTTTCCCCTCCCCCCACGGTGGACTCACCTCCCCTGTGCCTCTTTCTCCTCTTTACCCTGAGATTGTCCTGCCAGCTCCAAAGCCCGGGCCTCTCTCTGGGTGATGTTGTGTTTCCAGCTGGAAAAATGAAGAGTGTTCAAGAATGAATTGGGCTGGAGGGGACAACTGAAGTTGCCCCACCCAGGAGCACTGGAATCTTCAATACCTCAACAGTAGGAGCCAACAGTGCCTCTTCCTGCACTGACACGCCCACACACCCAGCACTGCCTGTGTTCAGTCTCCTCCATCACTGACAGCGCTTCAGAATCCACCAGACTAACCAAACAGCAGCGAACACGACTCAGCACAGGTTGGGAGAGGCACAGTGGTGGTTTATTTCCAGAGCCTGAAGTAGCCACCACCAAACAGACAGCCCAGCTCCCATGGCCTTCACCCCCAGACCTCTGGGGATCCCTCTGCCGCTTCTGCAGCTGGTCTCTCACTACCTCGTGGGTTCTTTCTTCCACCCTTCTTACCTCTTTTCTTCTATCCTTTAAACCCCCTAACACTAGATAAGAGAGGAAAAAAGACAGAAAGGTAAGAACAAGGATCTCTTTAGATTACTTCCTGCTGATTAGGGGCATTAAGTTCTTGAGGCAAGTCTGATCTTTGCCATCAAGATATCTAATTTCTTCTTTCTTTTTTTAGACAGGACTACTTATACAGGACTACCACAACCAACAACAACTAAACAACAGCCCCACCACCACCAAGCAAGCAAACAAACAAAAAACCCTATGGAGCCTTAGCATTATATACCCTCTGAAACTCTAAAAAGTCCCCAGAATTCCAAACATCATACAGTCACAGAAACTATCTGCTGCAAGCAAAATCACATCCCTGCTAGAGCATGAGGCAAATCATATAGTCAGCTGCTGTGAACAATCTGAAGTAGCCCATATCCCACACTTGGAATTAAAACAAAGACATATTCTTATACAATTTCTATGTTTGTTTGTTTTGTTCTTTGTTTTAAATATTTATTTATTTATTTATTTATGTATTTAATGTATATGAGTATAATGCCACTGTCTTCAAACACACCAGAACAGGGCATCGGATCCTATTATAGATGGCTATGAGCCACCATGTGGTTGCTGGAAATTGAACTCAGGACTTCTGGAAGAACAACCAGTGCTCTTAACTGCTGAGCCATCTCTCCAGCCCCATTTCTGTATTTTTAAAAGGAACCAAAATACCAAAATTGTCACTACAACTCTCCTTAGAAGTAAAAGCTGGGGGGCTGGAGAGATGGCTCAGTGGTTAAGAGCACTGCCTACTCTTCTAGAGGACTCTGGTTCAATTCCCTGCATCCACATGGCAGCTGTCTGTAACTCCTGTACACCCTGACACAAACATTACATCAAGTTACCAATGTACATAGAATAAAATAATAAGAAGGAAAGGGTGGGAGAATGCACCCTCTGCCCAGTCAGTCCCAGGGCGCTGGTCGTGGCCATTTAATTTCCTCATGCTCGCTTATTGAAAGGTATCTGGAATTGTGCACCTCACAGCCCATGTGGTCACCTGGGAGATGGTGTGAGCATAGAGTGTGGCGTGGAGACAGGAGGCAACCACTTACTCATTCTTCTTCCCCTTCTGGGCCAGCAGCCAGTTCACAAAGTCTTGTTGGCGGATCTTGTCCATGGCGATGCTGTAATCACTGATGAACGTCCCCTCTGCATATCTTGGGCCTCGAGGTCTGGGGCCAGCAAACTTAGCATGAGATCTGAGAGGTGACAGAGAGAAACCAGGGTATCAGTGAAGGGAAGGTCATGTTGGGGAAATCACATTGGCTGATCCTTCCTTTGGTTCATAGTCAATCACAAGAGAATGAACTTAGCTGGGTCTGTGATTCCGGCACTTAGAAGGAAGAGGCAGGAGCATCACTGCAAGTTCAAGGCCAGCCAATGCTATCTCAAAGATAACAATAATGATGAAATAATAACAATAGTCAGCACTCAGGAGGCACAGAATCTCTGCAGGTTCAAGGCCAACCTGGTCTAGGACAGCCAGAGCCATATAGAAAGACCACGTCTTAAAAACATAGTAATAACAATAAAAATAAAAGTAAAAATATTACTAATTAATACTAACCATTACTAATTATTACTAGTAATATATTATTATTGTTAATTAGTACTTACTACTAGTGATAATAATAGTGAGCTCAGGGACTGCTGCTGAGACTGTTTGGCAAACAGTTTACCGCCAAGCCTGACCACCTGAGCTCCATCCCCAGGACCAACCAACATGATGGAAGGAGGCATCCACTTCCCACAAGCTCCATCCCAAAGGAAGAAAGGACAAAGGAACTGAGTGCCAGATGTGGTAGTCCCCCCCCCCGGCCCCCCCCCCACCGTGTGGTCTCAGTGCTTAGGGGATGGAGGCAGGAGGATCTCAAGTTCTGCTGTTTACATTTTATTACTATTACGGAGGGTTTCCCATGACAGAGTGCACATGGAGCCAGAGGACCCCACGATGGAGACGTTTCTCTCCATCCACCTTGTCATGAATTCTGAGGATTGAACCTAGACTCCCAGCCTTGCATGTGACTTTACCTGCTTAGCCATCTCACTGGCCCCAGAGGCCAAAGACTTACACTACCCCTGACTGTATAAACAGGCCCTGTCTCTGTCTCGCTGTAACAACACCAACAAGGACAGTACTTGGTGAAGTCACAGAGAGTGCTTTGTACGACTCAAGGACTGCATAAGCCTATTTGTTTTGTATTTTTTGAATTCTGGGGAATGAGCCCTGTCTCTTGTGCACACTGGCCACGTGTCTTACTACTGAGTTACACCTCCAGTCTATACAAGCCTTTTAGTACGTAAGATTATCCTGCCACCCGCCCTAGGAGAGGTCCTATTTGTAGCCCATCTGTCTGTCTGTCTGTCTGTCTGTCTGTCTGTCTGTCTCGTGTGTGTGTGTGTGTGTGTGTGTGTGTGTGTGTGTGTGTGTGTGCGCTGGGATCAAATCCAGGACCTTGCATGTGCCAAGTAGGAGTTTTACCACTCTCTGTGTCCCCATTTTGTGCATGAGAAAAACAAGGTCTCACATAATATACAGGAAATATCCAGGATTCACCTACTCAATTTGGGCCTGGGTTTCAGGGGGGTGCTGGGGGGTATTGTTTAGTTTGTTGTTTTAAGTCTAGGCACGGAACCTATGGGTCTCAAGCACGAACGCACGCACGCACGCACGCACAGAGGCAAATGCTGTACCACAGAGGAGCTTTCCCTAGCCCCAACTCTCTGGGATTTGTTGTTGTGTTGTTTTGGATTGGTTTGTTGCTATGGTTCTGGGAAGCAGGGTCTCTTGTATCCCAGGCTGGCCTCAAACACATTGTGTAGGTGAAGTTCACCATGGACTCCTGATCTTCCTGCTACCTCGCCCCAGTGCTGGGATAAAGGCAGCAGCATGTTGACTCCCTGAGTCTCTGTTTTTTGTTGGGATAGGGTCTCACTGTGTCCCCCTGGCTGGCCTGGATCTCAGCATGTCTGCCTCTGTCTCCAGAGTGATGGAAATGAGCAGAATGTGCTATCATGCATGGGATTTGAGGTTTTGTTCTTAACATCCAACAAGGTCTCTCTCTCTCTCTCTCTCTCTCTCTCTCTCTCTCTCTCCCTCTCTCTCCTCTCCTGTCCTCACAGGGCTTGCATTTCTGACGGCTTTCCTATTTTACATGTGCCAACTTTGCATGGTACATGGATTGTCCTTGCATCTTAGGAAGATCGGGTCTACATTGACTAGTCTCTACCTTGGTTCCCAAACACAGCGTCAGAACCTTTGGTTTTGATATGTAGCCTAGGTTAGCCTCAAACTTTCTAACCTCCCTCTACCTGCCAAGTACTGGGGTCACAAAAGTGCACTACCGTGCTCAGCATGCTCTGTCCTGTGGTTGTCTTGGCTTTGCTCCACAGGACTCTGTACTATGTCTGTCTATGTGGTTCTTTTCTGTGCTTGCCTTGGTCTGTGTTCTCACTGAAGGCCAGAACCCACAGTGGACCTTTGTTCACATGTATTCTGACCTGTGTCTGGTGCTCAGGAAACTCCTGTGAGATCTGAGGGAATGCACACATTGTGTCAATGCTGCCTCTCAGCCACCAAAAAGTCCTTCCACAGACCTAGCTAACCACAGTCTCTCTCTCTTCAGCAGGGATCCTTAATAAATAATTCTCTAATTCTGTCTCATTACTTGTTCAGGCTGCAGGTTCGTTGTTCTTCTTCCTACCCTCCCCTCTACACACACACACACACACACACACACACAACTCCTACCGGAACTCAACCTCTTCTCTTTCTCCCAACCCCACAGCCAGGAACAGGAGCACCAGAAGCAGAGAACAGGTCTTCAAAGCCACCATCTTCCTGGATCGTGTCCCCAAGCTGAGAAGGAGAAGGGAGCAGTATTATACCAAGGGGGGATCTAGGAGGCCACTTGATCCTGGGGCCTGGGCTGAGTGCCAAGAGCTGGGGTCGGGCAGGAACAAGAGAATGATCAAGGGTGCTGGGCATTACATGAACTGAATGGAAGGAGCATGGAGCCTTGACCCAGAGCTGATCCTGCTTTGTAGCTTTGGAGTGGGGTGGGATGGGAGGTCTGGGAAGAAGAAAGCAGCAGAGGCCTAGGTGGTGGGAACTCCTTTCCTGGCTCGTTACCAGACATCACAGGGATAGGATTTGGCAAGATTATCCCCATAAAGCCCTAAACTCATAGCAGCCCACCTTCCTGCTTCCAACTAGGCGTCACTGGGCCATCACACCCCTCCCCTAAATGAAAATCACACCGAAAACCATCCCGTTACACACCCCTTCTCATGATTAACTCTTCTCAACTCTTCCTAAAGTTTCATCCGAACTTCTTCAGAGGCCTGGACCCATTACCGTCTTTAGGAAAGATAGCAAGTTGTGAGAAACCTTGCTCCAGATCTCTGAAGAGCAGAGCTAGCCCAAGGCACTGAAACCTAGTCTCCTAAGAATCTCTCTGTACTCTCTTCTGGATTCCCTTGGAGACAAGGGAGGAACCAGGAGAGCCACTTCCTCTGGCGCCAGCCCTGGCCTACCCCAGGTTCTTTCTTACCCAACAGCTCTTCTCAGCTCTTCCAGGAGGGCAGGATGAGGTCCCTTCCTTCTACCTGACGGCTCTCAGGATCTTGCCTCAAGACCCTGTCTTAGCTTCCTTATATCCAGTCACCACAGACAGCTGATTAACCTGAAAGCCTCTTATCTCTAAAGCTTAAGCCCACTTCTCCTGCTCAGCGAAGCCCATTACACACCTAATCACTTTCCCCTCTGCTCCTCGGCTGTGCTAATGGGTGATTAACATTTGGGTATCTCCAGCATTATCTGGGGCCTGCCTGGTGGGCAGGGTAGGTAGCCTGAGCACCCCCTTTTTCCTCCTTTCTTCTTTTCTGGGCACAGGGCCCACTGTTCTCTGCCCTACTTCCTGTTGGATACTGCGGGTACAAAGGGTTGTCTCAGTGAAGGTCAACTTGGGTGGCACTCTCTGAGGGAAGGGGCATGCCCACAAAGCCATAGGTGAACTTCTGAGGGAACACAAGGGATCAGGGTGGTCTGAATCCCAGAGGTGGACATTAACTGATAATGGCAGCACTATGGAAGTGATGCTACCCTGAGGAAAGACGCTACCCTGAGAGTGCCCAGTGACTCATGGTTTCCTACTTGGGGCAATATAAATGGGAACATTTATATGTTGGAGGCTCAAGAAAGATATAACTCGCTGGGCGGTGGTGGTGCACGCCTTTAATCCCAGCACTTGGGAGGCAGAGGCAGGTGGATTTCTGAGTTCGAGGCCAGCCTGGTCTACAGAGTGAGTTCCAGGACAGCCAGGGCTACACAGAGAACCCCCCCTTTTTTTGGGGGGGGGTTCTTTCAAGACAAGGTTTCTCTGTATAGCCCTGGATGTCCTGGAACTCACTCACCCACTGTGTAGACCAGGTTGGCCTCAGAAATCCTCCCTCTGCCTCCCAAGTGCGTGTGTGCCACTGCTGCCCGGCCAAAACAAATTTTTGGGGGAGGTAGGTTTGGATTTGATTTATTTTTTCCTTGAGACAGGGTTTCTCTGTATAGCCCTGGCTGTCTTGGAACTCACTCTGTAGACCAGGCTGGCCTCGAACTCAGAAATCTGCCTGCCTCTGCCTCCCAGAGATTACAGGTGTGCAGCACCACTGCCCAGCTGAAAACAATTTAAAAAAAAAAAAAAAGAAAAATCAAGAGCCTGTCTCAGAAGACCCAACTTAAATAGCAAAAGCCCCCCCCCCCACATCAAGACCCTTCTCAAACACAGCCCTGCTCAAAAATAGAAACAAAAATATGTGTGAAACCCCAGCCCCTCCTCAAACACCACAGCCTGTGATCCTGTCATGTCCTCTTTTGTCACAGGCCCTCTGGAGGTCATTTCATCCTTCTGAGCTGAGTCAGGGCCTTTAACCCTTATCAGTCTGAAGGCTCTCTAGGAGGAGCCATGACACTGGGACCAGGTCCTCTCAGCGTAGTGAGGTTTCCTGGAGTTCAAGGCTGTCTCCCCCTCAGTCCAGAGACCCTTGAAAATCTTCATTTCCCTTTCCGTTTAAGGCATGACTCTGGCCACAGCATTTCGACTCCATCTTTGGCAGTCCAGAGGCCTTTCTCTTGGGCCCTTCCCTCTCTTCTTCACTCATCCTGGCCGTTGGAACCTTTAACCCAGTAAGCTCCTGCCCTGCCTATAGCTCCAGGGCCTAATGGAGGCCGCTTTGTTACTCTGGCGACCTCAGCTGGAGATCTCATACGGAGTTAAGTGTCCTTGTGGGATGAGAGGTCGCTGGACTGGAAAGACTGCTCCCTTCTGCCTCCTGGAAACCCGGCCCGCCTACTTAGCCATCACTTAACATCTAGGCAGCCTTCTTCCCCGGGAGCAAGTTCTCCATTGCATCTCCCAGCTACCAAAGGGGCTGAGATTAGATGTCAGGGTAGATTTAGCTTCTAGAGGGGAGGCAGGGACTGCTTGAGATCTTGCATGCTGCTGAGTAACAGTTAGTGGGCTTGTGACAATTGTATCCAAAGCCTGGGCACTCCTGCCTGAAGGCAGAGGGTACCCCAAAACAGGAGATACCCTTCTCTGGGCCCTAGAATCTGGCGCCAAGGCAAAGTCAAGGAATGCTCTGTGGTTGGTCCTCCAGACCGTGAGAGCCACTGAGTCCTCCGCGTTCGGAGATGGCGCCTTCGCTCCCATTGTTCCCTTTCTGCCAGCCTTTGCAGCCATCTCCCCGTGGTCCCTTGGTTTCTTTGTTGTTGCTGTTGTTGTTGTTTTTTAATTATTATTGTTTGTTTGTCTGAGATAGGATGTTGTATATAGCCTTGGCTGGTCTGGAACTCGCTATTTGAACCAAGTTGCCTTCAAAATGGTGGTAATTCTGCTTCAATCTTCTTAGTGCCGACAATACAGGGGTGTGTTTCCGTGACCATTGTTTGTTTGAGACAGAGTCTTAGATAGCCCAGGTTGGCCTCTGACTAACTAACTCAGCTGCATAGCTGAAAATGGCTTTGGCTTTCTGATTCTTTGCTGCTGCCTCCCAAGGGTTTGTATATAGGTATGCACTACCATACCCAGATTTTTGCTTTGTTTTTCTTTTTTTGTTTGTTTGTTTTTGTTTTGTTTAAAAAAGGGTCTTGGGCTGGAGAGATGGCTCAATGGTTAAGAACATTGACTGCTCTTCCAAAGGTCACGAGATCAAAGCCCAGCAACTACATGGTGGCTCACAACCATCTGTAACAAGATCTGACTCCCTCTTCTGGAGTGTCTGAAGATAGCTACAGTATGCTTACATATAATAAATAAATGTGTGTGTGTGTGAGAGAGAGAGAGAGAGAGAGAGAGAGGGTCTTACTCTGTAGCCTAGGTTCTCCTGAAATTCACTATGTAGCCCAGGCTGGCTACCTCTAACCCACAGAAATCCTCTAGCCTCACCTTCCCTCCATGCTGGAATTACAGGAACTTGCACCCTGCTTGTTTGATTTGGGGGATAGAGTTTTGTTTTGTAGTTCAGGATGACTTCCAACATCTGGTTCTCCTACCTCAGTCTCCCAAGCGCTGGGATTGCAGGCATGTAATGCCATCGAAGTTCTCCCCATGATTATGAAATGGTCTCTGTGCCCAAAATTGGCAAATCAAAGAGGAGGTGTCCTAGACTCTGGGAAGGGCAGGTCACAGGCTGGAGTCTAGAAGTTTCTCACTTCTGAGGAACAACAGAACCAAGGAGAGAGGGCCAGTAAAGACCAGAGAAAATCCAGACACTCCATGAGTCCCCAAAGCCCCCCTTGGGAGGCAGGAAAGCAGAGAAACTGATCCTGGGAAGTATCTCAAGGTTGCAAAGGTATGGTAGAATTGTTTCCTTTTAATTGTGGTGCGAGGGAAACAAACCCAGGACTTTGCAAGTGTTAACTAAGTACACACTTTACCACTTGTACTCTTAGCACAGGACTCCTGGACTTGATCAAAACAGTTCAATAAATCCAAGTGGCAGTTCAGTATAGCAGACCACACCAAAAGGAGCAGAGCCCTGGTGCTCAAATCCTGTGTGGTTTCAGGTGTGTGTGTAGGGGGAGGGGGATCAGAAGGGAGCAGAGTCCCCTTCCACCTATTTCACTACAGAAAGGTTTTGGTTCTGAGAGGTCAGAGGACACAGTCAATGTGAGTCTTGAGGGTACCCCAATTGGCCCTAAACTTAGGCAGTGTGAAGAGAACACGTAGGATAGGAGATATTAGGGATCCCTGAAAGTTAAAGGTTCAAGATGAGGTAGAGAAAAACTGGTGTGGTGGGCTGTGTCTGGAATATTTGCAAGGCTGAGGTAGGAGAATTCCATGTTTCAGGCTAGCCTATACATAAATTGAGTTCCAGGCTAGCCTGGGCTACAGTGTGAAAATCTCTCTCTCTCTCTCTCTCTCTCTCTCTCTCTCTCTCTCTGAGGGGCAAGGTGGGGTGGCCTGTACTTTGGCGTGAAGCAGGCTCCTGGATTCTGAGTTAGAGCAGGAGCTTTCTCTCTGGAGAGCACAGGAGTTTTCTCTCAGGATTTTTGCTGGTTCTTGCAGCCCCCATGGTGACTCACCACCACCTCCCCCTACAGACACTGCAGGCACTCCAGGCCCAGCTTGTCCCAGAGGCAGGCTGACTCAGAGCAGGCCTTCCCTGCCTTGGCCTCTCCTTTTGAAGTTCTCTTCTCTCCAAACTCCCAGAGGCTGACTCAGAAAGCCACATCCCTCTCTGATGCCTCTTACACTTCCTGCAGAGCAGGGGACCAGAGGTGACCCAATGCCTGGTGATACAGCCCCTGATTACCTTTCATTCCCAGAAGGACCTCCTCCCCAGGTACTCCCCAGTGGCCTAGGTCACAGTCCTAACACTTTTCCCTACCCCATTGTTCAACTCAGATGGCTCTTGGGAACAGAATGGACTGCCCCCAGCCTTCCGTGGCCACCTGGTATGGGATCAGTTTAGCTATCCGATCTCAGAGCTGGGGATGCGGCTCATGGACAGCATGCTTGTCTAGAGTGCATTTGATCTTCAGCACTATGTAACCTGGGAGTTTTATCGTTCTGTTCTGGCACTATAAACACGAGTCAGAGGTCAGTCGTAGCTAGGTAGTGAGTTGTGAGGCTAACCCTGTACTTTATGAGATATTCTCTCAAAAATACAGCAAAACAAGCAAAAACAAAACCCAAACACACACACGCACACACACCACACACACACACACACACACAATTAATTTAGTTTAATTTTGAGATAGTTTCTTACTTTGTAATCCTCTTGGCTGGGAGCTTGCTATGTAAATCAGATTACATATTATATTCAGATTTCTGAGTTCCAGGCCAGCCTGGTCTACAGAGTGAATTCCAGGACAGCCAGGGCTACACAGAGAAACCCTGCACCTGCCCCGGTGGGTTGCCGCTGTTGATGTTATTGTTACTGTTTTTGGTTTTTTTTTAATGTTTTTGTCCCCCCCTGCCTTTCCCCCCAGATAGGGTTTCTCTGTGTAGCCCTGGCTGTCCTGGAACTCACTCTGTAGTCCAGGCTGGCCTTGAACTCAGAAATCTGCCTGCCTTTGCCTCCCAAGTGTTGGAATTACAGGCATGCGCCACCACTGCCCGGCTATTACTGTTTATTTTTAAAATATAAAAATGACCTGGGCAGTGGTGGAACACATTTGTAATAGAAACAATCATATAGTTCACTGCACGGTTAATTGCCATATTTTGTAAAGTTCTTTGCATTCTCTTCCTCAGAAAATTCGACAAACTGGAGAATTGGTTCTGAGCTACAGTTTAAAAATCCTGCTGCAGAGCTACCAGGCTCTAGGAGGGAGGGCACGCTGGAAGTCATAGTGGATCCCTGGGATGTTCGCAGGACTGAGACTTCTGTTCCTACAGGGCAAGGCTGCAGAGGGAATTTTCTCTTTCAACTTTTTCTCACAGCCCTGGCTGTCCTGGAACTCCCCATGTAGACCAGGGTGTCTTGGAACTCACGGAGATCCACATGCCTCTGCATCCATAGTGCTGGGATTAAAGACGGGTACTATTTTACCAGGCTCCTATGGGCTAGTTCTAATGTCTTTGCTTTTGGTGGGATTTTGCAATTTGTATAGAGTAGAAGTTCTGTGTGGCCACAGAATCCGTTGTTATTACCTGATCAATGGGATTCCCCCCCACCCCCATCCCCCACCCTCCACCCCTGCCCCCAAGACAGGATTTCTCTGTATAACCCTGGCTGCCTCCGCCTCCCAAACGCTGGGATTACAGGCGTGTGCCACCACCGCCTGGCGAGATTTTTTTGATAGATAAAGTTTTTCAAACTATGGGGCTCATGGAGATACAACAGAGGGTCTGTGTGGTGAAAATAATGCACTCAGAGACGAGGAGATGATGTGGATGCTGCCTTGTAGCTTCCAGTGTGTTGTAGAATGAGATCCCACAGCAAGAAACCCCAGAATGGATGAGGAGATCTGGGGGCTTCAACTCCAGAAGAGTACAGTGTATCTAATAAACAGGGTTTGAGGGGAGAGAGATGACAGCAGGGCGTAGGAGCCACATGCGAATCTGGTTGCTTGTTCCTCCGTTGTTTGTACCGTCGGCTCAAAGTCTGACCATCTCATTTTACTATGAAGACATGTATAATTAATCAGACCGTTAGCTAAAGTCAGGCCACATCCGGGATTGATCTGGGGAGTTGCAGTTAACCTTCAGCTCTGGGTGCTAATGGAAGGTATTCTGGTGGCATCAAATCTTGGGACAGCAAAGGATCCTAAGCAACTCCTGATTTGGTTTATAAGCTTATTCGTGGATGATTATTTTAATATTCATTTGACATTTGAATAGTTGGCTGTAAAAATACTGTGGATTTGGTCTGGACAGCTTGAAAACTCTGAAGAGGGAAGGAAAGAGACACAGACAGAGAAAGAAGATTAATGAGCACGATTCCTAAAGGGAAGGATCAGCGTTCTTGGTTTAGTGTTTCAGCCACCTCCTTTGCAGTAGTTTCAGTCCCTCCCTCTCCCTCTGTCCGCTGTCTCGTGTTGACCAGGTTGTCTTCTAACTTACCACTAGAAAACTGAGGATGAACCTGAACCTCCTATCGCCACCTCCCAAGTGTTAGGATTGCAGGCATGCAGACGCTGGGTCCTACTGTGAGAGATCTATTATTAATAAAGATAATATATAAAGTGTGCCTAGTTTCCTGAAAAAACAAACAAACAAACAAACAAACAAACAAACACCTGCACATAGCTGCCACACACAACCTTGGTGTTTTTTTTAAGTTTCCCATTTGTTTTTCCACGGCTGTCAGCCCTGACTGGCTCTGCAGGGATCAAGCACATTCTGCACTCGGGTGTCTAGGGTTCTCTGACTTTCTTTGCTTCACTTCCTCTGCATGTATAGCTGAGCAATTTACTGCTTAGTTTTATGCATTCTTGAACTTATAGAATTAGAACCGTAATGCGTGTAATTCCTCACTTCCAGAGCTCTGGGTCATCGTGGGAGCCAGCCACCGTGGTGCATGTCTCTTCCTACGCCGTCACTGCTCATGGCTACCCTGTGGCCAAACTTTAGGGGTTTCTAGTTTTGTTATGAGAAGTGTCCCACTAAATATTATTTTATTAAAACTCTTATTACAGCCAGGTGGTGGTGGCGCACACCTGTAATCCCAGCACTCTGGGAGGCAGAAGCAGGTGGATTTCTGAGTTCGAGGCCAGCCTGGTCTACAGAGTGAGTTCCAGGACAGCCAGAGCTATACAGAGAAACCCTGTCTCGAAAAAACCAAACCAAAGAAAACAAAACAAAACAAAACAAAAAAACAAAAACAAAAAAAACAAACACACAAACAAACTCTTATTATATGTCTTTATTGTGGGTGCATTCATGTGCAGATGGGTGTGTGGGTACTTGTACCTATAGAAATTGGTTCTTTCTTTATACTATATGGGTCCTGGGGATTGAACTCAGGCTCTTGTCAATAAGTTGTATATGTCTACAGAAAACACAGCATGCCCTGCCTTTAAAGGGTCTTTCATTTTCCTCCCTCCTTCCCTCTTTTCTTTCCTTTTTTCCACCATGTAGTCTGGGCTATCCTGGAACTAGATATGTTGACCAGGTTGGCCAGAAACTTGCAGAGTTTGCCTCTGCTTCTGCATCTCGAGTATACACACCACCTGGCAAAAGAAGGTCCCTTATTGTTTTAAAATTGTTCTTTTTAATTATTCAATAGGTTGCAAAATTCTTTCTTACAAACCTATGGAGTGTGGGATACTCTTTCACACTATTTTTGTTTGTTTGTTTGTTTTGTGTACTGGCTGGTTTTCTGGGTCAACTTGACACAGGCTGGAGTTATCACCGAGCAAGGAGCTTCCATGAGATCCAGCTGTGGGGCATTTTCTCAATTAGTGATCAAGGGGAGTGGGCACTTGTGGGTGGTGCCACCCCCGGGCTGGTAGTCCTGGGTTCTATAAGAGAGCAGGCTGAGCAAGCCAGTAAGAAACATCCCTCTATGGCCTCTGTATCAGCTCCTGCTTCCAGACCTGCATGAGTTCCAGTCCTGACTTCCTTTGGTAATGAACAGCAAGGTGGACATATAAGCTGAATAAAGCCTTTCCTCCCCAAACTTACTTCTTGGTCATGATGTTTGTACAGGAATAGAAACCCTGACTAAGACATTTTGTTTTGTTTTTCGAGACAGGGTTTCTCTGTATAGCTCTGGCTGTCCTGGAACTCACTCTGTAGACCAGGCTGGCCTCGAACTCAGAAATCTGCCTGCCTCTGCTTCCCAGAGTGCTGGGATTACAGGCGTGTGCCACCACGCCCAGCTTTGACTAAGACATTTTGAGACAGGTTTTTTTTTTTTTTCTTTCTACATAGCCCCTGGTTCTTCTGGAACTTGCTATGTAGACCAGGCTGGTTTTGAACTCACAGAGGTATGTCTGCCTCTGTCTCCTGAGTGCTGGGGTTAAAGGCACACTATTTTACTCTGCTCTTCTTAGTAACGATTACTAGAATTCTTTTTAAAATCCAATTCTACTTTCATGACCTGCTTAATTTTAGGTTTAATTTATATCACCATAAAAATTGTTTTTTGCCTTCTCTTAGTATTGGTGGCAGAACTGAGATCTGGACCATTCAGTTAACAACCATCTAATATGAGCGAGAAGGGAACCCCAGAGGGTTAGGGAAATCACGGAGAAGCTCTTTCAAAGTGACAGTTTTGAGTGACGTAAGAAAATAAGGAATCTTTATATGGTTAATGGGGTCTGAGTGACACTCCCCTAAGGGAGAGCTAAGATGGCTCTTAGCAGAAAGCATTAAGTAGAGTTTTTCTTTGAGATTGCTACCCTGCCTGTTTGGCCCCAGGGGAACTAGGCACAGCAAGGGACGTGGCGAGCAGCTGACGTGGCTGCCGGCCTGCCTACCTGGAACCCTGGGAGGAGAAGGGTTCTCAGGCTTTTTACTCAGCTCAGGAAAGGGCTCAGCAGTTGGTACACAGCACAGGACTGCCTTGAGCACAGAGCTAGGGCATTAGGAGCCCAGAGGTGCCCCTTGGTTGCTATTGTGTAGACCAATTAGCCTCTTCAGTGTGGTTGTGCTGTGTTATTTAAAAAAAAAAAAAAGGCAACCTGCCCAAAGCAGCATTTTATCTAATCACACCCTGCTCACCTCTTCTCAGAGGGAATCACATTTATTCAGTGTATTTTTGGTGGACATCTGTCAGCAACGTGTTAACTCCCTGAGTGACGCATAGCCTTTGTTCTCAAAGATTTTTCAACATAACTAATAACAAAATTAATCTTAAGCTACATGAGCCAGGGAACAACCATACAAAGATGTCAAAATGCCCGATGACTGTTCTCCAGGGCATGCTAAGAATGTAGGGGTGAAGGAGTTCTGGGGTCTGTCACCCTGAAGTTCCCCTAAAATAAATAAATAAAAATAATAATCATAATAAAAAAAACACCCTTAGCATTTTGGTGCGTGAAATAATTAAAGCGTTTCTGCATCTTCTCCGGTGGCAGAGATAACGGGTTGAATGCTAACAAGTGGGAGAGCAGAGGGAAGGGAAGTGTGGGAGGCATATTGATCACAGGGAGGGGAGACAAAAGTTGAGGGGCAGAGGGGGCGGTGGCACAATAAACGGGGAGAGAGGAGCAACAAAGGAAAATGCAAAACTGAAAAGAGTTGGGAAAGGTAAAGGGGGAGGGGGAGAGGAATTGACTGTCGGGAGCAGGAAGAAAAATGGAGGAACAAAAGGAGAAGGGTAGGAAGGGAAAGGGGAGGGGGGAGGGGCAGGGAGGAAGAGGAAGGGAAGGGGAGCAGAAGAAGAAGCCTCCTTTGAAAGCAATTCAGAAACAACTCTACTATCTGCCTCCTACGTACTTTATAAACACATCGCAGGCGTGAAAGGGTAAAAGATAAACCATTCAATAACTTATCACCAAAAAATGTTGAACACATATTTTCATGTTATGTTCAAAGAGTGGAAATTCTAGTTGTCATAATAAAATTAAAAAAAAAAAAAACTGGAGTGTTTCTGGGAGAGGTAGATGAACAACAACACAAAATTTCCTAAATTAATTGCTGAAAACCAGGAATCCTTTGGTCTGGGCAAGCAAGCAGTATAAAAATCAAAACAAAACACCAAGGTTGGATCTCTTCAATTTATGAAACTGGTTTGTACATGGAAACAGAGTAAAATGATTTTTCCCCCAGTGTGTGTGTGAGATGCAATACTAGTGAAATGATCTATGGACTAAAAAAATTTTTTTTAATTAAAAACTAAAAGCAACATTTCCCCTTAGGAACTTGAAGGGAAATTTGAGGAAGCTCCTGGGGGTGAGTGAGGTGGAGAATACTTACAAGTAACAGTAGAAAAATCAATTAATGCTAACAAGAATAAAACTTGTAGAAAGCAAATGAAAAGAATTTACTTTTTTAGCTAGAAAAATATTGTCTTAAAAAGGTCGATGTTCAGATGCTCAGCTTGAGTGAACTTTGTCTGGTTTGACATCCTAAAGCATTCATTTTGAATTAAGATACTTTAAATATTTAGAAGATATTCTGCTTTCGATTACAAACTGCTTCATTACTACCTCTATGCTAAATCATGTTTAGGTGTGGATTCCTCCTTCTCAGAGTGTGTTTTCTTTGGAGCAACAACCTTGGTCTCTCCTGGAACTGTGCAGTTTTCTACAACTGAAACCAGGGCTCTGCCTTGCAGACTGTGCTCCAGGGTACCAATCTGCTCATTATCTTTGACCAAATGACTTTGGAGTAAACCAGAAGACGAAACAGCAGCTCGGGTTTGAAGAAAGGCTTTGACTATTTCACCTCTGTGAAAGATGCTGAGGAGGGTTGTTTTATTAGCAAAATGGGTGTGGAAGCATGCATCTTTAAGAAGGTACTAGAATAAAGTATTTCCTTGATTAATTCTGAGTCAAAAAAATTACTGTTTTATCACACAAACTCAGCAAGACAAATAATTGTTCTTAAAGCCCCTCCTTGAGTCCTACCTTTTCTATTAAAAAACATTCCTTTAAAAAGTTTGAAACACTTTAGAGCAAATGATGGTTTGAATGAAGAAAATGTTCTTTTCTGCTTATGACCCTCTTATATTTCATGAGATATCCTAAACACATAATTATCCTTATTTATTTGACAGGAGAAAATGCTGCTTGTCCTTTAAAACTGGGACTAATTTACACTTTCTCAAAGTTTACAGGCACTTAAAAAGAACCACACTGCAGGAAGAGAGAAAACATTCCAAGGCAGTAACAACAATAAAACAGGCAAACAACAACAAAAATAAACAACATAAAACTCAGACCAAAAAATACCTCAAAATGCCCAGAAACTTTGAAGTCAAAGCTGTCAGGAATGTTTTACTTTTGTTGTATCTAATAGCAACCATGATTATACCAAAATTAACTATGATTTATTAGAAACCACAAAATATTCTATTTTAATATAGTTCCCTAATAGCTTTCTAGATTTTTTCTTTGTGTGTTTGTGTCCTCTCTTTTATAGAACATATCAAAATTTTAAGATATAAATCAGAGGTAAAAGTTAGATTAAACTGCAATATGTATATTGGAGATTCATCCATAGTAGTTAATACAAAAGCAGAAAGAATTCTATGAACAAAAATATCCTTCCTGCATTATTTTTCCCTTCTGCACCACTTATAAAAGTTTAAAAAAGTATTACTTATAAAAGTTTTTTAAACTATTATTTTATTTGTGGAACAGTAATAAATATTTGTTCCATTAGCTTAAATAAAATACATGGTCACAAAAACTTTGAGGCAGCATAACAAGTTGCCACAGTACAGCAGCCAGAAAGACAAAGACATAAAAAGATAAAGTAGAAAACAATTACAAACTGAAAAAAATGTTGGCAAGAAGCACTTGAAAATAAGTTGAATTTTGTGTTTGTGCAAGGACAGACGTCGTGTTGGAATTTTTTTTTTTTTTGGATTGCTTTTTCAGTTTTTAACTTTGTGAAAAGTGGCTTTATTCTTCCAAACTTTTTCCCTTTGCATGTTCGAACTGAAGGAAAATGGACAGAAGTCTATCTTTAAAATGGAATCCACTTTTAGTGTTTCCAAGTTAGAGGGGAGCTGAACACACACTTATTTAGGAAAGAAATGGAAGAGGAAATGAAAAGCAAGTAATAATAACAGTGAATATTACAGCTAATAACAGTGAATGTAATAAATGTAATTGTTAGAAAAGTTTTTCCCATCAGATTTTCTTTTTACACATTCAGTGTTATTTTTACTTTTTTGTCCTCCATTTATTTATTTAACTTCGGATTTTTAACTCATACACATTTACTGTGAAGGTCCATCTTTCCCTAAATAGAACAGTAGGGGACCCCCCCCCCCATGTCTATCTTTAATATCAAGACCAAAGCAAAACATTAATAAAGGGAACTGAAATGTTTTCTCCTACACTGCCCTAGGAATGTGAGTTCTAACAAGAAATAAGCTTCTGGCAGGTTCATTTTAGTGTTGGGCACATTCATAGCAGAATAAAGCATCAGGCTACACCATGGAGTTTCCCCCAGCCCCAATCTAAATAAATAGCCATGACACCGAAGCAAAACTCATGAGGGGGTTTCAAAACTGCACCTCACCCCAGCCGCCTCTATCTCCTCTTGCCTCCTCAAAAACTTTTGTAGTCCCTGACTGTCAACACAGAAGCCCTGTTTTGTGGGGGGAAGGGGGAAGGGTGGAGAGAGGATTAGAATTTAGTGCAATAGCTAACTCTAAAAAGAATCAGTGTGAATAGAAATAATTGGTACTTTGTTAATGAAATAATTTTAAAAGATTTAAAAAACAGACTGTTAAGTACTCTATTCTGAAATTTGTCATTACAAAAAAAAAACTTTTAAAAAACTGATTACTTCTAGCTAACTTTAAATTATTTCTTAAATGGAAAGAGAGTCAACTTAAAAGTGAATTTAATTAATTACTATTTTTAAGTTTTGCTTCTCTTGAGCTTTAGGACAGTAAAGGATGGGCTACATTTTGCAGGAGCTTACAAGTCTGGGTAGGAGGTTTTTTTTTTTTTTTTTTTTTTTGAGGGTTAAGTTGCTTTTGTTTTAGCAAGAAAGAGTAGTGGTTAGGTTACCCAGGGAGATTATCTGAGATGTGGTTTTATCAACCCCTAACGATTTAAAGTAAACGGAGCAAAGAGTACCTAAAGTTTTTGGGAGCTGGGATGTCCTGCCAAGGGAATTTCTTCCTTGTCCCCCAACACAAAAGATCGGGAGACAGTTACTATTTATGAAGACCCAAGGACTGTAGCTTCTAAGACCATCTTTTAGCCCTTACAAAAATCCACACTTCACTAAGAAAAGTCCCTCCCTACTGGACTTTTAATTTTCTTAAATTCTTTTTCTTCTAAGTTTGTTTTGCATTAAAAAATGTTTACTGTTGAGTGCCTACTATGCGGCAGGCACAGTATCCAGCTCCTTGGCTTAGTTTGTTAAGAATTACACTGTGATGAAGAGCTGACAAAACACCAAGTTGGTGGGAAGGCTGGGGGAATGTCTGGGAGGGCCTGTGGGGACAGAAACACAGACATCTCCCATCTTCCTGGACAGAAAACACTTTTTTCCTACTAAGCAACTAATAGCTTGTAATATTTAGATCCCTGTTGCTTCATGGGAAGAAAAATGTCACAAAAACAAAAACCCCAACAAACACGTGGCTGGCTAGAACAAAACGCTGATTCGAGAGAGTGGGTTCTGAAGGTGGTGGAAGGAGACTCAGAAGCCGAGTTGGAAGCCCCCCCCCCCCCATTTCTTCCTGGAGCTCCGGGAAAACGAGGAGGGGGGACAAAGGTGCTGGATGTTGTGTTTTAACTCCCGACTTTTCGAATGGTAGGGAATCATCCGGCAGATGGGCGGTGAGCTGAAGTCGGAGTTGGCTTTACAGACTCTGCAAACGAAAAAAAATAACAATAAAAAATTCAAGCCATTTATATCAGTGTAGTCAACACGTGTTACGGAGCCGGCCCGGGCCGCAGGCGACTGAGACAATGGGATCGGGATGGGGAAGGGGAGAGTGACCCCCTTCCTCACCTGCCCTCAGGACCCGTGTCCCGACAACCCTCCTCCCACTCGCAGACTCGCGCGGCTCAAGCAACATCTCTCTTTCTAGGGGTGTTGCCGCTCGCCCCTTCTTCTCCACGTTGGCCAGGCAGGGGGCTTCTCCGGGGTCTCCATGCCACGCTCTCCACCACCCCCTGGCGTCGATCCAGCCCCAGCCGCTGGAAACTCGGTGTCCCCCGCGTAGAGCCGGGAATCCCGGTCCCGAGTGTGCAACGCGTCCCGCGCTCCGCTGCGTGTCGCGGACTCCTAACGCGCGGCCCCCTCCCCCACCTCACAGACGGGGTGCGACCGCCCACGTGTCGCCCCTTGCCCAGTCCGGTATTTCCCTCGGGCTCCCGGAGCCGGAGGATCCGGAACGCGTAGGTCCTAGCCGAGGGAAGGGACCTGGGCGGATCCACTTCCCCCCCCGCCCCATGGAGAGGGGGGGAGGACCGCAGCCCCCTCCCCCGCTGCTCGCTTCCTCAAGCGCCGAGCGGAAATTACCCCCTCCCCGCCCCGGGCTGACCTGGGGACGTGGGCGGAGCCTCGGCACCCCCCACCCCCGGCGGCCTTCCAAAATGCAGCACCCCAAACTAAGTTCTGCGATCTACACCCTGCATATGGACCACCGCTCTGTGCTTCGCGGGTGGAGCGGACGCAGGCGACGCCACCTGTCCGCTCCTTGCGTGGGGAGGGCTAGGGGGAACCTCGGGTCTCAACTCGGTCCCTCCCTTCTGAAGCCAATCCCTTCGGTTCGGGGGGCGCTCTATGGTACGACCACTCCTCGTCGTTTTTTCCCCACCCAGTTGGTCTTCGGGTGTGATCTGGAGCCGGGTCGTTCAGGCTTCCCCCCCCCCCCCCCAAGAACGCTGGAGTGTTGTCATCCAGCAGCTGGACTGGGTGCAAGCCAGCTTTTTTTCAGTGGAGATCCCGAAACACGATTTCCTGCGGGTCCCTCGTTTTCAGGCGGGTCTCCCGTGTTTTCGGCTTCCTGGTCCCGCGCTCTCAGGGTGCCTTGGATCAGGACCCGGGAGGCCAGGGAAGTCTGGGGGTGTAGCGGGAAAGACAGTGATCCCCTACTTAGAAACGTAGAGGAAAGGCGTCTTTCCTTTTAAATAAGCGGTTCCTGCGACCCCCTCCTGAAGACCCTAGAGTCCTCAGCTTCTCTTTGTCTGTCTCGGCCGTCCCCCGCCTGTCAGTCGCTAGCAGTTTGCCGGGGTGGGGTGGGCAACCCAGTCTCCACAAAACGAATAAAAAAATTACCGTACATTTTATTTCTAAGAACTGGGGAGATTTGGGTTGCCACCGCCCCCCCACCCCACCCCCGTGCAGGTCAAAGTGGCAAGCTGGATGGGGGCGGGGCGCCGCTTTAGGGGCCAGGTTCTTGCAAAGGGGAGGGGGGATAAGGAGAGCTGGGGGGGACCCTGCCTCCACTTTCCTGGTTTACCCCTGGGGTGCGCTGAGTGCCGCCCCCCCCCCCAAGATTGGAGACTGTTGGGTTGGTCCGGGTTGGAGGGCCAAGGGGCCCGGTGGCGTCGGGGGTCTTTCCCTGCAGGGTGGGTGGGGGCTGTCACCACGTGGCTTCGCCTTTTTTTTTTTCCGCTCCATTTTTTTTTTTTTCCCAAGTCGATTTTATTTAGAGGCGGCGCCAGGGCGGCCGCGGAGAAACGTGACACACCAGCCCGCTCGCAGGGTTTCGGACCGAAGGGAAGGAGCCGCGCCGCGTCGTCGTGAGCCTCCCTGCACTCGGCGGGCACTTTCTCCCGGGCTAACCCGAACTCTTCCGTGACCTCCGCGTGCCCTCAGGCCGCCCACCCGCCCGGAGCTCCGGACAACACCAGGGGTGGGGTGCGTAGAAAGTTTGCGGCTCCCGCCGCCCGTCTCCACGCCTTTCGGCCTACGAGGCTCTCCGCCCGCGCCCGCCCCGTTCGGCCTTGCCTGGGACCGTGTCCTTGCCCCGCCACTGCCATCATGAACAAGCTTTACATCGGCAACCTCAACGAGAGCGTGACCCCCGCAGACTTGGAGAAAGTGTTTGCGGAGCACAAGATCTCCTACAGCGGCCAGTTCTTGGTCAAATCCGGCTACGCCTTCGTGGACTGCCCCGACGAGCACTGGGCGATGAAGGCCATCGAAACTTTCTCGGGTAAGAGCGCGGCCACCTCCCCAGCAAACACGCACACGCGTAAACGAAATCCGGGAACAACGGGGACCTGCAGCGCCTCTTTCCTTGCCCGCCAACTCTTCCCGGGTCCGGGAGGGCTCGGCCTCCGTCCCCAGCCTCGACCGGCCTCCCTCGACGCCGTCGCCCCGCGCAGAGATATTCGGGATTTCCTCACCCCTTCCCCCAGCCGGAGACGCTCGTGCTCCCTGCCCCCCTCCCCACCGACGGGGCGGGAGCCCCGGTTGGCAACTGGTGGGGGTGGGGGGGTGTCTCGAGCACTGGGGTTCGGGTCTAGGCGTGGTTTTCCCGATCCCCCCCCGACAGCCCCCCGCCCTCTAGAACACCCCCAACCCCCCTGTCCTCCGTCCCAGGCCTTTCCAGGAGGGGGTTTCGCGCACCTCGGCTGTTCCCGCTTTTCTTAGAGACTAGCCCTGAGGCAGGACGTGGGAGGAAGGGGCTCCCGTCTCCCGCCCAAGGCCTGGGGCTTGAGCCATTTTGATTTGAAAGTGGGGCGTGAGCCGGGTGGCGCGGCGGCGGCGGCGGCGCCGGGTCGCCATGCTGCTTCCCGAGACGCCGAGGCTGGGCCGAGAGGCGCGCGGCTGCTGCGAGGGACCCTCCCCACCGGGCCGCGCCGCGCACCCCGGGGCCCTCCGCTAGCCCGGTGGCCCCGACCCGGCCTGGTCGCCCAAGCTCTTCTCCGTGGCTCTGCAGGGAAATAAAGTTTTAATTCTCTACTCCCGCCCCACTTCGAGAAACGGGGTGCTGCTTTCCCCTGCTTCCTTCCTTCTACTTCGGGAGCCGCCGAAGCAGCGCGCTCACACAAACGCTCACACCTTCCCGAAATCTGAGCGGTCTGTTCAATTAGCCCACGTGATTAATGGAAGTACAACGAAAAAAAATGAAAAACAACGAAATTATCGCATCAACCAAGCCTGGAGCAACCTTCCCCCCCCCACAGACCTCTGCAGTTAGTGCCTGGATTCCTAGGAGGCCCCAGGAACTCTAGAATTTAGCTAATGTCCCTTACCCACCCGTCCTCCCCATCCCCCCATTTCTTTACCCTCATGTCTTTTTTTTTTTTTTTTTTAATCTTCAGGGAAAGTAGAACTGCAAGGAAAGCGTCTAGAGATTGAACACTCGGTCCCCAAAAAACAAAGGTAGGAAAAGAGTTCTTTTGGGGAAACTGAGAGTAATATTCAGGGGTCCATAGCATCTCCAGTGGAACAAACCCATTACTGCCCCCCCTCCAACTCCGGATGTTGGGGGCTGGGAGAGATTGGCCAAGATCGTGTAATGGTTGTTTTACAGCTTTAAAAGAAACCCACCAACTTGGGATTGGGTTGGGCTAAAAGACATTACTTGAAGAATTAAAGAGGAAAAAAAATCAATAGGGTAGAAGCTCGGTGGAGTTAGTTCAAAGTGTGGGACTGGGACCATTTTTTTGTATAGGAAGTTTAAATATGGAGAGTTCAAACTAATGGCAGAGGTGATTTTTATGACTTCCTATGCGGCCTCCTTTCTCCTATGTTTCTCATGTTTTTTACATCGCAATTTGTAAGTAGATTTAAGGGAGTTCTTTTCCTATTGGGTGAATAATGAGCACCGTGCGTACCTCATTCAGATCTCCTTATGCTGTGCTCATAATTTCTGTTACAAGGATGGATTTTGTTGCCCCCACACAGCCCTCATCCCTACTCCCTCGCATCTTATATTGATTGCCTCCTCAACTGGATTTTCAAAGACTATGCTGGCTCTGGCTGTACTATTCCTTTGCAGCCCCCCCACCCCCACTCCTTCAGTCCATTGTTACAAGGGACCATCTGGGGTGAGCTTTGTGCAGAGGCTGTGAGCTGGGGCTCTTTGGAGGGTCTGTGAACTGGGGCTCTTTGGAGGGTCTAGAACTCCGAGGATGAATGGGTGTGTGTGTGTGTGTGTTCTGTGAGTTCCTTTTACTCTGTATTCTGTCTTTTCTGCAAAATCTTGCTCCATCTTGCCTCTTTAAAATTCAGGATGGATTTCCAGTCCCCTCGAATTCCGAAGTCTGCGGTTTGAACTCTGGCTGTGGAGTGTTGGGGCAGTGTTTCTCACATCAGACTTTTTGAACATGTTGACAGTGCAGTTTTCTTTGCTGTCCTTCGTTGGAAGCAATCCTCAGTACATTTTTTGGTCCCCTCAACCCCTGTTTCAGCTGGGAACTTGCTGTATTTCTGAAGTTTGTGGCCCTTCCTAGGTGGGAATCTTGTGTGTGGGCTGTGCTTTTGGAGGTGGGGGTGGGGACATATTTTTAAAGAATTTAGAAAGTTTAGCTGGAAATCATCTCTTTTGTGGTTTGGCTTCAGATTTTTAAGTAACTGAATTATCATAGTTAAAGAACGTCTGTACAGCTTGTGTCTGTTTATAGAGTATGTGGTTTGTTGTCAAATGCTTGAGGCCGATACTGGGAAGGTGCTTAGAATTAACAGAGGCACTAAAATTGGATGGAAAGAAGCTTTATTTGAAAAAAAATTGGAGATGAGAATAATACAGTGGAGATCATGACTCTATGAATTCAGAGCTGTATGGATGGGAGATCTAAGAACTGAAATTCTGAAATAATGCGGTCACCTTTCTTTCTGTTCTTTTGAGGATGGTTTAAATTTTAAAGCCAAAGAAGGCAAAAGAGAAACAGCAAAATGTGGTGAAGTGGAACTCAAAACATTTATATTTTAATTTTCATAGTGCCCTGTATTTGTGAATCTCTCTCTTCAAGCCATCTGCTTGCTTTGAAGGCATTTCTGTCCAGGCCCCCTGTCCCCTCAAATGCCTTACTCGGGGCTCTTTTTCAGTTGGAATGAAAGGGGGATTTGAGAGAAGGATTCTTGTCTTTTTTAAATTTCTCCCTTCATATCCATAATAAATTAGATCTTTTGTGTGCTCTCCCCTTTTCTGAAATAATTTTTTCGAACTAAACGTTGAATCAGTTGTCTCTCCCCGCCCCATCTGGGTAGTGGTGGTAAGAAGAAACTGTTTCTAGTATGAACCAGTTTTTGAGGTCCCAGGCTTTAGAAAAAGTTTGTTTTCCTTAAGTCAGTTTGTGTTCCGTGAGGAAGCATGTTGTGTTATTTTCTAGTTTGTGTCTGATCACACTCCTTCGGTTGTGTTTGTTACTGGCATTTTCAGTCTCTTAGAGATATAGAAGAGAATTCAGTCAGGACTAACCTAAGCTAAATGAACTGTAGAGGTGTTTTTTTCCCCCCCTATATGTATTGTGTTTTCAGTGGTGATTAAAACTGAACTCTTAATATACTTCATTGCTAATGAATTGTGATTTAAAAGTATTACCGCATTTGTTTTCCCTTTGAATGTATTTGATAGATGGGATTTATACCTTTTTAAAACCCAAGAGACTGAATACCATATTTAAACTGGAAACAGCAAATAAGTTGAATTTTTAGTATGAGAGACCTTAGAATTTACAATTACTTTCCCCAGCACTTGTGACCAGTGTTGGGACTTTGGTTAGCAATTTCAGCCTTTCCTGAGAATTTTATTTCCTGTCCAATGCTGGTTAAAAGGAGGACCCAAAGCAGTTGGGAAAGTTAGGCAGCTTTTGTGTTTAGATGTATTTTCTTCCCAGAGACTTGGGAGTCTTGGAGGCAGGGAAGAAGATGTTGCTTAAACTTGCTTTGGGAGGGACTTGATTTACTTTTCAGGAGAGTGAGACTTCCTACACATACCCCCAGGCCTTCTTTTAGGAGTGTGCCCTAAACCTTGCATATTTACTGTCAACTGGTGTCATCAAAACAAAATGTTGCTGTTAACAGTGTTTGAAAAGATGTGCATTGCTTCTTTTTGCCCCCTAGCTGATTCAGAGCTTGCTGGTTTCTTTAGGCATGTTGACAGTAGTTCTTTCCTTTAAACCTTTTTAAAATGAAGTGGGTTGATACTTTCTCCTAAATCCCCAGTGATTCAAATGAAAACTAGGTCTGTTTTCCAGGGGTGGAAACTCTAAAGAGAATGTATTCAGTCTGATTCCTATTTTATAAGTTTAATTTCTGAACTCAGCGCCTTAGAATCAGTGAATAACTGTTTGTTTTATTTATTTATTTATTTATTTATTTATTTATTTAATCATGGCAGGAAATATTTTCAATTGATTAAAAATGAACTGTAGAAACGTTGAATAATTGAGTCACTAAGTCCTAAGTCTTTTCAAAGCATGTTAAAAACTACCTTCAGAAATCAGTGTGCATTTAATCAAAAAGCAAATAGTAGTTTGGAGTTAGGGACTGAAAATGAAAGGAGAAAGTTTGAGAGATAGGAGCCAGCCTGGGCTTTTACAGTGTCCCGATTACGAATTAATACTCAAATCCAAAAGGACCTTAACTCAGATAAGACAAAACACCTATACACATAAAAATTACGCATAAAGTTTGGTGGCATACACCTGTGTGAGTTCGAGGTCAGCCAGGGCTACACACATAGACCCCCTATCTGGAAAACAAGCTTAAAATAGATAAAACTTTTTTTTAGTAAAAAGGATGTTCGCTTAGGTGTTATTAAATGGAGAAATGGTTGTCTTAATTTTCTGAAGTGTTTGGAGGAAACAAACACTAAAGTTCATTCCCCCTCCACTTTAGGTTCCATTTAGAAATGAATTTTACACATTTATGAATTTCCTTTACCAGTAAAACCAAGGGTTTTTTGTTTGTTTGTTTGTTTTCGAGACAGGGTTTCTCTGTATAGCCTTGGCTGTCCTGGAACTCACTCTGTAGACCAGGCTGGCCTCGAACTGAGAAATCCGCCTGCCTCTGCCTCCCAAGTGCTGGGATTAAAGGCATGCACCACCACCACCCTGCTTCACTGTGAGTTTCTTAACCTTGAGTTTTCTGATCCAAATTAGAAAGATAAGATTTTACTGTGACTGTTTCTCAGACGGGGAATGTTCTAGTAAAGAAGGGAAGATTTGTGGTTCTCATCACTAAATCCAGGGTGACTTTTTCAGTTGTGTGGTTTTGATGGTGTGGGCTTTGGTGTCCTAAGTGTGGGGTAAGATAAATAACTGCAATGGGAAGACTCCTGGAAGTCTCTGGGTGTCTGCTCTTAAAAATTATCCTGAAAGATCACGTGGGGGGCTTCTTTTAAGACGGAGGTGTTCCTTTGTTTTGTTTTTCCTCTTTATAGTTTCTTTGTACTTTAATGTATAACAGCCAGTTGACAAAGGTAGTAGTGACAAATTGTTAAGAAAAAGAAAAGAAAAGAAAAAAACCAAACCACTTCCCAGTTTTTAAAAACCTTATCCCAGTGATGGGAAGACTCGTGATTCAAACTCTCTGGATGTCTGCTCTTAAAATTACCCTGAAAGATCATGTAAAGCTGCCTTTTTTAATACTTAGGTGTTCTTAGCCGGGAAGTGGTGGCACACACTTTCAATCCCAGCACTTGGGAGGTAGAGGCAGGCGGATTTCTGAGTTTGAGGCCAGCCTGGTCTACAGAGTGAGTTCCAGGACAGCCAGGGCTATACAGAAAAACCGTGTCTCGAAAAACCTAAAAGAAAGAAAAAAAAAAGGCTTAGGTGTTCTTTTGTTTTATTTTTCCTCTTTATAACGTAAGTAGGAATACTAGACAAAGGTAGTATTGACCAATTAAAACAAACAAACAAACAAAACCCCCAACTTCCCAGTTTTTAAAAACCTTATGTTTGAGCAGAACTTGGTGGTACCACACCTTTAATTCCAGTGCTCTGGAGGCAGAGGTAGATCTGAGTTTCAGAATAGCCCGGGCTATGTCTGGAAAAAAAAAATCACATTTGACTTGGTTAAGTGAAAAGATGAGTAGCAAGTATTTGATTTGAGACTGGGCCTCATTTTATATTCCAGGCTAGCCTGGAACACAGTGTAGTTGAGGCTGGCCACAATTTAATGGCAATCCTCCTACCTTAGCCTCCAGAGTGCTGTGATTACTGTGTGAGCTATTAGACCTGGCTGGTTATTTGAAGTTTAGAGATTTCATGCTGAAGAAAGGTCTGTTGGTGTATACCTCCGTTTGTGTGTGGCTGCCGAAGGTGGCAGGGATAGTGTCTTGAGAAAGAAATGAACCAGCCGGGCGGTGGTGGCGCACGCCTGTAATCCCAGCACTCTGGGAGGCAGAGGCAGGAGGATTTCTGAGTTCCAGGACAGCCTGGTCTACAGAGTGAGTTCCAGGACAGCCAAGGCTACACAGAGAAACCCTGTCTCGGAAAAAAAAAAAAACAAATCTTTAAAAAAAAAAAAATTCTAAAAAAGGGCTGGGGTTAGGAAAGTGCAACTTACTTTTTTTTTTTTTTTTTTTTGGATTTTGTTTTTTTCGAGACAGGGTTTCTCTGTGTAGCCCTGGCTGTCCTGGAACTCACTCTGTAGACCAGGCTGGCCTCGAACTCAGAAATCTGCCTGCCTCTGCCTCCCAGAGTGCTGGGATTATAGGTGTGCGCCGCCGCCACCACCACCACCCGTGCAACTTACATTTAAGGAGGAGAGTATTAAGGAGGAAAGAGGAAGAGAAACTAAAAGGGATGAAGGATTAGAGAGCAGGGCCTGAGATTTCCCACCTGTGTTTAGCTGCTCTGGGACTAGAACCCCAATCATAAACTGTCAGAACGTGTAACCTTTATAAGCTGTGACATCTGATTGTCCTGAAGGCTGATTGAAACAGTAACAGGGAGTAGTAATAATAGCCACAGGGTTTTTGTTTTTTTTTTTGTTTTTTGTTTTGTTTATAATGTATAAAGATAAGCAGCTGGTATAGCTGACTACTGGGAGGCATCTATTGACTCGGTCTCATTCCCTGTTATTAGGAAACTTGGACTCCTACTGTTTCCACTGAGGGACACTCTTCCGTGCCCCTCAAAATGGAAGCAAGGGTCTCCTAAATAAAAGAAGCAAAAACAAAACAAAAAACCCAACCTGTACTTAAGGTACATGCTCCTGTGTTTATTGATCATTTGATTTGGCTAGAAATGATCAGCTAAGATAAAACATGTGATTGGGAGAACAGATTACCAGCAGTTTAGTGCAGTCTGAGTTCTGCCCCAGGAGAAAGAATTGAATGCCCGCCCCCATTCGATCAGCAAGGACCATGTACTTCGTACATGTCCTCTTAGCGTGGATATTAATTGCACAGCCAGCTTTGTAAGGCCTGCTTTCCCCTCTCCCCCCACCTTTGTAGCACAGTAAGTTGGGGATAAATACGGTAGGAACAAACCTTCTCTCCAAATATAAGCCACTGAAATCAAATGTGTGCTGATGGTGGGCAGATCATGAGGTTTTTCCAAAGTAGGTCTGGACCTCAGAATTTTAATGTACTTGGAGAGAAATCTGATCGCATTGACCAGACATCAGAAATGAGTTGTGGGCCAGGTGGTGGTGGCGCACGCCTGTAATCCCAGCACTTGGGAGGCAGAGGCAGGCGGATTTCTGAGTTTGAGGCCAGCCTGGTCTACAGAGTGAGTTCCAGGACAGCCATGGCTACACAGAGAAACCCTGTCTCAAAAACCAAAATCCAAAAAAAAAAAAAAAAAAAAAAGGAAAGAAAGAAAGAAAGAAATGAGTTGTGTTTATAAAAGTTGGGCAGGAGAAGCAGAGTCGGCCAGCAGGCAACTGTTTTAGGTGAAAAATACCAAAGAGTGGGATGGTGGAAAAGGATTGATTGGGTTAATCAGTATTTTCAAGGCCCCGGGCAGTCTTATGCAATTGGTATTTTAGGGGCTAGAAGCACCGAAGAAACAAATGGGCTGATTGGGGGGTTTGCTGAGTTTGGGGAGGGCCAGGAGAAAAGTTTTCTCTTTGCAGTGGCAAGTATCAAGTGTTTTCTTCATTTTCTCTGAATTGTTGCTCTGTGCATCCTAGTTAAACTATTATTATCTCTTTAGCAAAAGAGAGACTTTTCCAAATGTTTCATTTAGAGTTAATTTCGGGAAATGAAAATGTTCAGTTGTAAAATCTGCGTGGTAGTTTGATTGGACGGGTTTCTCTGTGTGGCTTTGGCTGTCCTTGAGTGCAGAGATTCCCCTACCTGTGCCTCCTGCATGCTGGGATTAAAGGTATGTGCACCCCCCACCTGGGGCCAGAGTTTGAATCTTGAAGAGGAAAAACTTACAAGTCCATTTACTTATTTTGAGACAGGGTCTCATTATATAGGTAGGCTGTCCTAAAGATTTGTTTGCTTTTTATTTTATGTGTGAATGACTTCCTTGCATGTGCACTGTGTGGATGCCTGGTGTTCATGGAGGTCGGAAGAGGGCGTCAGATCCCCTGGAACTGGGTGGCTGTCCGATACCATTTGGGTGCTGGGAATCAAACCCAAGCCCTGTGGAAGAGCAGGCAGTGCTTTTATCCACAAAATCATCCCTCCAGTCCCCAGGAAAACTATTTAAGAAGTTGCATTCCTAATGGCTCACACTACTGTCTCTATGTCCAATTTGTGGGGCACCAGATTGGCCTCCACAAGTGCACTGTGTATATAGGAAGTACCTTGAGGCAGTAGATTTTTCTCTGGCCTCCACAAACACAGACGCATACAGCAAGTTGAAAAGCCTTAGACAGGTTGGTCTTAGCTGGGTGTGTTGGCACACACCTTGGATCCCTGCAGAGGCAGGCTGATCTCTTGAATTCATGGCCAGCCTGATCTACATAGTTCCAGGTTAGACAGCCAGGGCTCTGTAAAAATATACTGTCTCAAAAACAAAAAAGCCAATCTTAAAAGGTGTCTCAGTGGTTTTGGAGTTGAAAAGGGCACGGATCATGCAAAATCCTTTTTTTGTGTGTGTTTTGAGACAAGCTCTCTGTGTAGCCTTGGCTATTCTGGAGCTCCCTTATATAGACCATGCTAGCAATGGTGAGGCATTAGTCAGAGTTCTTAAGGACCAGGAGGGAGGAAGGTTTCCAGGGCTATAGTCGTGATCCAGCCCAGATCCCCTGTATACCTTTTGTAAATGGTCTGGAGGAACGATCATCATCACAGGAGATCAGCGTTTAAAGCGATGGCTCTCAGGTGCTGAGAGTAGATTCAGCACCAATACTGTTACTGCAGCAGTATTGCTTTGAGGACGCCGAGGACGCCTTGGACTTTGCTGCTGCTTCACCTGGCAGGTCTTTATCTTCTTTTCAGGTTTTACAGTTCTGGTCCATGGAGCTGTGGTTGGTCCAGAAGAACTGGAATGGGTCGAGTGTGTTTGTGTTTGAAAATAATGTCTATGAAACGTTTGGACTGTGTATGGCAACGTAGGACATTTATGGTTAGATGAGGTGTTTATATGGACTTGGTGAATTAGGTACATACTTTGTTTTTCATTATTTTATTGCTTTGGTTTGTTGTTGAGACAGGGTCTCACTGTGTAGCCCCAAAAGCATAGAACTCACTTGGGCGGGTACTGTGCTGGTGTATATTGTGCCTTCCTAATGCTTAGCTGTGGGCAGCCTCCCAGAGCTCCCACATCACCGGACGCTTGCATTTGCAGGGATGCACCAGGACAAGCTTGGAGGAGAGGACGAGAAACAGTCATTTATTACTACAATTCCTTTTGGCGTTCTGATCTTGGTTCAGGTGCCTCTTTATGATGTTACTGTTGGAAGTTCCTGTCAAAGGTGTGTGGGCGAGAGAACCACTTGTGTCCACGGATGAAGAGGTTGTGAGGATGGGAGGAAGGGCAGTGGCTTCTGAGCAAGGAAGAGCAGCTTCTCTACCTGATGGGAGATGGGATGGCCTGGTAGTTGGCTTTTATATTCTGTTTTTATTAAGCTCATAAAATAGGCATTTAGAAATGAGGGCCTGGAGGTGACTTGAGTACAGTTCCTCCCTTTATTGGGGCCTTGCACAGTCTCCGTGTTCCCCGTCTAGAAACAGTCCCTCAGAATCCACCTAACACCTGATCCCTGTTCCCTTTCTCCTTGCAACCTGCCTTGTTCCAAGTGGACATACAGACACTGCGTGCACGTCCGCAGCCTGAGGTGTGAACCCTTTTCATATTGGGTACAGAAAAAGCTTTCAATCTGGGTGTGGTTTCTGGCCTCTTAACAGGGTTGTGACTTTAGTCAGTTACTATAAAGGGCTTTACAATTTGTTAATACAGAGTGGTATGACTCATAGTTGGGATGGCTTTGGGCTCATCAACTTCCAGTTACACCTTCCAAGGAGGAGAAAATGGCAGGGACCTGGGAACATAGGTGGGGCTGCTGGGTAAGGGAACTTGAGGATGCTAGTTCAGAGTTAGGAACATTTATTCTGCCTCTCCCAAAGGCTCGGTCACTTGGTTGGAGAAGTCTAACTAACAGAGAGAACCTAGCATTAAAGGGCAAAGGATGATCGTTCAGATAGCTGGGTTTCCTGCATCTTCTAGGACTTTGAAAACAAGTACAATGCCATTACAGGAGCAGGGCTTTTGTGGGGGGTGGGGGTGGCCCTCTGTACTCAGTGGCTTTTTTTTCTGGTGTGGAACTCTAGTCTTGATGAGTGCAAGGCACTTATACCAATGAGAACAGTCCCAGCTTGTGGTTTAGTCTTTTTAACATTTTATTTCTTTTTATGTGTATGGGTGTTTTGCCTGAATGTATTACCTGTTTTTGCCTGTGTTACCTATAGAGGCCATAAGAAGGTGTCCGGGCCCCTGGCTGGAGGTATAGGACAGTTGTGAGCTGCCATGGCGGTGCTGGGAATCCAACCTGGGTCTTCTAGAAGAGCAACCGGTGTACTTAGCCACTGAGCCCTCTCCCTCCCCCTTTACTCGCTGGAGTGTTTTTCACTTCTGTAATGTGGAAAAGTGGCTGGGGCACACCTGTGATCCCCCACGATGGAGAGGCAGAGGCAGAGGGGATCACTGTGAGGTTGTCCTCATCTACACCGACTCACGTGCCGGCTGGGGTGCACAGTGAGGGCGCCTCCAAACGGGAATGCTTTGGACTTGTGGTTGAGGGTGGAGGGAATCTTAGTGAAGATATGCTCTGGGTAGCCGTGGAACGATCTTCAGGAGCCCCGAGCTTGTCTGAGGTAATCAAACCCTTGCTTTTGGTTGGCCACCTTGAATGAATATCTTCCTTGCCATTGCAGCTAAGAGGAATGCTACCTGTCTTCCTTTGCTTTCCTTTCTCAAGAGGCCTAGATTCCACAGTCAGCAGCCTGGGAAGTGAGAGTCTTTTCCAGTCAGCCGCTGGCTGTTACTTGTATGCACACTGCTGCATGTCACCTCCCCTGTTAGATACCTGGAGCAGAATAAGGAACAAGCGAAAGAGCAGCCTTAGTGTTTAGGGGTTTTCCCGACAAGCTTTAGTAGCTCTCACCTTAGGAGTCTGCCCTGCCTCCATTTTCTCAGAGATGAAGCGCTCTTCTACTCTTGCTGACAACACTGCTCTGCACGTTTGTTTTTTTTTTGGGGGGGGGGGGTTATGTAGCAGCATTGGATCTCAGTCAGGGTGGGAAAGGCAGGAAGAGGGATTATTGGGGTGGGGGAGCCTCAAAGAGGGAGGGAGGTACTGCTTTTAACCAGAGGAGGAATGCCACCTATCTGCCCTCGGGGCACTTTCCCTTAGATGCAGGAAAGCTGTGGGACTGAGGGGGGGATTGGAGGGGGAGTGGGGGGGGATGGAGGGGGAGTGAGGGAGGATGGGGGATGGAGGGGGACATTAAACACAAGAGCTTGAACAGAGGGGACTGGTGGCAGCTAAACTGGATTTAAGTGAGTTAACGAGTGTTGGTTCTCTGGCAGGGAGGTGTTTGTGGGAAGGTAGCTCATCTCCTAAGAGTGGAGTTGGCCTTCAGTGGGAGAGTTAGGTGGGGAGAGTTAAAGCGCCGTTACTGCTCTTAGCGAGCCCTCTGAGCAGTATGTGGGGGGGTCACGGGTCAAAACTGGTGCTCCTCCAATTGGAGGGGCTTATGTTGAGTGTCTGACTTAGTTGCGCTTCTAGCTTGGGCTCGCTCGTGTGGAAGGGTGCTCTGAGTTCAGAGGCAGCCTGGGTTACTGAAGAGCCCCAGCTCAGCAAGCAAGGGTGTGCTTGCCTTCACCCCACCACGTCAACCGCAACACCGAAGCTCCACAGTCCAGGGCTTTCCAAAACAGGAGCTACCGAGAGTGGCCCCGGCACAGGCTGCAGCTTTTCTTGAGCTTCATTGGTGTAGCATAAGCCTTTGCAAGGAAAAGCACACTTGACACGCATCTGATCCTCCCTTGAGTCCTCTTCCTTCCCAGGCTGAAGGAAACAAAAATGGTAGTTGTCAGCAGTCTTAACCTGTGTGGAAAAGGGATTCTGCCGTGGGATCCGGGGGTCATTGTTTACTTCCGGGCCTCTAGTCTCCTCACTTTTCCAGAAACTTGATGAAACAACCTGACTAAAGATGTGCAGACCTTCCAGCCTTTATTGGTTGCCTACTTCCTGTTTTTATTTATTTAGTTTATTTAGTTTTTGTGGGGGGGGTGGGAGCAGGAGCCTGGGTTCAGGGCAGACTGAGGTTCCCCCCCCCTCCCGCAGTTAGGGACGAAGAGGTGGTCTTTGGTAATGCCTACTGGATCATAATTCTTAACTGACACATTGGCTTCTAGGGAGCCAGAACCCGTTCCCCTGCGTTTCTGGGGAGCAGGAACAAGCCTTACGCCGTTGCTGGCCATGGCCTTCTTGGGCTACTCAGTCTCTCCGCGCCTCTTGCCACCTGGAAATGGAGAGGTTCATGTTAGCCTCATGTTCCAGGTTCATAGACTTTTAGAGAGCTTGTAAACTCAGTCCATGCAAAGCTGTATCATTAACGCTGCATATTAGTAATGTAATTGATGACACCCCGAAGGGATCGGTAAGTAAGGGCTTTCCGCTCCCTAACACCCTACTTTATTATCGGGACAAGGACTTCGATTATAACTTTGCTATCGAGCTTCCCGGATGCCCAGGGCTCCTAAGTTCTGCCCCACTCCGGATCACATTTCTGCCTTGTCTGTGGAAGGCCTCCCCATCCTGGTCCTGCCACCTCGGGCAGCCGGGACCATGCCCCTTAGGATTGCCACCTCCAGGGCCATTTTCTCCTCCCAGCCTCAGCGGCCCCGCTCCCACCGTCTTCCCGGCTCCCTACCTCCCTGCCCGGACCCCCCCTAAATGTTTGCAGGCCCGTTAGGGGCGGGAAGCCCCCTCCCCCACAGGACCACCTCAGTCACGGCCCTGGCCGCGGGGAGGTCGGGTCTGGATTTACTAAAGAACCCCGGAGGGGGAGGCTGCCGTGCGCCGCCTGCCCGGCTCGTCGATGGGGTCGGGTTTCGGCCGGTGGCTGTGCAGAGGGAGAGAGGGAGAGAGAGGGAGACAAAGGGCAAAGTCCCGGTCCCCACCCCCACCCCAGCCCCCAGCGCGCCCCTCCCCCACGGGCCCTGCGCGGGCGACCGAGGGCCGCCGGGGCCCCTCAGGACCGGCCGAGCGTCCCGGTGCTCAGGGCGCCTCGGGGCGTGACCACTCTAGACTGGCAGCCGGCGGGGGCGCGCCCTGGCCCCTCCCCGCGCGGTGCGGGAGCCCACCCAGGGGCCGGGTGGGAGCGCAGGGCTTCCTCCCCGTGAGGTGAGGGGCTGGGGCGCGGGCCGGCCTCTCAGCTGCCGGCCTTCTCGATGGCGCGGCCTGCAGGCAGCCCGGCCCCCTCCTCCCAGCTGCCGCCGCCACCTCCCCCACCTCAGCTGCCGCCGCCCTTCCCCGGCGGCCGGGCCGGGCGCCGCCTCCTCCGTGCCCGACCGCTCAGCTCTCCGGCCCTCCCTGGCAAAAGGCCGTCCAGGTCCCAGGTCCTCCGAGCTGCTGAAGACCCGCCTTTCTTCCGAGTCGGGTGGCCGAGAGCCATTTTGGAAAGCGCTGGTGGTCTGGCCTCTTAATAATCCCTGAACCTGGGGGAGAGGACCCCGGGGAGGGTGTTGTGCCCCCCCACCCCAGTCCCAGCAGAAATCAGGATGGGCGGGGACGGTGTGCAGGGGAGTCGTCTAAGAACGGAGACCAGCCCTTAGCACATACTCTTAAAGTGGCTCTCCGCCAACAGGTATTGTTGGCATCTGGGGGGAAAGGACCAGAGTCCTTTCTACTGATAAGATAAATTATTTTTTAACCCTAAGGATTTTCAGCATTATGCTAATCTCTTTTCCGGGGACCAGGTTTTGTGTTATCTGATTTCTTTTGAGATTGGCCTAGCTTCTTTGCTCTTCTGAGAACTCCACTTCAGAATGAGAGAGAGAGGGAGATCTCTTTCCAAGGTTTCCCTACATTTTCACCTTCTGATGTTTCTGCCTCAGCCCAGCCTCCAGGCTCTCCAGTGCTAGATCATTTTGCTCCTAGGTTTCCTGAAGAGATTCTGGGTGGTGGGAGCTAAGATAACATATCCAATTGAGGGGTATTGAGGGATCAGGGAGGGTCTGTCAGCTTATTAACCTTCCCCACTGCCTTGGGAAGACCCCAAAACTCTAGCCGTCATCAGGCTGCCCCATGTGGGCAAATTCATTTCTGTGTGTATTGTACTTTAAGCTTTAGTAAAGGTTTCATCCTCACTCACCCACTCCCAAGTTCTTTTTGCCTCCCTTTCTGCACTGTTTAACTCCACTTGGCCAGACCCCTCTAGTTAAAAAGTTAAAAAGTAAAATTCTATTCAAAGCCCAGGGTTGGGGGAGGAGGTAGCAATTGGCTCCAGCAGACCTGGAATTTGCCTAGAAGATCAGCTATCTTAGAGCTTCTGTTGTAGCTTCTTCCGGGGCTGCCCCTGGAGTGAGGGATGGGGTGGGGTGTGGGAGATAAACACAATTTAAAAAATAAACAAAACCTTTGGGCTTTCTTATCAACCCATTTATTCCTGAGTGGATTTGGTGCTTCTGAGGCTGAGGCTCGCTCGGTTCCCAGCTAGCACCTCTCCAGTCGCCTTTACTCCTGTGCCTGCTCTAGGTGGAGCTTGTAAGAGAAGAACTTTGGTGACTCCCCCCCCCCCCCACCGGAACAGATCTCTGACAGCCATCCAGCCGTATTATAGGGTAGTTAGCTATTCTGCAAATTAAATCTGGTGCCCAAATTAGAGCCGCATGCAGTTAAAAGCCAGTTG
Organism: Apodemus sylvaticus; assembly: GCF_947179515.1. Taxonomy (NCBI): domain Eukaryota; kingdom Metazoa; phylum Chordata; class Mammalia; order Rodentia; family Muridae; genus Apodemus; species Apodemus sylvaticus. The sequence goes on from NC_067481.1 coordinate 27,112,441, forward strand.
GTGAGCACTTAACCATACAGAATATGGGCATTTTTCCTGCTCTTAACGTCCGACTCTACTGGCTTCTGCTGTGTTAGCACTTGTCTGTGAATGCACGGTGCGGTTTGGTGACATAGCACACACCAGCCCGGAGAGTGGAGTTCTAGTCTCGCTCCCAGGTTGGCTAATCCTGCCTCCTCTGAGCCTTCTAGGAGATGAGGAGAGAGTTTATAAACTATCCATTTAGACTTCCTCTTCTCTCTGCTCTGAAATACCACTCCGACTCCCCTTAACCAGCAGTTCTTGGCAGCAGCAGGTACAGGAGTACCATGTCCTAGAAGTCCAGTGAGTCCTCAACCCCCGATTTGGCATTAAACACACAGGTTCCTCCCTCCCACAAGAGCAGGGGCTTGCAGAGGGCTCTTTTCTAATGTCTGGCATCCGCTTAGGAATCGGGTACACATGGGACAGTGTGTGTGCTGCTTACATTTAAAGCTCAAAGGCTTTTGCTGCCAAACCCGATGACCCGAGTTTGAACCCCAGGACCCTGAAAGAGAGAACCAAACCTATTTGAGCATCCACCTCACTTGCATGTTGTGGCATGTGCAATGCCCCCCAGCCCCACCCATACACAGAAAACAAATAAACGAGGTTCAAAGGGTCTTTAGAAGGCAGTAGGTGCATAGGTGTATTCCAGTGACGTTTGTGTCTTCTAGGTGCTCGAGTGTACGTGTTCTCTCTCTCTCTCTCTCTCTGTCTCTCTCTCTCTCTCTCTCTCTCTCTCTCTCCTTCCTTGAGGTGGTGATGGCATCTGCCTTGGTTCCAGACTTCTCACTAGGTCCATTTTTTTTAGCCGGAGTCCTAACCTGAGGCTAGCTATTCAGCAGTGCCCGGCGGCTGCCTGGCCTGTCTGACTGCCCTGCCTCTGGATTATTCTGGCACGAAGCCCTGGGCATGGAGCCAGTTCCTCCTCCCTTCCCAGCACCACCCTTTTCTCAGCTACTGCCTGGCCCGCAGCGTGCCAGGCCGGCCCCCTTTAGAAGTTTTCCGGAGCCCTCTCTCTCTTCCAACTCCGGTTTGTGTGTGATTACGAAGGATGGGAAGATAGTATTGACAGTCAGATCTGGAACGCCAAGGACACTTGGGAAGAGCCAGTGGTGAACAGGCTCTCAGCCGGAAAGGGCCCAGCACTGGAAAGGTGCTTTGGTTGCTGAGTTAGCACTTAGGGTCCATTTGTTGCCAACAGCAGACTTTTACCTACCTAGTAGGCACCCATCACGACCCCCCCATCCCCCACCCCCTGCTGGCCGGATCTGTTCCCTTTCCTTTCCAAGCCAACAAGCTGCCCTGGACACCACTGGACTGGAAACTCCTAAGAGCAGGGCCATTCGCCCTTGCAGTTTGACAGTGTCTAGCACCATGGAATAACAATGAAGCCGAAACCACACAAGGAACCAAGAAACACAAAAACTATTAGTGTGTATTCACACACATGGAAGCTTGGAGTTACAGTCTCTACATTTAAAAGGGTTAGGTGAGTGGGTGCAGGCTCGTGCCTGCAATTCTGTAACCCCAACACTCTGGAGTTCAGGCCAGCCCAGGCCACATCATGAGACTGTGTGTGTATGTGTGTGTGTGAGAGAGAGAGAGACAGAGACAGAGAAGAACTATATATTTGTTATCTTTTTTAAAAAAGAAGCCCAGTGAGTCCCGCAATCCCCGATTTGGCGTTAAACACAGAGGTAGGTTAGACCAGCCCAGGCCTAGTCTGCACTTAGAATACCGCGCCTCAGCGTCTCTAGTGCTGGGATTAAAGGTTTACATGGCTCCCTCTGCTGTTTTGGGGTGAGCTTCCACAACCAGCTCTTAGATTTTTTTTTTTGACCAAATATATCAGAAAGATCATCATTCCAGCATGCAATCAATATTGCTTATTACACAAATAGTTTTTTTCTGGTTTTGGGAGGGATAACTAAAGTTAGAAATCTGCTATATTTTATACTGCAAAAAATGAAAACAAGCCTGGCGTAGTGGCGCACACCTGTAATCCCAGCACTTGGGAGGCAGAGGCAGGCGGATTTCTGAGTTCAAGGCCAGCCTGGTCTACAGAGTGAGTTCCAGGACAGCCAGGGCTACACAGAGAAACCCTGTCTCAAAAAACAAACAAACAAAAGAAAATATATATGGTGAGGTGGTTTAGTGGAGAAAAGGCACCTGTCACCAAGTCTGGTCACCTGAGTTGTCCTCTGACCTCCAAGCATGAATACTGTGTATATCCGCATGTCTTTTCCTCCCTCCCTTCTCAAACACACAAAATAAGTAAGTGTAAGAAGTGTTCATTAGAGGTCGTACTGGCTTGACATGTAGAATCCACAAAACCCACAGGTGAGGAATAGAGAGACAACTCCATTAAGCGAGCATACAGCCGGGCAGTGGTGGTGCACGCCTTTAGTCCTAGCACTCGGGAGGGAGGGGGCAGCCTGGTCTACAAAGCTCCAGTACTGATAGGGCTACACAGAGAGACTGTCTCAGAACAAAAGCAACAACAAAAATTGCACACAGCTCTTAGAGCATGCATGGCCGGTGGCTCGTAACGGACTGCCCTGCAGGGCATCCAGCACTGTCCTCTGGCATCTTCAATGAACTACATGTATAATACATGTAATATAACATGTACTAACCCTTAAAGTTCAGTTCACGGTTGCACTTGGTCATGCTTGGGGGGGGGGTCCTTGGAGTCTGCGTGGTTAGTGGCTACCACAGCATGTGGAAACCACCAACATCGCCTGTGGAGTTAGAAGGACTCTTTCCATAAATGTCAAGGAAATTCACAGAAGCCAAGGTTTTGCATTTTGTTTAAAATTTTTTTCGTGTGTGTGTGTGTGTGTGTGTGTGTGTGTAGAACAGGAACGGGTCTCGCCTTCTTGTTGGGTCTCTATTTTCTCTTCCTTCATTCAAGATCTAGCAACTCCCCAAAGTCCCGCTGTGTGTTAGGAGCAGTGAGGTTGTAGATACAAGTGAACCCCAATAGCTGGTTTAGATGGCATGGTATACAGATATACAGATTTGAGCATCCCTGTGGCTTACTTTGGGGCTAGGGTTGGGGCTAGATAGAGTCTTACTACGTAGGCCAGGCTGGCCTTGAACTCAGAGATCCACTTTCCTCTGCCTTTGGAGTGTTGGGATTAAAGGCATGTGCCACCTTGGTTGGCTGTCAGGTTTTTTTGTTTGTTTTATGTTTATGTGTGTGTTTTGCCCACAGACATGTATGTGTATCACATGCATTCCTGATGCCCACAAAGGTCAGAAGAAAGCATTAGATGCCCAGTAACTAGAGTTACAGATGGATGTGAGCCACGAGGCGGGTCCTGGGACCTGGAAGAGCAGCCGGTCTTAGCTGCTGAGCCATCCTCTCCAGCCCTCAGCCCTTCAGCTAAGCTCTTTTGCTGCATTCAGTTATATCAGCAAAACCACCACTAGTCTGGTATTTATTTTAACTTAGGAAATGCTACTTGGTGAGCCATGGGCCACAAGGCTTCATCAACACATCAGGCGAGTGCCCTGTCAGTGAGTTGCAGCTGCAGCTCGATATTTCCTCATTGCCTGGGGCAGTGAGAGAGACACCTTCAGGCTTCCCTGAAAACGTGGACTTCACTCACCTCAAGTTTGGTGTGTGGATGTGTGTGAGGGCCTTAACTTTGGCTTTATGGGTGGGTCTGTTTTGAAATTCTGCACAAATTGCTTGTATTTTTTTCAGTAGAGAGTATTTTTTAGCTCTTACCATATTCCTGAAAAGAAGAAAAGCTAATAGTGCCTTAGACCATTCATGTGCGGGAAGTCCCTTTATTAAGGAAAGCTGCCTATAGGGAGACCGGCTGATCTCTGTCTGGTGACACGGTTACCTGCGATGAGCTAATCCTATACTCCTCCAGACCCCCATGTGAGGAATGGTCCCCCGGAGAGTCAAAGGCTTGACTTGACTGAGGTCACAGGCAGAGGCCGAGCTTGGCCTTGGGGTGGGGTGGATGTGAACCTCCCAGTTTAACCTTGTTTTCCAAGGAGATGAAAGTTTAGGCTTTATTTAAGACTGGAACCTCTGCAGATTAACTAGATTCTAAAATGTTACCACCGCCTTGCCCCCATCTCATCCACTGTGGTTTAAGGGAACTTCTTAACATAGGGAGGAGAAGCCATCAACGCTCCTCCATACCCACCCTGGGTATGGAGGGGAAGGGGGGCACTTTTTCAGAGAATAAGAACTTCCTAAGAGCTGGGCGGAGCACTTGGGAGGCAGAGGCAGGCGAATTTCTGAGTTCGAGGCCAGTCTGGTCTACAGAGTGAGTTCCAGGATAGCCAGGGCTACAGAGAAACCCTGTCTCGAAAAACCAAAAAAAAAAAAAAAAAAAAAAAAAAGGACTTTGTAAGAGATAGCTCAGGAGCTAAGACCACTGACTGCTCATCCAGAGGCCTCAGGTTCAGTTCCCAGCATCTGTATCGCATGGCTGCTTTGAGCGCCTGTTACTCTGGTTCCAGGGTATCTGAGACCCCTTAGCCTCATCACCTCTTCACACGGGCTCGGCACTGAGATGTGTGCAGGTTCATACACATAAGATAAACAAACAACCTTTTAAAAAGACACCTTATAATCCTTATAAGGAAAATCTTATGTCCTTAAAAGAACAGGGAGGCTCAGGAGGCTCAGTGAGGCTGAGGCAGGACGATTGTTCTGAGTTGGAGGCTAGCCTGTGCTAAAGAGTACAACTCACAGGAAAAAAAAAATGAGGGCGGTGAGCTGGGAGTATAGCTAGTATCCCAAAGCCTCGACCTCAGCACCTATCACCCTATGAACTGGACATTGTAGCACATCCTTGCCTGTAATTCCATTGCACAGAAGTTCATTTCAAAACAAAACAGAAAGATAATATCTTAATTGGTGTTTCTAATATGCTAGAAAAATGGCTTTTCAACAAAATCTAAAACTATACATCTGGAAAACTAAATCGCTTCAGGGTGGGTATAGGGAAACAGGCCTTTAATCCCAGCAGCACCCTGGATGGAGGAGGTAAGCCTGGTCTACATAATAGGGTAGCCAGGGCTATGCAGAAAACCCCATGTCTTAAAAAGCAAACTAGAAACCCAAACAAGCAAACAAAAGGAAATTAGATAGATTTTTGACTCTACTCCTGGCTTTGGCATTCAGTGATTCTGAAATGCAGACAAGATATTCACTGCATATTTTAATCTCGGGCCTGGGCTGTCAAACAAAGCCATCGATAGGTAACACACACAGCTCTATAAGACTTACCGGGCAGACACTCCTAATCTCAGCCACCCCAGCCCCACGTGTGTATACTGTGTGACGCATGTATGACATTCTTTTGCCTCTTTAAATCTCCCTAGCCTGTTTCCCCTGGCTTGTCCTCACATCCCGAGGTCTGCTCCGCAGGGGCTGGAGGTGAGTTTCCTGATTAACCATGTGTCTGCTGAGCTGCCCTCTGTGCCGGATCCCCGACTGAGGGCCAGAGCAGCAGAGGACATGGGAGGGCTGCCGGCTGTCTGCACTTAGGAGCCATTTTGGATGTAGTAACCATTGCCTTTAATGGCCACTGCTGGCAGTTCCATCTCAGGTTTAGCTGCTAGGGGTCAGGCAGTTAATGAGTTTCCCCTGCTCCTCTCTCCTTGCTGGAGCCGGGCTTGGCCCTCCAGGCACTAAGAAAGCACTCAGGTGTGCTCTTTTACCTGTAGGACATAAATTGTTCTGCGTTGCTTTGGTAGACAGGTTTATCGGGGCAGGGTCAGTGTAGCGGAGGTGGAGGAGTGGAGGACTTTCTTTCTCTGTCATTGTGAACACGCTTTTTTAGATTATGTAGTGGCTGTCACTATCCTTTTCTCCCTATTTTCGGGTCTTTAGAATGCTCTCAGGGCTTGTCGGCACTTCGCTTCCATCCACCTGGGGCAACCACGGGGAAGTGGGAGTTGTGCTCACCACCCATCAGTTCTAAGCCAGAGGTTCTCAACCTTCCTAACGCTGGGACCCTTTAATACAGGTCCTCATGTTGTACTGACCCCCCAACCACAAATTTTTTGGGGGGGGGAGTTTTGGATTTGGTTTTTTTGAGACAGGGTTTCTCTGTATAGCCCTGGCTGTCCTGGAACTCACTCTGTAGACCAGGCTGGCCTCGAACTCAGAAATCCGCCTGCCTCTGCCTCCCAGAGTGCTGGGATTACAGGCGTCCACCACCACCACCTGGCACAAAATTATTTTTGTTGCTACTCTGTAGCTGATTTTGCTACTGTTAGGAACTGTAATGTAAAACCTGTTCTGATACTCCTAGGTGACCCCTGTGAAAGGGTAGGTAGTTCTATGGATCCCCAAAGAGTTGCAAACCACAGCTTTAGAGCCACTGTAAGTCCTCAGTACACCAGCCTAACCCAGCCAGCTCTGGGCCTCTCTCTCTCTCTCTCTCTCTCTCTCTCTCTCTCTCTCTCTCTCTCTCTCTCTCATACGTGGGATGAGTAAGTTATCCAAAGGGACTGTAATGTAAGCAAGGGAATTTAGGTTACAGGTCCCAGCATCGCCCTGTGCCGTTTGGGCCTGAAAGGAATTAGCTAGCACCACACTCATGGAAAACCAGGCTTAGAAGACAAAGTTTCTGCCTTGGATGCCTCAGCCCTCCCAGGCCATGCCCCTGGGTTTTAATCTGGGCTGGGGGCTTTGCTGAAAAGGAAGTGTGGGAGGAGCCTAGAGTGGGTTCCCAGGATGGGATATGTGTGCCCTAGAGGGGTGAGGAGGGCTGCTGGGATGTCTTTCTTTCATTGGTTGGGTAGACCTGCCCTCCTCCCCTCCCTCTTCCTGGAACATTCCAGACATTCCAGCCTATCTGCCTGCCATTGCTTTCTGGATGTGGATTAACATCCTTGCAGAGATTGGATTCCACTGCTGCCACTGCTCCTGCCCTACTGAATAGACGGCCCCAAACAGTTTGGACAGGCAAGTTTTGGCCTTTGACCTGGGATTGCACTAATGGGCTGTTTCAAACTAGGCTCCTGTGCTGGGGTTGCCTTCTGCCTTGTTTCTTCCTAGGCAGGCAGCCCTCATGTCCCCTCCACCCTGAAGGATTTGCTGGGAGGAGGTATCCCGGGCTGAGCTACTCCTGCTGTTAAACCAGGGCCCTGTTCCTTGTCCCCCAGATTCTTCACCAGTCTGAACATACTTGGTGTGCCTATTTGGTTAGAAAAGGTGTTTTGTGAGAAACCTCTACAGGGGAGGTCCAAAGTTGCCTTTTGACCAATCCTTGCATCTGGTACCTGATGGAACAAGGTCTAAGGGCTCAGAAACGGGCTTGCTAGTTTCCCATGCGTGTGCGTGTCTGACACGCAGCACACCTTACACAGCTGGATCGGGCGTTGACTTTCTGGTTCTCCTCCAGTACTGTGGGTGTTGGGACTATAGGGGTTTGACACTCTTCTTACCTCTCCTGTGCAGTGCTGGGACTTGAGCTCAGGGCTTTGTGTCTGCTGGATAAGTGCTTGCACACTGTCTGTATGTCTGTCTTCCCTTCCCCTGTGACCTTCCGACTGACCTAATATCGCTTACTGTTCCACAAACTGACGTGCTTCAGTCCTGCTTTAAACTGGGATCGCCTCGGCTCATGCCGTGAGGCCCATCTGAATCTGTTTCCGATTCTCGCTGTATCTACTCTAACTTTGTTAGGTCAAGTTCACAAACCACAAAGATGTTCCACCAGGCAGATCCACCTTTCCTTTAGCTTTACTTTCTTTTTCAAGATGGGATTTCTCTGTATAACCCTGGCTGTTCTGGGACTCGTTGTGTAGATCATGCTGGCCTGCCTTTGCCTCTTGTTGAGTGCTGGGTTTGAGGAGGAAGAGGTTGGGTTAGGGTCAGGGATGACATAGCTAAAGGAGCCTTGGCCACCACTGCTCCACTCCTCTAGCTATGTCACCCCAGATTTTCCTGCTGAAGCTTGTTGATAAGGAGTTGTCATTCTGGGAATTTCAAACTAAAGTGGATCACAGAGACACCTCTGTTTTACACTAGACTCTGCTTTCATAGAGACTGCGTGGGACCACTAAGGCCAACACAGACACAGTTAGGACATTGCATTCCTTTTTGCTTGCCCCACCCCACAGCTGGATACCAGCTCCTGGTAGGCCACTGAGGGCCGAGCATACGTGACTCAGCATTATTTCACTTAGTGTACATTGCCTTCCTGTATGCCTGCGCTCCGTGTGCATGCAGTGCCTGTGGAGGCCAGAAGAGGGCATCAGATCCCCCTCGTTATAGAAGGTTGTGACCCATCCTGGGCCTGCTGGCCATTAAATCCTGCACCTCTACTCTAGAAGAGTATCCAGTGCCAGGATCTTGTCTTTGAACTAAAGGTTTGTAAAGGATCAAAGATATACAGGGATCTAAATGACGATTGACTAACACATCAAGTCAATTTAAATGTCTTAATCTCTGGGATTAAGGTATTGATTTGGGTGGTGAGCAGACTCTCTGGGCCTTAGCCCTGAACCTGCGTTCTTCAAGGAAAATCACTTTTTTCAGAGCCATTTGAAAGCTGGAATGGAGCCGGGCAGTGGTGGCGCATGCCTTTAATCCCAGCACTTGGGAGGCAGAGATAGGTGGATTTCTGAGTTCGAGGCTAGCCTGGTCTACAGAGTGAGTTCCAGGACAGCCAGGGCTATACAGTCTGGGGTGTGTGTGGGGGAGAGCTGGACCAGAGTAAGTATAGTATAGTCACCTGGGAGACAAAAGGCGGTCCTGATGCTGGGCCGAGTTAATCACTCTGGAGAACCTTCACGTTCATAGGTGCATCTAGTTACACTTTAAGGACTTATTCCAAGTCTTTACTAAGCGCTTTACAAATACTATCTAATGCCACCTACCGCCTGTGAATGGGTATTATCCCTGTGGTTCAAAGGGGGAGCCCAGGTCTCAAAGAAGTTAAGTAATCTTCTAAAATCATTGCTAATAACTGGTTTAGATCCCTAGCTGTGCCAAGGGCTTAATCACTGTACTATTATCTTCTGCAATTGTCTGCATATATTATTTCCCCTAATACAGTGTGAGCACCTGGGCCCACATTCCGCCACTTTCCTTCATTGCTGTGCCCCACCCAGCCCCGGGAGCAAAGCAGAGCTTGAAGTGGGTTCCCGTTAGAGAGGCGTTGGATTAATCAATAGTTACTGTCTTACTTGACTTTGGGTTTATTTTAAATTATGTATGTGGGTATGTAAGCAGTGAGTCAGGTGCCTGAGGTGAGCTGGGGTTCGGGCAGTTGTGAGCGGCCTCTCACTGGGGCCTGTAAAAGCCTCCTGACTTTGTGGTGATGGAGAGAGAAGTATGTGGGACTGCCGCAGCAGGCATCAGAACAGTATGTTCTGTCGATCTTTCATACCATTATGCTGAGCACATCTCATAATTCTGTGTTCTGTGTTCCTCTGTTGGGTTTATAAGGTGAAGCCTCATCTGCTCTAAAGTTTGCGTCCTTATGGGGTTGCTATGCTTTTTTTTTTTTTCCTGAGATGAGGTTTCACTATTTATTCTGGCTGTCCTGTAATTAGCTATGGACATCAGGTTGGCCTGGAACTCACAAAGATCTGCCTGTCTCTGTCCCTTAAGAGCTCAGATTAGGTCACCAAGAGTAATCACTGCTGGGCTGGAGAGATGGCTCAGCAGTTAAGAGCACTGACTGCTCTTCCAAAGGTTCTGAATTCAAATCCCAGCAACCACATGGTGGCTCACACCATCTGTAATCTGATGCTCCCTTCTGTTGTGTCTGAAGACAGCTACTGTGTACTTACATATAATAATAAATAAATCTTTGTTGTTGTTGTGTTTTTTTTTTTTTCTTTTCTTTTTCTTTCGAGACTGGGTTTCTCTGTGTAGCCCTGGCTGTCCTGGAACTCAGTCTAGACCAGGCTGGCCTCCATCTCCCGAGTGCTGGGATTAAAGGCGTGTGACACCACAGCCTGGTTTAAATAAATCTTTATATTAAAAAAAAGCTCGGATTAAAGGCACATGCCACCACACCTGGTTTAGGTTGCTGTTTTAAGGCTGGAGATCTAGCATGTGCCACACCGTGACATCAGTCCCTAGCATTGGGGAGGAAGTCACCATCCTTTGATTTTGGTGAAATAGCAAGCTGGGATGAGGAATAGAAACTGCCAGGTCATAGGTCATAGGTCTAAAGCATCTGGAATTGTCTAAGTCATTTTTTTCCTTGCTTTTCAGGAGTCGGAAAATACAGATCCGAAATATTCCACCTCAGCTCCGATGGGAAGTGAGTGTCTGGAGAAATTAATGTACAGGTTTGGTGGAGACTGGTCATAGGACCGTCTGATGGAGTTGGTTGAAATAACCAGTCTCCCCTGGGTGTGAGGTTGGGAGGGTCTCATGTTTCACTCATGCTCTGGGACAAAGGGCATTAAGGAAGTAGGAAGAGTCTTTCTAGAACTCTCTTACGGCAGAAGTCTGAATCTGCTTCTCTAGGCCCAGGGCCAGGTGTGTGCCTGCAAACACTAATGATGCCCTCAGTGTGTAGGGCCCTAGGGATGGAGCGGGAGGCAATCAAGATATCTAGTTCCTCCTCCTGGTGCCCAGAGCTTTGGGGTAAAGGGTGTTCAGCCCCGAGGATGCTCAGACACCTTTTTTCTACCTTTCCAGGTGCTAGATAGCCTGCTGGCTCAGTACGGTACAGTGGAGAACTGTGAGCAAGGTGAGACTAACAAGGAGTTAAATGGCTTCAGCACCAAGCTCCTGATGTACTCTTCTGCCTGCCTGCCTGCCTGCCTGCCTGCCTGTCTGTCTGTCTGTCTGTCTGTGTCTCCTCTGCCCACCAGTCAGCTCTCAACTTCCCTGCTCCTCCCCAGGCCTTGGGAACCATATTCTCCATCATTCAGTGAGACACTTTTCCTTCTCTTTGCCCCGCTTTCCTTTTTTTTTGTTGTTGTTGTTTCCTCTCCCTTACCCTCCTTTTCTCCACCCTCCAGCCCGTTCCAGCCTTTATTCTTCCCCTCTGCTTTTGTGTTTCTGAGAACACATGGTTTCCTATCTTCAGAACCTGCTTATTTAATTTAACTGCTTCCATCTAGTTGTCTCTGATGACTGCATTTCAATTTTTTTTTTTTTTTTTTGATTTGGTTTTTTTTGAGACAGGGTTTCTCTGTGTAGCCCTGGCTGTCCTGGAACTCACTCTGTAGACCAGGCTGGCCTCAAACTCAGAAATCTGCCTGCCTCTGCCTCCCAAGTGCTGGGATTAAAGGCATGCGCCACCACTACCCAGAAATTCCAAATCTCTTGAGCCATTGAGAGAAGGAAACTAAAAGCCTTTTTTTCCTCCTTGACATATTACCTCTGTCAATGACTAATCTCACACACTGGATGTTGCTTGTTTGCTAATTGAACTTTCCCAGGGTAAGTTGCCTCCAGTGCTGGGGTGGGGGTGGGGGGCGCAAGGGGGCGGTATTTGCTTTGCTATGCTGTTGCTACATCTGACAGCCAGACTTGACTAGCTCAGCTTCCAGTGACTGTGAAGGAGGTCCTCTGTTCTTTCACTTGTTCTTTGAGTCTGTTCTCAGCTTGGTAGTCTTGCTTACCTTGTTGACCTATAGACACGTTGGGCTTTGTCAGCAGGGCTCTGACTCTGGTGGGCTGCTCTGTTGTCTCCACAGTGAACACGGAAAGTGAGACGGCAGTGGTCAACGTCACCTACTCCAATCGGGAGCAGACCAGGCAGTGAGTACCTCAGAAGTGGGGCTGGGGAGGGGCCTCTGGGGGTGTAAGGAACTGGGTTCTTGGACCCTTGTAATACGGGAGCGATCTGGGTGGATCCAGGCAGACTGGAATGCTCAGCTGGCTTCTGATGTTGGTTTAACTAGCCCTAGGATTCCACAAAAGGCCTTTTAGGGGCGTGTTTCAGAAATCAGAAATTTCTCAGTGAAACTAATCTGCAGGGAGGGGGATGACTGGGAGAGGAGATGGCTTCTGGGCCCCTGGGAACACCAGAGTCTTGTACTGTGTTGATGGTGCCATCTTTTGGTTACGAGGGAGAACTGCCTCGTACAAAACAGGTAGATCAGAAGTGCGTATATTTCTGAGATCACAGTGGCCTCTAAATTGCTTTGGTAGCCAAGGGCGATCCTGATTTCTACCCCATTTCCAGAGCATTGTGATTATGTGCGTGGGTTACTGCAGCTGTGTCAGGTGTGATGCTGGATGGGTTAGGACCCTGGCTGATGTGTTTCTAGGTCCCTTGAGTCCCCACTACCCATACCACCACCACCACCACCACCACCACCACCACCACCACCACCACCACCACAGGTCCCAGCTCCTCAGCCCTTAGGTTCAGCCTTTACTATTCTCAGTCCTTGAAGTGATCAGAACACATGCTGTTATCAGTTGCTTCCCCTTAGTGTCTGCTCTCTCGCAGACCAGAAGGTTCCCTATGATGGCGGGTTGGCAGACAGGTGTTAGTTAGCTCCACAGTGTTCCCGGTGTGTCCCCATCTGTTCAGTAGGTGCTTTGGGTAAGGAAGGCACTTGGTGTGGTTGGCATGAGCCAGAGTGACCATTGGACTACCTGTTCCCAGAGCCATCATGAAGCTAAATGGCCATCAACTGGAGAACCATGCCCTGAAGGTCTCCTACATACCTGATGAGCAGATGGCACAAGGTCCTGAGAATGGGCGCCGTGGAGGCTTTGGGTCTCGGGGCCAGCCCCGGCAAGGGTCACCCGTGGCAGCGGGGGCTCCAGCCAAGCAGCAGCAAGTGGACATCCCCCTCCGGCTCCTGGTGCCCACGCAGTATGTAGGAGCTATCATTGGCAAGGAGGGTGCCACCATCCGAAACATCACAAAACAGACTCAGTCCAAGTGAGTATTTGGAAGGGGGCGTGGGTGCAGGGAGGAGTTGGCACTGGGGCGGCTCCTGGAAGCACACGGTTTAGGCGTCATCCCTTTGTCCATGGATCGTTGCTTTGTACTTGGATGGTCACTGTTGCCAGTGGTACCTCTGGGTTAGAGTTGGGCAAACGGGGAGACAAATTGGGGTCTGGGTTCACTGTCTCCAGAAGGAGACATAGCAGATTGCTCCAGGATACTCAGTCCTGTGAGTTGGGAGTTAGCCTTGTCGAGTATTCTGATAACAAGCTGGACAGTCTGGCTGTAGTTGTGTGTTTTTGATATAAGTCATAATTATGCCCCTACTCCCATTGTAGTACAGCCACCTGCTTTCCCATTGTTACAGATAAACAGCCATTATAGGGAAGAACAGCTCAGTTCGCATTCTTAACATACATAGTAAATCACTATCATTTACTAGTAGTTGGGAGTGTGTCTCCCAGATACATTGTTTGAAAAAGGACACTAGAAGGAGAAAAATAACTTCACAGCCACACACAGCTTGGGAGTGTCCCCATCCAGTGGCTGTGAGGTGGCCTGCATTGTCCTCTCAGAGGTGGGCAGGCCCCTTCTTGACTTTCCTCGTTCTAGACTTGACAAGCCCCATTCCAAGGAGAGTCGATTCTAGACTTTTAATTGACAAGAGGCAGGGGAAGTCTCATGGTATAGGAGACAGCTAACCAGCTTTCTCCTTGTGCTCCTCAGGATAGACGTGCATAGGAAGGAGAATGCGGGCGCTGCGGAGAAGGCCATCAGTGTGCACTCAACCCCTGAAGGCTGCTCCTCAGCTTGCAAGATGATCTTGGAGATTATGCACAAGGAAGCAAAGGACACCAAAACGTAAGATGGCTGCACTTGGGACTACTGGCACGCGGCGTTGGTTTTATTTGGGGTTGTTTGTTTGTTTGTTTGTTTGTTTGTTTGTTTGTTTGTTTGTTTGTTTTTGGCTGCACTAGGAGTGAAGCCCAGGGCTTTTCACACACAAGCCAGGCAGAAGCTTTGCTGCTGAGCCACACCCCAGCCTCTACTCACACTCATTAATAGCAACAAAACAGAGTTGCAAACTGCATACAAACATAAGAGCTGGCAGAGAAAAGCTGACCATGGTATAATTGTATACAAGGATTTATCTTTGTATAATTGTATAGAAATTTCACATAATTACAATGTTTATATTTGTATCTGTTTGTATATACACACATATATGTATATATGTGGATGTGTATATATTAGGATCTTCATAAATAGAGTATGCAGGTAAATGTTTATGTTAGCACAGAGGGTCAGGTTGAAATCCCCCTCTATGCTTTTATAAATTTTTTTGTCAATACATCTGTCAGTAAAAAGCTCCTATAGAGAGAGAAGTCACAGGGATTGAAATACAGCACAGCAGCATGTGGTAGATGCCTATGTGCTTGAGGACCTGAGTGTGGGCCCCACTGACTCAGAACAGTACTGGGGATTCACTCACAATGCTTTCCGGGTCCTTTGGTAGGACCCCTATGCAGCATTTGAGGCAGGATCACTGTACCCTAGTGAATCCTGAACTGCTGAAATTCTAGTTCCTGCTGCACCACCATGCCTGGCTTTGGTTTCTGTTATGTTTTCTTGAAAATGGCTCAGGGTGGAGAGATGGCCCAGCAGTTAAGACAGATACTGTCCTATTAGGACCAAAATTCAGATCTCCCCCGAGGAGATCGGCATTTTAATACTGAGGTGCTCACAAACCTTTGGAACTTAAGCTCCATTCGATCCAGTGCCTTACCTCTGACTGACTTCCATGGTATCTTTAACACATTTCTCCCCACAGTCTTTTAAAGAGAGTGGGTCTTCCACAGGCTGTGTGTTCATAGTCCTCTTGAGGTAGGTGATAATACATGCATCAGCACACTAAGTTTCTGTTGATTTCCTTTTTCACTTGTTTGTGTTTTGTTTTGAGACAGGGTTTCTTTGTAGGCTGGCCTCGAACTCACAAAGATCTGTCTGCCTCTGCTTCCCATGCACCACCACTGGCTAAACGGTTTTTCTTTTTCTTTTTTTCTTTCTTTTTTTTTTTTTTTTTGGATTTGGTTTTTTTCGAGACAGGTTTTCTCTGTAAAAAGCCCTGGCTGTCCTGGAACTCACTCTGTAGACCAGGCTGGCCTCGAACTCAGAAATCCGCCTGCCTCTGCCTCCCAGAGTGCTGGGATTACAGGCCTGTGCCACCACTGCCCGGCTTTTTTCTTTTTTTCTTATTCAGCTTTATTAGGGTTCGACCGGTATAATAATGTTGTGTTTGCTTGAGGACATATTGCCTAGGTTAGCCTAGAATTCCTGGACCCTCCAGCCGCAGCCTCAGCCTCAGTAGGTGGGACTGTAGGCAAATACATGCCAAGGCATTGTTTGTCCTGGGTGCTCCCTTACCTCCTTCTCCTTAGGGGTGGAGCCTGGGGCTCATGCATGGTGGACAAACAAAACAGCACTACCTGAGCTAAATCCCCAAACTCAATTGCGCATATTTTCTGAGTGTTCAGTTATATGAATTTTGATTTGTATGTGTTCTCCATTTGCCTGTTGACTGTGATCACAACCGAGTTAAAGTTGTGGCTCCCAAATTTCAACCTGTCGTCCTCATCCACCATTTTTGTTTGTAAAACACTGATCTGCTGGGTTTATAATCTGACATGTGGCTCAGGGTTTGTCCTGGGTTCGTACATAGTTGGGTAGCCATTTAGTTGGGCCTTTGTTGACATCATTGACCGAGCTGTCCCCCACTTCCTTTCCAGGGCAGATGAAGTCCCCCTGAAGATCCTGGCTCATAATAACTTTGTGGGGCGACTCATTGGCAAGGAAGGGCGGAACTTGAAGAAGGTGGAGCAGGACACGGAGACAAAGATCACCATCTCATCGTAAGTCTCAGCGGTTGCCTCCATAGCAGTGGGGAGCACAGGGTGGGGTACGAGGGACCTGCCGCTTAGCCTTAGCACCTGCCTCTGGGGACAGTTCAATCTGAGAAGTGGAGAGATCATTTTGTCCTGCTAGAGCACCCTAATACCTCCCCTGAGCCCAGCATTCTAGATACACGCATCCCCACGAAAGCCTTCAGGGGGCACCTGACTTTCCACTGTGAGGGGTGCGCAAGCCTTGGTCTTCTCAGCCCGGGCACACTGGACGGCCGCTGAAGAAGAGTGACAGGCGTGGGTTAGCTGCCTATAAACAGCCTGCTCTCCATTGCCTTAGAGCTGATGCAGAGTAACTGCTGCACAGCAGCTCAAAGGACTGCCTGCAGCCAACTGTGTCTGGCGACCACAGCCTTTCAGGATAGTTCATGTTCCCACAGACAGAATTGTGGCTATGCTGCGCTCCCTGGTTACCTGAAGGCTGGAGACACGGCTTACCTGGTTAGATATCCTGCCGGGCAGTGGTGGCTCATGCCTGTAATCCCAGCACTTGGCAGGCAGAGGCAGGCAGATTTCTGAGTTTGAGGCCAGCCTGGCCTACAGAGTGAGTTCCAGGACAGCCAGGGCTACACAGAGAAACCCTGTCTTGAAAAACGAAAGAAAAAAAGAAATTAGACATTCTGTAGAAATGCTGGAGCTGTCACTCAGTTGGTCTTTGGCCTTGTCCCTAGCTGGGGTCTGGTTCCAGTCCTGCACTGCCCACTGCTTGACATTGTCCTGATCTCTTCCCAGGCTCCAGGAGCTCACGCTCTATAACCCTGAAAGGACCATCACTGTGAAGGGCGCCATTGAGAACTGCTGTAGGGCCGAGCAGGAGATCATGAAGAAAGTCCGAGAGGCTTATGAGAATGACGTGGCCGCCATGAGCGTGAGTGAGAGGCAGCACCGTCCGCGTGTGTTGCTGGGAGTTGAGTCTAGGCCTTGGAGAGAGGCAGAAGTGACAGCTGTTAGCTGCATCCCAGGTTCCTCTTGCACCCTTCTCTGAACTTAACAAGAGCAGCAGCAGGCAGGGCGACCAGCACAATCTTGAAGAATAGCTTAGGAGAGGAGTTTACTTGTTTTGTGTGTATGCGCGTTTCCCTGTGCATATCTCAGGACATCTTGTATATCCTAGCTTCCCACAGAGACTGGAAGAGGGCATTGGATTCCTTGTAACTAAAATTATAGATGGTTGTGGGTCACCATGTGGGTGCTGTGGTGTCCCTTTGGAAGAGTAGCCAGTGCCCCTAACCACTGAGCTGCCTTTCCAGCCCCTCAGTTCATGCTTTTGGACTTAACTCATCTAAACTTGTTTTTGTGGTGCTGCTGCTGCTGGGGATCCGACCTGGAGTCTTGAACCTTGTAGGTGAAGTCTCTTGTTGGAGTGGGTGACTGCATTAGCTCACAAGGGCTCACTCATCACGTGGCTGCCGGGTTGGGGTTGGCGACAAATTCTTGGATTTCCTGGGTTCTATACTTACACAGTACTGTATAGTATGTAGGCTGGAACTGAAGTCAGTCCTACCTTAGCCTCCCCAGTGCTGGGCTTATAGGCATGCGCCACCACGCTCCGCTCATAGGGTCTTCCTTTCTTTTTTTACTGTGTGTGTGGGGGCGGTTAGGCGGACATATATGTAGAGGCCCGAGGAGGAGATTAGGTGTGGTCTTCCTATTTCATTTAGACATGGCTTTTACCCAACCTGGAGTTTGGTGGGTGACAGCAAAACCCGGTAATCTGGTCTCTGCCCTCTAAACTCCACCAGGCTTAGGGTCATGTGTGGTTCTCTGCTGCTGTTTATATTTGGATGTTGGTGTTACATTGAGACAGGGTCTCAGGGGCCCTCCGGGCTGACTTAGAACTTAATAAGTAGACCAGGTTAGCCTCTGACTCAGATTCGCCTGCCTCTGCCTCCCAGTGCTGGCCTTTATTCTCACTGTGACAGCCTCAACTTGATCTTTGAGTGGAACCTGGAGATAGCAGAAAGGTTCAGAACTGCTGTGGGTTCAGAACTACTTGGGCCCCCAGATTCAAAGGAAATGTTCTCTCAGCTTCTCATAGAAGGGCGTCACACGCAGGTGATGAGCCTGGTGTGCTCTGTCCGTGTGGCAGACACAGCTAGGGAGCACGCTGCTGTTCTCCTTCTTGGACATACCAGTTCAGTCCAGAGAAGACGTGACCATGGCCCAAGGGTCCATCGGGCCAGATAGGTTTTTGTAGAAAAGCAAATGAAGTTCCGTAGGGCTCTGTCTGCCCCGCGGGTGCCAGGGTTCTGTCAGCAGGCTGACCTGTGCCTCACCTCTCCCTGCAGCTGCAGTCCCACCTCATCCCTGGCCTCAACCTGGCTGCTGTAGGTCTCTTCCCAGCTTCGTCCAGTGCTGTCCCGCCTCCTCCCAGCAGCGTCACTGGGGCTGCTCCCTATAGCTCCTTCATGGTAGGTGGAAGGTCTTACTACCCGGGCCTAGGGGAGTGTGAGGGCTTGGGACATGGGCAAGAGGGAGGGAAGAGAGGCCTCTGCAGCCAGAGTGCCAGCTACCAGGAGAGGAGCCCGCTGAGGCATCAGCCCTGGTGACAGCGTCCCTTTAGTTGGAAGAGAGCTAAAAGAGTTCATGGCTGCCTCCATTGGCCCTGGGTGCAGCTAGGTCCCTGCATCTGGTACTCTTGGAGGCTGGATGGCAGCTGAGCGCAGGGGCTCCTGGGTCCTGCCTCGCCCCACTCCCTGGGCCTTTGGTAAGGAGTCCCTATCCTGGCAGCAGGCTCCGGAGCAGGAGATGGTGCAGGTGTTCATCCCCGCCCAGGCTGTGGGCGCCATCATCGGCAAGAAGGGCCAGCACATCAAGCAGCTGTCGCGGTTCGCCAGCGCCTCCATCAAGGTGATTTGCTCTTGAGTTCACCCACGTCTGGCATCACCTCCAGCCCCCTTCACGCTTCACACTGGGAATGAAAAGCCCAGTCCCTTGGGTATCTTCAGTGCTTCTAGGTTTCCAAGCTAGACATGTGGCAGGACTAATGTCCTGAGTGAGATGCTACAACAGTGTAGAATAGACCTGGTCCCAGCCCCATTCCGAACCCGCACCCCTACCTCCTGCAGCAAGTCTCAGTGTCCTTCCCGGTGTGGCAAGTCTATCATGTCCTGGTGCAGGACACCAGGAAGCGGGTGGTGCCTCACAATGAGCACTGTCTGTGCTTGTCTTTTAACCTAACCATCCTGGAACCAGGATCCTGGAGAGCAAGGAGGCTGTCCTCGGGAAGCCAGTGTGTTAATGTCACAGGTTTTGTGCAGTGGTAGTTAAGCCCAAGAGGGCTGTAGTCACTGTGTGCTCTACCCAGTCATCTCATAGTCCCCTTTCTCTCTGCAGCACTTTGCTAACACCCTCAGGTGGGCTTGGTGTTGGAGTGCAGTCCTACTGTGTGCGGGTCACTGACTGGGGCAGGTCCTCCTAGCCTGCTGTCCATGCAGTCACCACACTTCCTGTGTACAGACAGGAACTTGGGCTTGGGGCTCTTGGTTCTTCCCTTCTCAGAATGGGCCCTGGGAGGGAACTAGAGAGGCCAGAGATGCCTTGTCTTCTCCTGGAAGCTACCACCCTGACCAGCTCTGTTTTGTAGATTGCTCCACCAGAAACACCTGACTCCAAAGTTCGAATGGTCGTCATCACTGGACCCCCAGAGGCTCAGTTCAAGGTCTGATCCTCCTCGATGGGTCAGGGGAGCTGGGGGTGGGAATTCAACACATGCAAGAAAAGCCATGTGTCAGCCCCTGTCTGTGTCAAATCCTGTCCCATCTTCCAGCCGTTTCCATGGGACACAGCTGCTTGTCAAGTGCTGCCAACCTTAATTCTTGCTCATTTCCTCCTTCCTTCCTCACTTCTTTGTGGTCCACACAGGCATGTGAAAAAGAAGGAATCTGAGGTGTTTGCATTTGATGCCAAGACACCTTCTTTCTGTCTGTGCTGCTTCACCAGATCTCTGTGTGGATGGAGACTGGGGGCTGCCTAGGCACCCAAGGCGTGTCAGTTCATGCCATTCACGGCTATTACCGCATTCATTCAATAGTTATTACCACATCTGGATAAGTCATCCTAGAGCCTGGGTGCGGGATAGTCTTTGAGGTGGTTGGGAAGAGATTAAGGAATGGTCTTAGCACCTAACCCTAGCCGGCCCAGAACCGGCTGTGCAGACCAAGTCCGCTATGAATTGTGATCCTCCTGGCTCTGTAGTAGAGTTCTGGCCAGCTAGATAGAAAAGGCTGGACTGGAACATGAGGCCACACTACCGCTTAGATGCATAACTGATCTTACCTGTGGCCTCCTCTCCCTAGGCTCAGGGAAGAATCTATGGCAAACTGAAAGAAGAGAACTTCTTTGGTCCCAAGGAGGAAGTGAAGCTGGAGACCCACATACGGGTGCCAGCTTCAGCAGCCGGCCGGGTCATTGGCAAAGGCGGCAAAACGGTGAGAGCCCCAGCCCCGGTCTCTGACCCCACACCTTTGTCTGGTGTTTTCACCCCAGCTGTCATTTGTCCAGTGCCCTGATTCTGTCCACTGCCGGAGCCCCGTGCAGAGTCCATCTGTAAACCTTTCGTCCTCCCTCCAGTCCCACCATGGTGTTTTTTTATTATTATTCTTGTTGGTGTGCTATGCATTGAGCCCTGGACTAAGCAAAGCGCTCTACAACGGAGGTGCCCTCACCCCCCATGCGCATTGCATTGCTGGCATGCTGAGCTGCTCTTGCACCCGCCCCTAGGTGAATGAGCTGCAAAACCTGACCGCAGCCGAGGTGGTAGTGCCAAGAGACCAGACCCCAGATGAGAACGACCAGGTCATTGTTAAGATCATCGGACATTTCTATGCCAGCCAGGTATGTACCATGCACCCCTATCTCCAGAGGACTCGGGAGCCAGCATCAGAGAAATGTGGGCTCTCAGAGTTGATTGGGGTGACTCGCACAGGTGCTGTTACAAGCTCCCCATAATCTGCCTGCTCTGGACTGCATCAGTCTTGTTCAGGTTGCAAGAGTGAATGTGAGGATGTGTTGCTCCCTTTTAGACTTTGCAGTGGCTCTGTGGGTAAAGTGCTCTCCACTCTGTGGGGCGTGATGGTGTGTGTCTTTAATTCCAGCCCTTGAGCAACAGAGGCAGGCAGATCGCTTCAGTTCAAGGCCAGCCTGGTCTACAAAGGGAGTTCCAGGACAGCCAGGGCATCACAGAGAAACTGTCTAGGGGGGGAAACATGTTTACCACTAAACACAAACCTGAGCGCAGTCTCCAGTGCCCACAGGATGGCAGAGAACCATGATTGTATCTTTGACTGGATAAGAAGTTAGCATTCAGCCGGGAGTTGGTGGCACACGCCTGTAATCCCAGCACTCTGGGAGGCAGAGGCAGGCGGATTTCTGAGTTCAAGGCCAGCCTGGTCTACAGAGTGAGTTCCAGGACAGCCAGGGCTATACAGAGAAACCCTGTCTCGAAAAAACCAAATCCAAAAAACCAAAAAAAAAAAAAAAAAAAAAAAAAAGAAGTTAGCATTCAGCTCTGGTCTTGGAAGGATGACAGTAGGGCTGGGGTTTCTCTTTAGATCTTTCCTGGTTCTTTTCTGTGCCCTGTTCACCTTCTGCCCTACCCATAACTCAGCATCTAGGTGAGGCTGGCTCCACCCCACTTACCATTTCACGCCCACTGCCCTCTCCCTTCTCCTTCTTGTTCTGGCCCCACTTGCTCCGGCCCATAGGTTTTTTATTTGTTTCACATTACGGATGGTTGTGAGCCACTGTGTGGTTGCTGGGATTTGAACTCATGACCTCCAGCAGAGCAGTCAGTGCTCTAACTGCCAACTCAGCGGCCCCTTTGTATGTGTCATTTCTAACTCTTCATCCCCTTTCCCACTAGTCAGTTGCTGGCTACGAAGCCAGGAAAGTGAGCCAATCTCATGTTCAAACTTGGTTGACCCTCAGCAAGGGGCGGAAAAGAAGGTTGACAGAGAGGCTCTCCTAAGCCCCCAAACGTCACCAGGGTGTTCTATCCTTAGTTTACCAGTGTGCTGTGGTCCCCAGGGGCTGCTTGAGCGATTAGCTAGCACGGCTCAGCCCCACATACCCTCTGCGCTGTTACCTGGCATTGGTAGCTTTCTCTTAAGGATCTTTGAGGAACAGTGAGAGCCATGGCGGTCATAGCTAAGATTTATGGTTATAATAGATTTAGCATTGTCTCACGGGCGTTGCATCAATGAACTCAGTTACACCCCAAAGCACACACTATTCAAATGAGGGAATGAGGCTTGTCAGGAGGAATGGCGGATCCCAGCTCACACGGTACTAGGTGTATCATGGTACTAGGTTATTATGGTTGTTCAGAAAAAGGAGTCAGTGGAAATCTGTTAAATTAAAACAAAACAAAACAAAAAAAAACCCCATCAAAGCCAGTGAGATCTTTTCCCTCCTTCCCTCGTGTGTGTGGGTGTGGGTGGGTGGGTGGGTGTGTGTGAGTGTTCGAGACCAGATAGGCTAAATATGTAGCGTGAACTGGCCTCAACTCTGGGGCAGACCTGCCTTCATCTCCCATGTTGAGATCATGTGAGGTCGGTCACCATACTTGGTCTGTTTCATAAACACTGCTAATGGAGCAGTTTCTCTTCAGTGGAGCGCTTAGTTAGTCTATGGGATGGAGACAGTCAGGAAAACCTGCCAGAGCCCACTTAGCAGATAGTTGATTTGCCCTTTAACACTTTACTCTTACTCCTTGGGAAACTTAAAAAGATCTCACTATGTAGTCCTGATGTGGAACTGGCTACATAGACCAAGCTGGCCTCTAACTCCATCTGCTTCTGCCTTTCAAAAGCAGAGAATGGACCACTACACACAGTGGGAAGAAAGGTTTTTTAAAAATGTGAATGTGTGAGCTGGGCGGTGGTGGCGCACGCTTGTAATCCCAGCACTCTGGGAGGCAGGGGCAGGTGGATTTCTGAGTTCAAGGCCAGCCTGGTCTACAGAGTGAGTTCCGGGACAGACAGGCTATACAGAGAAACCCTGTCTCAAAAAAACCAAAAAGAAAACCAAAAAGTGAATGTGTGTTTTGTTTGCATGTGTGTCTGTGTACTGGGCCCTCAGAAGCTAGAGAATGGCTCTGGGTTTCCTTGGAAACGAGCTAACAGTTGTTGGCTCCCATGTAGGAGCTGGGATAAGAACCAGGGTCCTGAGCAGCAGCGAGTGCTCCTAACTACTGAACAATGGGAAAAGTTTTTAAGAAGGGAAGTGGAAGCTATTCTTGGGTGTTTCATCTATTCCATAGTGGAGGTGATTGTGCTATCACGGCGGGGGCTACAGGACTGCCCTGTATCTGCACATCTTACTCTCTCGCCTGTAGTTTCTCACCATAGTAGTTTGAAGTAGTGCCTTCTAATTTATGAATGGAATAGCATGAAATGTTAACCATATGCCTAGGAACTACAGCTCCATTTCAGCATCAGTAGCATCAGTGTCAACTTGAATGGATGGACAGGCAGGCAGGCAGGCACACCCTTACTCAGGTCTCCCTCTATTTAATAGTCTGTTGAGTTTCAAGTGCCATTTCTGTTGCTGGTATGCATAGCTTCTCCCTTTGGAGATCCTCACCTGCCTGTTCTGAACGCAGATGGCTCAGCGGAAGATCCGAGACATCCTGGCTCAAGTTAAGCAACAGCACCAGAAGGGACAGAGCAACCAGGCCCAGGCACGGAGGAAGTGACCCCGCCCTTTCCAGTCCCATTGGCTCCAGATCAGCAGGCAGAACACAGAACTGGAGGGCTGGTGGAGGGCCAGTGTGCTCTTCCCAGCAGGCCTGAGAATGAGTGGGAATCAGGGCACTCGGGCCTGGCTGGAGATCAGGTTTGCACACTGTCTTGAGAAAAATGTTCCAGTGAGGAATCCTGATCTCTCGCCCCCAGTTCAGCCAGCTGGCCCCAGCCCACCCCTTGGAATATAACCATTGCAATTGTAGCTTGGGCTGCTTTTAAACGTGGATCGTCTTGAGGAAGTTCTCCAGCCTCCATCAGAAGGATGGGTCAGATCCCAGTGGGGAAGAGAAATAAAATTTCCTTCAGGTTTTATAAAACCTCAAAGGATGGTTTGTTTCTTAACCTCTAATCTCTGCCTTCTTGGTTAATTCATGAAAATTTCCTCCCATTCTTAATTTCCTGATCAGTACCTTACCTCCTCCTGTATCCATTTGTACTGTTTTAGCCTTGTTGCTATGGGGTGAGGGAGGGGTGGGGAGGAGGGCTAGAACAAGGCTTTGTTTACAATATTAACTCTGGAGAACACCTATCCTGTATAGCTTAATTCTGATTCTTCCTTAACCAACCACTGGGAACAGCAAGCTATGAAGGAGAGAGTTAATCATTAGAGTATGCACTGATCCACGTTTAAAAGGAGTCCTTGGGCTGAGGGTAGAGCTCAGTGGTCAGGGTGCCTAGCCGGCATGGACCAGGCCCTGGGTTCCATCCTTGGCACCACAAAAAGAACAAAAAGAAAAAAAAAAAGCATGCCCTTGTGGCTAAGCTCTTGCAGATCTTGAAAAATTGGCACAACAGAAATTTCTCCCGCCCGTCTGGGGCTTCCCCACCTCACTTAGGTCCCAGTAACCCCACACGTGGGTCCTGCGTGGTACCCTGGTACTTGGGAGTGGTGCTGCACGCTTCAGGGTAGGGCTGACCACGGCCCCTTATTCCCACCATTCTCTCAGGCGGATTTTATATTTTTTTAAAGTCTATTTTAATGATGAGATATATGAGCTCTGGGAAGGGGGTGTGAGCTCCCTTTGGTAAAGTCTCGGTTCTGTGGAGGAGTTGAGCGGCCCAAAGGTGCTCTCGCTCCACCGGTGTGCTCTTACAAGGGCTGAGGCAGGCGTTGGCAGTGTGGCCCCACCACGGCACTGTTGTTTCCTTGTGGTGGTCGGCCTACAGCCCAACCCTGAGCTCCTGATAAAGCTTAAAAGTCCATCATCTGGCAAACTTAGTACATTGGAGAATGTTGCTTCTGTTTTTATCTAGAGGAGTATGTAACTGACTGCTTATGCCTCCGTGAATTGTCATTGTCTTTATGAAAGGTGTGCCTGAACATAAGCCAGAGTGCCAGCCGCATTATGCACAAAGGGTGAACACGCTTAATTTATTAATTTACCAGGCTCAATGAGATCCTGTTGGAAATGAACCCTTATGGAGGACAGCGGCCATCAGTTAAGTGAGGCTAGGCCTCCCCTCCTGATACTGTACTGACTGTAATGCATATTAGCCAGGTGATGCACTTTAGCTATCCTGGACAATACTATCAAGTGTGCTGGGAAGAAAGGAAGGCCTCTCTCTCTGCGTGTGGAAAAGCCCATGCTTGGAGGTCCCCGGAGGTCCCAGCTTTCTGACATTGCAAGGACAACAGTGACAAAGCTACCATGATGTGTGGGCGGGGTCAGGCAGCGCTGTGTGAAGTAAACTACCTCAAGGTGTGACGTTACCTCAGCAGTGGTTTTCCTTTTGTTCCCTAAATCCCGGTTTTTAATTCTTTTCTTTTCTTTTTTTAATTTTTTTTTTTTTTTGCGGCTTGCTGATATTTTATATAAAAAAAAAAAGAAAAAAGCAAAGCAAAAGAGAAGCTGATAGTCTTGAATATTTTATTTTTTTAATGAAAAGAAAAAATGAGAAAAGTTATGTTTCATAATTTCATAAAACATGAGCCAGTAACTCTTTAGGAGCTCTGTGGAGAACAGGCCCTGTGGGAAAGGTGGGGGTGGGGGCTGGATCCAGGGGAAGAGGCCATGGTGGAGTGGGAGACCCCAAGGAGCCCAGGTCCTCCCTGGGTTCTAGTCTCTGACCTCGTAGGAGGATGTAAGATCTAGCAGAGCCTGAAGCCTCGGGGGGCCAAACTGGACGCCCTCCTCCCTCTGGTGAGACAGTACCTTAGCTGGGCCTTCCCACCAGGGGTGCTGTTATTTTATATTGCCTCCGTTTTATCGAGGAAAGAAATAATAACTAAAAAATATACTGTTTTATGAAAAACCTGTATTTCTTAAAAAATATGGGAGCCAAGACTCCATTTATGGGAGAAAGACAAGGCCACCCTGTCACCGTCAGGCCACCTGGTTTGTCATTACAGTGCTTTTCCTGATGATTTTTTGGTTATTGTTTCATTCCCACCCCACCTTGTTCTTGTCTGTGTCATTCTGAATAGACTGCAAGGCCAGCAGGTCCTCAGTAACTGCTCTCCCCGTCTCCCTGTCTTCATTTAGGTTGATCAGGTTGATTCTAAAAGTGGACCTGTTAGGACATTCTTGGTTTTAGAGTGGTGGGCAGCCAAGAGGAGGAAGAGGAAATGCTGAGTGACTGGGACAGGGTCTCACCATGTGGTCCCCATCGCAGCCCCTCATAGGCTCCAGAACGAAACAGTCTTTAGGATGGTAACAGGCCATAGAATGAAGCTTCCCACCTGGCTCTGTCTGCTTTGTCCCCATGCAAAGCAGACAATGTTCAGACATCGGCCATTTAGTGATTTCAAGTGGATTTCTCGCAGCAAGCATGATTTGATACCCAGTTCAAGTGACCATGGGGGGTCCCACAGTACCTGGAGTGAGATTGTTGGAGTCTCGTTCCTTGGGAACCTGCTCCTTTCACACCTTAAGTCCAAGTCCTTTCCTTTAGCTGATTGAGCTCCTAGAAGAGATCAGAAAGTGTGGCAAGGGACCTGAAAACTTAGCGTACGTGGACTGGGCAAGGTTCCACTCTTGGTCGGACTTGCCCAGCAGCAAGATTTGAAAGTTGGCTTACTAGAGAAAGCAAGAATACAGCCTAGAGGCAGAGGTCAGCAAGGAGAGAGAGCCAGATCTATTTGGCCAGATCTTAGGGCAGCTCCTCACCCTGCTTGTCACCTCTTTTTTTCCACCCTGTCCTAGGTAAGATAGCAAATTATTACAAAAAGCACTTGGGAGATTTGGACAGTTGAGAAAAGCGATCTTTAAAAAACTGCTTCGGTGCTCAAAGGTGTATGTAGAGAGGTGTGCGTGCGTGAATGCGTGTGCACACACACACTACACACGTATATTTTATGAATGAAAGGATCACCTCTTGGATCTATTTTTTAAATCTTGGAAACACATAAAAAACCAAATGGTTTGACTCACTGACTGACTTCGAAGCTGCATCTGCTGCTTACACCTCAGTGGCTTTAACCCCCTCTGGGGTCTGGTTTGCCTTTTGCAGTTTGTGGACTTAGTTGCTGGAAGGGGGTGTCGTGTGGCCTTTGACTCTGTCTTTCATTTCCCTGAGCTTTCCACTTTTGGGGGAAAACTCTTGCCTTGCTGTTGGCTGGAGACACTATGTAAGACCTGAGGATGCTAGAGCATGGTGCTAAAGTTGGTTCTGTATGTCCGTTTTCCTTTGTGCCAAAGACAGACAGACAGACAGAGGCTGAGAGGCTGTTTCTAAGACAAAGCAGTGGCCGGCCATCTTTCTACATCTCCTAGGCCTGTCTGTGAGGGGAGGGTCCTGGAGACTACACTAAAGACAAGTACCACTCTTCTTAAGCTCCTGGGGTGTTGGGAGTGGTGCTTGCCAAGGGCTAGGGAGCAGGGAAAAAAAGGGGGGCGTCCTTTGGCTCCCTGTTGCACTTTGGGGAAGGAGGGAATCTTTTGGGTTCCTCGTGGAACTGTTCTCCTCCCCTGTCCCCACTGCAGAGATGGCACCGTGGAGTTCCCTTCAGGCCTGGCAGACTGGCAGTGAGGAGGGGCCTCAGTTAGCTCTCAAGGGTGCCTTCCCCTCCTCCCTTCCCAGACACCCTCTGCCAAACTGGGAACCAGCAGTGCTACTAACTACCTCAGCCCCAGAGGGCGCCGAGCCTAACTGAGCCCCAGGAGGAGCTGTGGATTTAGGCAGCTCTTTTCCCCCTTCTCTCGGGATGAGGTTGCCTTTCCTCTTCCTAGGTGTTCCCGGGGGAGATCCTAGTGGCTTTGCCATTCAAACCACACAACTGTTTTGCCTGTTTGTTGAAAACCAATAGAAGGAGAACAGCTTGGCAGGACATTGCAGGAAGATCGAAGCGAACCCCTCATCAATGCCAGGGGATGTAAAAGCCATTTTCCTTCCAGATACTAGATGGTTTAGGTGCAGAATGTTTCTCTTGTATTCAGACATAGAGTAATACCAGCGGAAACGCCCTGTTTCTTTTCTTTGGATACATCTCAGTGAGGGTTCAAGATGCGGGAGAGGCCGCATGCCTCAGGGGTCGAGAGGATAGGCCAAAGCCTCATCCCGCAAGACCTGATGTGGCACCCTTACCCATGCCCTCAAATGGTTGAATATGGACTGACAAAAGAAGAGAGTTTGTTTTTCTTAAATAGCAGTACGCTCCTGGAGCATGTGTTTTTCGAAATCACAGATAATGAATACTACGAGTATAAATGGATCAACTACCTCAGTCCTTGCAGTAAGATTGGAGGTGAGGGCAGGGTCTCATGCCGAGGGGAGGAATCCCTGCCAAGAGAGAGTTTTGGCTTATGTCACACAAGGTTTGTCATGGGGATTGGGCAGGCCTGCCACGATCCCCACTCACATTGGTCGGGTTGGCAGGGTTCCGTCATCTCCTGTCCCCCCCCCCACTCCCCTCTCTGCTCTCCTCACCCACTCTGCTCCCCTTCACTCCAGCTCCTCCCCCTCCCGCCTGCTTTAGCTTGGATGGACCAGCAGGTGAGGAAAGGAATGGGCTCCTCCCTTAGAGAGCTGGCTGGGCGCAGATCGGGGCGGGCCTGGGATCCCCCAGTCAGCTCCCAGGTTTGGAACCAGGGCCACTTCAACAGGGTTTCTTGAAGATCCTCTACCTCCACTGAGTCCCCTTGGGGGTAGGGGGCAGTTGTCTCTTAGACAAAGGAGCAGGACCCTTTGCCCTGGGGCCTGGCCCAGTTTACCACGCCCTCTCAGGCCACCTTTGTAGTTGGACCGCCACTGGGTACCCTAGCCCTCCCTGCCCCTAAAGGACCTCCTTAGAGAAGCCCGTTTCACTTTTGGTTTTAATCTACCTCTTAGCAAAACAATATAGAGAAATTTAGGTAGTGGCAACTCCACTTGCTTAGGTTAGGGGGGGTAAAAGGTTTCTTTTTCCAAAGGAAAAAAAATATTACCTTAATAATACTTTCCAAAAAAAAAAATCTTAAAAAAAAATAAAAACCAAAAAAATTTTTTTCTTTTAAAGGAGGGAGACAATTTCCAGTAACCATGGGATTAATTTCCTGCGCAGTTTTCCCCCATACGTACGTCCCTCTTTGGCAGTCTTCACATATCGATATGGCTGTGAGCAGGTACAGCTTTCCCAGTGAGCTCCGTGATTTGTCACATCCCCACCCACCCCAGGGGTGCTGGTGAGACTCACCTGTGCTTCCTGTCACAACTCTTGCAGCCAGGTGACCTCAGCGTCCCACACAGGAAGGAGCACTGGGTTGGGGCGCTTCGGGCCTTGGTAGGTGGTTGGGGACCCACTTGTGACTCCAGTTTTATGTGAGCCACACTGCTTCTGTGCTCATTTGAAATGAATTGAAACATAAATTTGCATGATGAATAAATATCTTCTACCACTGTTCCGGAGTCTCCCTTCTCTACAGAATCTTGATTCTGGCCTCCAAAACCAGAGTTAAATCAGAAGAGCCCACTCCTCTAATGCAGAAGGATTGATAGTCTGAAGACACGGCTTCCAGGGAGGACTTTCTTTTTCTGAGTGGAAATCTGGGGGGATCGCAAGGTTGCTGCTTGTGACTGTTAGACTCTGTAATCGCGACAACTGTGGAATTGTATTTTACCAGAACTCTGCCGGCCATCACGACCCTGAATTTGATTGTGCCTTCCTCCCACCCATCTGTTCTTGAAGCTGGGGGAGGGGCGGTGGGCTCGGACTTGGCAAGTTTGTTTATTGGACGGATGAGCGCTCTGGGTCCCTTCCCGGAGAAAGATGTTCCAGCCACAAAGCAATTTCATCCCACTGTTTCTGTCTCAAAATAAAAAGGAAACTTATATTGAAAACTGAGTGTGTCTGTACTTCTGGGGAGGTGGGATGCTCCGGAATGAGGAGAGGGCTTTGTTAGGAAGAAGAGTGCCACCCTGGGTGTGCCTGGGGGATCCTAGAGAGTTGACAGGAAGTGTGTGTGTGTGTGTGTGTGTGTGTGTGTGTGTGTGTGTGTGTGGCGAGAGCTGGCCTGATCTCCAGGCTTAGACCTGGATTAATTAAAACTAAGAAACTCAAAGCACAGGTTCCCCCTGCTCCCTCTGTGCTCAGAGCTGCTGTGCTCTGCCACACCCTTGCACGATGACCTGGACAGTGCCTTAGTTACAATGCTAAGTTGTTCTGTCATGTGTTAAAGGAGTAAAAGTAGCTAGTGACTAGCTCCTGTAGTAAGAGGTAACTTTCCTCAGGCTCAGCTCCCCCTCCCCTTTGGCTTCTGAGGTGAGTTCTCACTGTGTAGCCCACTGACCTCAAACTCTCAGTCACCTGCCTTAGTCTCCAGTGCCTTGGCTTCTGATGGTCAGGTTCTGGGCAGGAGCGAACCCACCCGGAAGCCATCTCCCTCATATTTCAAACCTGATCTGCATTGCTGTCTCCTGGAGGGTTCCTCACACTCTGCACCACAGCAGGTTGTCAGCAAGACTTCATGGTTCCTCCCTTCTAACCTCACCAGTTTCTTGTTCGGCAAACTCCAACAACAAAAATATTGCCATTCATAGCCTATAGCTCCAGATCTGTTTTTACGGCCTGGGCTAGTGTCTGAGCTTGTCTGCCTTTGACCACATCAAATTCAGTTGTTTCCAACCCATTTACCTGTGAGGGCCTTGAGGCCACCAGAGGGGGAATTGGCTTGACATGGATGTGGGAACCATTGCTTTGTCCTAGAAGGTAGGTAAGCTTTTTTCTGGGTTTCTCTTCAAGATCTACTGATCAGCTTCATATTGCTTCTTAATTGCAGCATGGTGATTTCTGGCGAATTTGTGGACAGTTCTGCAAAGGGCAGAATGAGACAATTCATAATGGCCTATTGCAGGATAAGGACCGTCACCAGACCATTCTGGCCCCTTTGAGACAGCCTCACTGGAACCTCTGTAGACCAAGCTGGCCTTGAATTTCATAGCTCATGCTACCTCTGGCAGGAGTACAGGTGTCCCCCACCACGCCTGGCTCTCCAAATCCAGGCTGGCCTCAAACTAAATCACCTGCCTTAGACTTCAGTGTTGGCATTTGGCGTGTAGGATACCACACCTGGCCAGGTCTTGGCTCCTTAAATTTGAGTTAAATCCTAAGCTTGAGAAGTGAGAAATGGCAGGGCACAGTGACCTTTAATCTCATCACCTGAGGGGTAGAGGCAGGTGGAGTTTGAAGACAGCCTGGTCTACACAGAAACTCTTGAACAAGGTATGAAATGCACTCCCAGCTCTGGAGGGCAATTGTCACCCGAGATCCTACAGAGGGCAACTGTCCACCGAGGCAGGAAGGGCTAACAGAAATTGTCAATTTGTGGGTATCAACCCTTGGATTGGTTAAACTACCCTTTCCCAGGGGCCACCTAAGACCATCACAAAACACAGTTACTTTAAGATTCATAACAATAGGAAAATTGCCGGGTGGTGGTGGTGCATGCCTGTAATCCCAGCACTCTGGGAGGCAGAGGCAGGCTGATTTCTGAGTTCGAGGCCAGCCTGGTCTACCGAGTGAGTTCCAGGACAGCCAGGACTACACAGAGAAACCCTGTCTCGGGAAAAAAAAAAAAAAGGAAAATTACAGTCGTGAAGTAGCAACCAGAAATAGCTTTACTGGATGATTGGACGTAGTCTCCTGCCTGGGAATCAAGGTGTGGAATTCTCAAGCTCCTTCTCCAGCACCATGTCTGCCTGAACACCCCGTGTCCTGCCATGATGATAATGGACTGAACCTGAGACTAGGCCAGCCCCAAGGAAGTGTTTTCCTTATAAGAAAAAGCAAGTAATGGTTGGGGTCACCATGACACGAGGAACTGTATTAGGGACACAGCATTTACAGCATTTGGAAGCTTGAGAACCACCTTGAGTTCCAGATAGGTTTGAACTGATGTGGATACAGCGAACCGAAGTTGGGTCTTCTGAGAGAACACAGCTCTTAATCTCTTAGCCATCTCAGCAACTTTTATTTTATTTATTTATTTATTTATTTATTTATTTTTGAGATACGGTCTCTATACTCTGATTGTCCTGGCACTCAATATATAGACCAGGCTGGTCTCACATTCACAAAAATCCTGCTTTTGCTGAGTTCTGGGATTAAAGGTATGCACCACCACTCCCAGTCAAACTTAACTTTTTTAAAAGATTTTATTTATTTTATGTATGTCAGTATACTGTAGCTGTCTTCAGACACACCAGAAGAGGGCATTACAAATGGCTGTGAACCACCATGTGGTTGCTGGGAAATGAACTCAGGACCTCTGGAAGAGCAGTCAGTGCTCTTAACCACTGAGCCATCTCTCCAGCCCCCCCCCCCCTTTTTTTTTAACTTAATAAAAATTACACTGATTTGCTTATTGTGCAGGGGTGGGAGTTGTGGAGGTCAGAGGATGACATGTGGCTCCTGGTGACTAAAACCCAGGCTATGGCCCTAGCAGCATGTATCTTTATCTGCTGAGCCATCTCGCCAACCCCTAATCTGCTTTGGCCCTGCCCTCCCTCCACCTCTTTAGTGTAGCTGAGACATCAAAAAGGTGTCCAGCCACCTGTCCTGTCAGAGGCGTGGCTTCCTGTCCTCCAGGAGTTTAGAGACCTATGGGGGAGGGACAGCTACAGAAAGCTTGGAGTCCCGCCCCCCAGGTGCCAGTGCAGAGTTGTGCAGACAGGGTACCTGCGTGGGGCAGGCGGGCTGGAAAGGCTGGGGGTGGGTAACGGGCTGCTCAGGTGTGACGAAATGTTTCTTTCCGTTGTGCTGGCCTAACACAGTGCTGTGCAGAACATAAACATCTGTGTAATGAAACTGCATAGGGATCAGAGAGGAAGCTGCTGTGGAGGGAGATTGTGGCAGAGGATTGATTGCTTAGGGCCTCGAGGCCTTAGTATTCTAAGCTTTGGGTCGTACTGGAGTTTGGTTTGCAAAGAGCCTCTGACAGTTGGAAGTGGCCCTTGACTTTAATCCCAGCACTCAGGGGCAGGTGGATCTCTGAGTTCAAGGTCAACCTGGTCTACAGAACAAGTTCCAAGACATTCAGGGCTGTCCAGAGAAACCGTGCCAGGAAAACCTGACATCAGGAGGGTTGGTTAGCAGGAGTCAGTGGAGATGTGAGCACGTAAGGCTTAAAGAGGTAGGAGATGGAGAGACCAAGGGCAGTTCCAGGCGTGGAGCATGTTGAGACTTTGTAGGAGTGTCGTGCCTCCAAAGTTTGGCGCCTCAGAAAGCAAGTTTATGGGTGATGTTACTGGTTAAGTCTTGAAACTTAGATATCTGAGGAAGTGTGCCTAAGCTTGCTTTCTCTGCCCCTGCCTTATTTGTAGAAACAAGTCAAGTACCTGGTTCGTAGCCCATGGGTCATTTGCTTTCCCCACCCCTTTTTGGTTCTGAGCTTCAAGCCTGGGGCTTTAGGCATGCTAGTCGCACATCTATCACTGACCCACATTTCTCTCTCACACATTTTTTTTTTGAGGCATGGTCTACTTTCTCTAATATGTAGTTCTGGCTGTCCTAGAACTCATCATGAAGACCAAGCTGGCCTCAAAGTCCCTTGAGAGAGCTACTTGTCTCTGACTCGAGTGCTGGGACCACAGGCGTGAGCCACCACATTTAGCTTCTTGATGGAAGGGATCCCTTGCTTCACCTTTACTATGCTAATCAGTAAAGTGACACAAAGTACAGAATGAGAATATTTCGCGTCAGGACTCTGTGGCATGCCACCAAAGCTGTCTTAAGAGGCCCGTTGATATAGGAGCCAACGAGGTGACCCAGCAGGTAGAGAGACATTTAATGCTGCCTTGCATGCAAGTGTGGCAACTTGAACCCATGGAAAAGAAAGCAGAAAGGGGCTGGAGAGAGGGCTCTGTGGTCAACAGGGTGTACTGCTCTTGCCAAGGACCTTCGTTCCGTTCCCAGCACCCACATGGCGGCTCACACGGGCCAGGTGATCTCTTCTGTCTGCCAAGGCCATTGCACGCACACAGTACAACAGAACTTAGTACACAAGCAGGCAGAACATTCATACACCTACAAGAGAAACAAATCTAAAACATACGTAACCCTCTTGTTTTTATTTAGAAAGAGAGAACTAGGGCTAGAGAGATGGATGGCTCAGTGGTTAAGAGCACTGGCTGCCCTTCAGAAGGTTCAAATCCCAGCAACCACGTGGTGGCTCACAACCATCCTTAATGAGATCTGGCGCCCTCTTCTGGAGTTTCTGAAGACAGCTGCAGTGTACTTAGAATAATAAATAAATCTTTAAAAGAAAAAGAAAAAGAAAAAGAAAGAAAGAAGAGAGAGAGAACTAACTGCACAAAGTTGTCCCCTGACTTTCACACATGAGCTACAGCATGTATATGGGCTCCTCTCATGTACATATATTTAAGGGAAAAAAGGTACATTTGTAGACTTTTTTCTATATTTAGTAAATAGTAACCACCGACACTTAATGCAGTCACTTTGAGTAATTTGACCTGAAGAACTGGATTAATTCTACAAGAAATAAAATTAAAATTCATTCAGAAATAGAGCTCTCTCCAAGCAGATCTGAGACTCGGGGCTCAGTGCCCAGGGACACGGATGCTCAGGTCGTATGCCCTTGGTTCTGGAGAGATGGCTCCCTTGCTTCTCTCGCAGAGGACCCAGGTTTGGTTCCTTGTACCCACACGGCCAAGTACAAACATCTGCAACTCCAGTTCCCAGGAAAATCTGACATCCTCTTCTGAGCTCTTTGGGCACCGCCCACAGGCGGCACACATACACACGAATAAACAAAACACTCATACACTTCTCCTAAAAATGCTCATGCATCTGTAAATTGTTACTAGGGTAGTAAGAAAGAATAGTTATTAGGAAGCAAACTCAAGAATCAGTGCTTTCGAAAATCTCAGTAAAGTTAGTAAATTCTGGAAAATCTAACCAAGATGTAAGGAAAGAATAATAAACCAAGAGCAGAGAGAAGGTGCAGGCTGGGCGTGATGGCACACACCTTAAGTCCCAGCACTTAGGAGGCAGAGGCAGGAGGACCTCTGCGAGTTCAAAGCCAGCCAGGGCTACCCAGAGAAACCCTGACTCTAAAAGCCATCCTCTCCCCCTCCCCCCCCCAAGCAAAGAGAGAAGAAAGAATAACAAGTAGGTATTAAAGAGTTAAAAATGCAAACCTGGAACAACTGTGTATTATTGAAAATCTCCAGGGTCTCTATAGGAAAACCAAAATTAACACCTGACAGGCAGGGAAAAGGGCCCTTCTGGTGGTACAGCAGGCAAACAGGCTTGCCTAGCATGCACAGACCCCTGGGTTTCACCTCTAATACTACAAAGTGAAACCTAACAAAACCCCAAAGTCATGGCAATTCAGAAAACATTAAATTGGGGGGAGTGTAATGATGTCTGGGTCACCTGAGACTTTATTTCAAAACACCAAAGGAAAAAAAAAGTGGGGGAGGGTTGGAGAGGTGAGGCAGCAGTGAAGAATATTTGTTGCTCTTCCAGAAAACCTGAGTTAGATTCTCAACATCCAGATTAGGCTGCGCAAAACTGCTTGTAACTCCAGCTCCAGGAGATCTGAGGTGGAGGTATCTGGACTTTGCTGAGGTCCACTGAGGTAGGGTTACTTTCTGTCAGTTAAAAGAACAGCATCTGGGCTCAGGCACTCATTTAGTATACATGCATACAAGAAGACAAACACTTTTTAAAAATTATATATATGTATATATAGTTAATCCAAGTGGGTCTCTTGGATTATGTAGCCAGAAGTTCAGTCTTTCAAGAAATCTGAGCTGGGCAGTGGTGGCGCACGCCTGTAATCCCAGCACTTGGGAGGCAGAGGCAAGCGGATCTGAGTTTGAGGCCAGCCTGGTCTCCAGAGTGAGTTCCAGGACAGCCAGGGCTACACAAAGAAACCCTGTCTCAGAAAAAACAAAAACAAAAACAAAAACAAAAAACAAAACAAAACAAACAAACAAAAAAAACAAAAAAAAAATCCAAAAAACCAAAAAAAAAAAAAAAAAAAAAAGAGGAACCCCCAAATCTCTGGGTCACACTGTCTCTGTCACTAAGTGCTAGGAATACAGGATGAGTCACTGCAGGCTGGTTTTAGCGGAGGCCACCGAGGACCGCGTGCTCTGCGTGCCTGTCAAGCTCCTTCAACTTCTCCCTGGAGATTAGCTTACATCATTAGCCTCTTTTCAGTGCCGGCTGGGGCACTTGGCCAGAATACCTCTCAGAACGGAGCATGTTCTGTGTATTTGATTCCAGACAGGTTGATGGGCCAAAAGCCATGCCCACAGTTCTGTCACGCTTTCTCCCCAGACTTGATATCAGATATGCGGTTTAACAAAAGGCATAGCAGGCTTTTGTGGGACCACACAGTTAATCATGCTAGGAACCTTTTTGTCCGGTTGAACGGATCTGCAGGACCGCCTTAATCCCCTCAAATGTCCCTTTAAATGGGTGTGATAACCACACCTTTTGTTTAGTCTCTGCCCTAAAGCCAAGTGGTAGACTGCAGAAATGGCCACTGGTTCCTCACGCCCCTTTGTATTATGACTGTGACAGTGCTCACGGGAGTTGGCATCTGTTTCTTACTTTTCATTGAGTTTAGCCAGCTGGCTTGTTCTCCATTAGCTAAGTGACAGAAGGGTTTGTACAGCAGCAGCAGCAGCAGCAGCAGCGCTTGGGAGGCAGGAGCAGGCAGGTCTCTGAATTCTGGTTTAGCCTGGTCTACAGAGCAAGTTCCATGATGGGGCTACAGAGAGAAATTCTGTCTTAAAACAAAACACCAAAACAAACAAACAAACACCCAAAAACTCAACCAAACCAAAGGCTTGTCAGGAGTAGTGTGTTGCCTCTTGGCGGGGAGGCCTGGTTCAATTCCTAGCACTGGCTGAGCTGGGGCGCCCTCTCCTGCTGATCTCTCAAACCCATCTTGTGAAGAAACCTGAGACACCTGCTGGAAGATGCGGGACCAGACGGTTTAACCTTTTCAAATTAATTTCAACTTAATTGAAATTTCAAGGCTTGGGCTGGAGAGTTGGCTCAGCTGGAGAGTAAGAGCACTGACTGACTAACTGACTGCTCTTCTGAAGGTCCTGAGTTCAAATCCCAGCAACCACATGGTTTACATCTCTGTAAAGAGATCTGACGCCCTCTTCTGGCTTCCTCTGGTGTGTCTGAAGACAACTTAGATATACTAATAAAAAAAACTTTAAAAAATACACTAATAAAAAAAATTTCAAGGCTTAGTTTTCTTTTTTTCTTTCTTTCTCTCTCTCCCTCTCTTTTTCTTCCTTCCTTCCTCCCTTCCATTCCTTTCCTTTCCTTTTTTTTTGTTTGTTTTTTTTTTTTCAAGACAGAGTTTCTCTGTGTAACCCTGGCTGTCCTGGAACTCACTCTGTAGACCAGGCTGGCCTCAAACTCAGAAATTCACCTGCCTCTGCTTCCCAAGTGCTGGGATTACAGGCATGTGCTACCATGCCGGGCTTAATGATGGTTCTTAAATACTTTACCCTTCCTTTTAGCCCACCAGTCACCAGAGGTAGTGGACAAGAAAGTATACGGGGGTGTGTGGTTGGGGGAGTGGACATGTTTAGAAATGGTTCTTTGGAGCAACTCTGGTTTCTGTAGTCTGGAAATCAGCAGTTCAGTTCACAGGTTCACAGCGGCGCCTCGATCCACTCGCAAACAAACACTTCAAGGATACACCAGCAGTCTAGTTCAGGATAACAAACATGAATCAGTATCGGTGGCACTACCCAGCAGAGACAACCAGGCCTCAGCCTCCACACAAGTCAGCAGGAGGGACCAAGGCCCACAAGGACAACAGCAGAAGTTCTCGGCTGTGCCTCTCTGAGCGAATACTGAAGACAATTAAGTCTTGCACAGGGAGCTCTGTAAACAAGCCAAGCTCAGCTGCATCACTGTCTGTGGAGTTCTATTTATAGCCTCCAACCATCCTGTGTCCTCCATGGGACTTGCCTCCGAATGTGTCTTGCTTGAGCACGTGCGTCTATTTTCAGGTGTCATCACCCTGATCCATGAAAGAGGTAAAAAAATGCCAGGGCATACCGCCGGAAGGTTTTTGGTCTGTTTCTCTCTATGGCATTCTGACAAATGCAGCGCAACCACGCAATGTAAGGTGGACTATCTTAGGGTTTTACACCCTGACCAAAGCAAGTCTTATAAAGGACAACATTTAATTGGAGCTGGTTTACAGGTTTAGAGATTCAGTCCATTGTCATCGACTGGGAGCATGGCAGCATCCAGACAGGCATGATGCAGGAGGACCTGAGAGTTCTACACCTTCATCTGAAGGAAGCCAGGAACAGACTGGGCATCCTCAGGCAGCTACGAGGAAGAACTCCCAGTCTACCCCCACAGTGACACACTTCCTGCAAAAAGGCCACACCTTCTGATAGTGCTACGCCCTGGGATGAACATACGCAAACTATCACACAGACCAAGTGTGTCATTAGCAAAGACTCCTTCATCACGTCCTTTCACATGCTTGCTTTAGCAGAACATCCTTTCTCCTGTGTCTGCTTCAGCTAAACAGTCTTTCACGAATCTACCTTGCCTTTCACCTACATAGGTGAAAGTTGTCTATGAAGGCGAGGCTGTGCCCTGGAGTAGGCATGGGGGTCATCCAGTGGGGACCAAAGGGACAGCTCCCCTCAGCTGACAGAAGCAATAACCTTTCACTTCAGGAAAACACTCCATGTGTTTCTTGTGCTCCAGCAGAGGTGTGATTTTTTATCATCTGCAGTTAGCTTATGTTTGGAATTCTGGGGACTGTTGAGAGGGTATAAATTCCAGAGCCCTGAGAGGGCCTGCTGCTCCCCCGCTGCCTCTTGCCTCTCACAGTTGCTGGTCCCTGATGCTGCTTTTGGTTTTGCTATTACTGGATTGCTGCTTTGTTGGATCGCTGTTTGGGGATATCTGATGATGGAGATTGACTTGCCCCAGGGTTCCCATGTTCCTTATCTGCAAGAAGTAGTCTAAAGAGGTACAACCTCTCCTAATCTTCTTTCCCTCCCACCTAATATTGGGAGTCAGAAGGGATTGGGGTGAAATAAGGATGGAGAAGGGTGGAAGATATAGGAACCCAATAAAGCAGCCCCCCAAAACAGACTTCTGATGATGAGCATTAGGTTTAGAGGAAGAGTTTGGACAGGGGCAAGAGGTATATAGAGCTAAACCTAGCATGACGAAGGATGCCTGTAATCCTAGCCTTTGGGAGGCTAAGGCAGAGAAACACTGAGTTCAAGGCCAGCCTGGGCTACACAGTGAATGAAACAAGCACGCACGCGCGCACACACACACACACACACACACACACACCCGCGCTCCCAGAAACGAAGCAGGTCTGGCCAAGGTCAGGTCTGGTTCATTGTTTTCCCAGTTCTGGTCTTTCAAGGTGCTTAGATGAAGAAGGATTCAAAGGGTTATTTCCCATGTACTGACTTTGTGTGCATTTGTGCATGTGCCAGTGTAGATATGTTCTTGTCACTGCGAATGTGTGGCGTGCAAGGGACAGCTTATGGGAGTTGGATCTTTCCGTGGGGACACCCTGCAGATCAAAGTCAGGCTGTCAGGCTTGGCAGGAAGAGCTTTAACCAGCCGAGTTAACTTGCGGGCATTGTTTGTAATTTTGGAGGTAGGGACTCACTGCGCAGCTCTGGCTGGCTCACTGTGTGGCTCACTGTGCACACCAAGGTGACTTTGAACTGGAAGAGACCTACCTGCCTGCCTTTGCCTCCAGAGAGGCGGCAACCACCATGGTGGGTTTTACACTGCTCTGTAGAGCAAACCTGGGGCTTCATGTATAGTAAGTATTCTTCGTATTCTATAAACTGAGCCCCACCCCAATTTCTCAATAAGCTGTAATGGGCTGGGGGGCGGACTGAGGCAATAAAGGGCTAAAGCACAGTTGAGTGTGCTGGTACATGTTTATATTCCCAGCACTGGGGGGCAGAGACAGGAGGATCACAGCTCTGGATAGACTGGCCAACCTAGCCTGAAGGACAAGCTGTGAACCAATGGAAAAATCCCTAACCTATCTCAAAACCTGTGGATGGCAGGAACACCACTAGAGGCCACTCTGGTGTTGCCCGAGCTCAGGTCATGCCTTGCATGCAGGAGGCCTTGGGCTCAATACAAAAGGTTACTGCTTCTGTCAGCTGAGGGGAGCTGTCCCTTTGGTCCCCACTGGATGACCCCATGCCTGCTCCAGGGTACAGCCTTGCCTTTGTAGACAATGGCCCAGCTGCCCTCTTTAGGGGATGGTGTGTCCTGCTATGCTTTGTTGTTTCCTGGACCCAAAGTGACTTTAGTTTGAGGACAATGACTTATCTCTGTTCCTTCCACATTGTAGGGCAATGAGATAAGCCAGGTAGAATCAAGCAGGACTTGGAGCCAAAGTCTAGGCAAAATGTTCTGGCAGAGGCGTTAGACTTCCACGCTAGTTGTAGTCACCTAGGACCTCAAGTTTGAGAACAAACAGCTTTTAAGTGCTTGTGAGAGGAGGTGATGATGATGGGTGGTGGTGGCGTACATCTTTAATCCCAGCACTTGGGAGGCAGAGGCAGGTGGATTTCTGAGTTCGAGGCTGGCCTGGTCTACAGAGTGAGTTCCAGGACATCCAGAGCTATACAGAGAAACCCTGTCTTGGAAAAACCAAAAACCAAAAACAAACAAACAAACAAACAAACAAACGGAAAAAAAAAAGAGGAGGTGATGACCAGTTAGAAATAACTTGGGGGCTAGAGAGATGGCTCAGAGGTTAAAAGCACTAACAGCTCTTCCAGAGGTCCTGAGTTCAAATCCCAGCATGGTGACTCACAACCATCTGAATGGGGTCTGATGCCCTCTTCTGGTATGTGTGAAGACAGCTACAGTATACTCATATACATAAAATAAATAAATAAATCTTAAAAAGAAACAAGAAACAAGCTGGGGTGCAGATGAAGTGTCTCCCCAAAGGGGAGACTTTACCCTTACTCAGGAGGGTGCCCTGCTCCCCAGATAAAAAAAACAAGCACACCTGGGCAGGAAGTGTGCTTGGCTTTTATTCAAAGTAAGATGGGGACTGTGCCTTCTCTTCATTGGCTGGGCTCTGACCACATATTCTTTTGCAATTGGCTAGTTTCAAAAGAATCAGTTCAGGAGACTGGCTGGAGAGATGCAGTAGCTCAGTGGTTAAGAGTACTTGGCTGCTTTTCCAGAGGGTCATGGTTGTGTTCCTAGCACCCACACAGCTGCTCAAAACAGAAAGGGAAAGAAGTAGGGAAGGCCATGACAGCTTCTAGGTGTGGTGGCGCAAGAGTTTAGTGTAGATAAAGG
Organism: Apodemus sylvaticus; assembly: GCF_947179515.1. Classification (NCBI taxonomy): domain Eukaryota; kingdom Metazoa; phylum Chordata; class Mammalia; order Rodentia; family Muridae; genus Apodemus; species Apodemus sylvaticus. The sequence goes on from NC_067481.1 coordinate 27,153,779, forward strand.
GAGAGAGCATAGACAGCCACTTGTCCCAGCATCTAGGAGAGTCCAAACATGACCCTCAGCCCGGCCATATGAGGAGGACGAGGCCACCAGTGTAGACCAAAAGAGGGTAAGGTGGCCAAAATGGCTGGGTTATATAGGGAACAGTCTCTTGGGGAAGAGAAGCCCAGCCCCTAGGTTGGAGAGTTCAGGGTTAGAGGGGGGTATATGTCAGCCATACCCTGTAATGGATAGGGACTGAGGGATGCTGGGAGAGGCTGGTGGCTAGGTCCGCTGTGATATGTTAAATAGGCACCTCAGCCACTTGTCCCAGGATCTGAGACTTAACAAAAACCATTGGTAACTCTAAATCCAGGGGGCACCACACCCTGTTCTGGTCTTTGTGGGCACCAGGCATACCTGTGGCACGCAGGCATACTTGTAAGCATTATCTCCATGCTTAAGCTGGGCAATGTCTTTAATCCCAGCATTTGGGAGGCAGTGGCAGAGACAGAAGCAGGCAGATCTCTTGAGTTTGAGGCTAGCCTGGTTTACAGTATGAGTTTCAGGACAACTAGGACTATACAGAGAAACTGTCTCATAAACAAAAACAAACAAACAAACAACAACAACAACAACAAATCCCACTCATGTTTAAAAGTAAAATTAAAAATTTTTTTAAGTTGTTGCAAAGGAAAGTGAGAAGGAGTTGGCTAATTAAGGCACAGAGAGAAGGCAGGGCCTTTTTTGTTTTACTGATGAAAGATTTCAAACATTTGCAGAAAAGTCTTACTTGATGGAGGAGATGGAAATATTTGAACTCTGTAGTAAACACAAGTTTTATCGTGTTGGATAGGAAAAAGCAAAAAACAGAAAAACCTTGTCAATCCAGAGTTTTGTATAGACTGAATAGAAAGTCCTTAGGAGAACTTGGAGCATGCCTTTGAAGGAATTATAGAAGCTTCGAGTCTCTCTGGCTTCTTGTTTTGAGACCTTCTAAGTTTCACTAGAAGCTGAACAAGGTTGTTCTACCTTGAATTTTGAACCTCCAGAGCTACGAGCAAATTAATATTCTTTTCTTTGTAAAGTTGACTTGCCTCAGGTATTTTATAACAGTAACACCAAAAATACTACTTCATTGAGTCTTTAGTCTTTTGTGTTGAGTCAGGGATTCATGTCTCAACTAGCTTCAAAGTCACTCAAGAACTAAAAATTTTTGTTGTTGTTTTGTTTTGGGTTTTTTGTTTTTGCTTTGATTTTTGAGACAGGATTTCTCTGTGTAGCAGTGACTATCCTAGAACTTGCTCTGCAGACCAGGCTGGCCTCAAATTTAGAGATTTGCCTACCTGCTGGGATTAAAAGGTGTGGGACACTGCCTGACATTTTTGTTTCTTTAAAATAGGGTCTCACTATGTTGCCCTAGCCACTGAAAAACCTAAGCCCCTCATGAGAAAATTAGACCCCTAGCAAACTTAGAGCCTGAGACAGAAATAGAGTCATAACTGCATGTTTGGCTAAGCCCCACCTTACTGGACCCTTAGTTCTGGGAACTGGCCTGGCCCCAGGGCTAGAACATCCTGCTTCGGGAACTAGGTAAACACAAAATTTGAGCCATCCTGTACTTCCCCATCCTATACTTCCCCATTTCTTGCTTGTTTTTACCTCCACCTCTTGCCTTGTGGATTTTCCCCTTTAAATACCCCTGACTTCAGTTGCTCGGGGTCAAGCTCCTCTACCCTGAGTGGGATATGAGGTCGACCCCAGCGCACTGGTTTCCTGAATAAACCTTGTGTGATTGCAGCAAGGACTTTTTTTGTGACTTCTTGGAGTTCTTGGGGGTCACATTATCCTGCGATTTGAGTGAGTGTCTCCCCTCTCTGGAGGCTCTTTCATTTGGGGGATCCTCTGGGATTTGTGACCACCTTCATCTCCGAAGACCGACTTGGAGGTAAGGGGATCCTCTCTGGAATGTGTGCATGCTGCCAGTGTCTTTGTTCTGAGTGTCTTGAGTGTCTGTCCTGTTCTTTTTCTGAATCTGAATCTGATGAGACGCGTGCTTTTGGTGTGCAGCTGTCCTCTCGGACCATGAGGACCAGAGGACCGTGGTTAGCAGATGTGCTCAGAGGACCACAGGCTGCAGCCCTGGGAGATGTCCCAGGAGGTTTGGGGGAACTCAGGGACGCCTGGAAGATTCCTGTCTGGGTGTCGGAGAGGACTGTTCCTACTCTCTGTTGGAGCAAGACATACTCTCCAAAATGGGGGGTGGCAGATATGCTTCCTGCCCAACAGGCTGCAGCTAACTGTCCCCAAAAGAGAGACTGACCCCTGCTGAAAGTTACTATAGACCGGAGCAGTTTTCTCCATGATGGACAGAGATAAGCAGGTGCTGCTATGGTGGACGGCACAAATGTCATCTGGGTAGAAGAATCTTTACCCCCTGGCATGTCAACGCAGAAAGTGGAGCTCGTTGTCCTCACCAAGACCTTGGAACTTGGAACCAGCAAGACAATCAACATCCACACGGATAATGGGTATGCCTTTGCCACAGCCCATGTCCACAGGGATATATGCCAAGAGGATTTCTCACATCAGAGGAAACCAATAGGAAATCTTGGACCTCTTTGATGCCCTAATGAAGCTGGCAACTGTGAGTATTATTTACTGCCCAGGATGTCAAAAGAGAAAAGACTCAATGGGCAATAACCAGGCAGAGCAAGTGGCTCCAGGAATGGATATGCAGGAGCCTATACTTGTTATGGTTCTGTAAGAGACACCCACTGGGAAATGGGACAAAATTAAGAAACAGCCTCACTTAAAATATGTTGAAGAAAAAAAGGACTGAGATTGCTAGCCACCCTACCAGCTATTACCAAGAGAAGGTGCACACAAGAAGGGAGAACTATACTCCCCAGAAAGTAAGTCAAAGACTCACTAGGTAGGCCAAATGCACGGGATGGACTCATTTAAGGGATTATATTTATGACTCAGGTCATAAATGGTATGATATGCCAGCAAGATATGCCAGCAAGTAAATGCTTATGCAGCAAAGAGTAAACAGGGCAAAAGACCTAGAAGAGAACAGCCTAGGATATATTTAGAGATTTTATAAAAGCTAAGGCAGGAGAATATGGTTACGAATACCTTTTAGCATTTGTCGATACTTTCTCTAGATGGGTTGAGACTTTCCACAGCAAGTAGAAAGCAGCAGCCAGGATTAGAAGAAACTTTCCCGAGTTTCAGAGTGCCCAACGTAATTGGATCAGACAATGGTTCTCTTTTTTGTTTCTAAGGTTAAGTCAGAAATTGAATATTGGAAATATTATTGGATGTACTGTCCCCAGGGCTCAAGACAGGTAGAGAAAACAAACAAAACTATGAGAGACCTTAACTAATTGACCTTGGGACTGGCTCAGGCTGGGTGGTGCCTGTCCCCTTGTTTCTGAACAGACCCTACCATTTTAACCTGACCCCCCTAGAGATCTTCTTTGATACCCCAATTCCTTTGGTGTCCACTGGGCCCTCCCAGAAGGTGTCCCACAACATGAGATTTGGCTCAAACTGTCTGCCTTAAATGCTCCAGGCATGCCGGAGACTCCTCACTGCTTCCAGACAGGTGACTGGATCTGTATGAGAAGGCTTCAGGAACAGTTGCTGAAACCCTGATGAAAGAAACCCTCACCAAATTGACCACAGAGACTGGTGTTAATGATTAGATAGCTCTCCTGCCCTTTGTGCTTTTCAGGCTTTTGTTCTCTAGGCTCAAGGCCCTCAAGTGGGTGAGGCAGCGAGCATGGAAGCAGCTCTGGGAGGCCTACTCAGGAGAAGGAGACTTGCAAGTTCCACATCGCTTCCAAGTTGGAGATTCAGTCTAAGTTTGACGCCTCTTCGCAGGAAACCTTGAGACTCAGTGGGATATGAGGTCGACTCCAGTGCACTGGTTCCCCCCCACCCCCAATAAACCTTGTGTGATTGCAGCAAGGATGGTCTTTCATGAGTTCTTGGGGGTCGTGTTATCCTGCGATTTGAGTGAGGGTCTCCCCTCTCTGGGGGGGGTCTTTCACCACATATGCTAAACCTACCCAAACAACACCAGTAACTGGAGACCAAGTAAACACCTGAGCCTACAGAGGATATTCTCATTTAAACCACCACATGCCCAGGACGTTAGGACAATATTAAATATGGGTTGTTTTGCAGCGTTCATGATAATTCGATGTCATTATCTAAACAATCTATGCTTCCAATTTCTTCCTTAGGGAAGAGAGAATTTGACTTTTTCAACTCTGAAAGTCTCCAGATCGCTAACTTCTAAAGATTACATCTACATGCAGGCCCAAGTGTACTTAACAACACACTTGGGAGCTGGAGAGATGGCTCAGCAGTTAAGGTCACTCACTGGCTGTTCTTTCAGAGGACCTGGGTTCAATTCCAAGCACCCATGTGGCAACTCGAAACTGCCTGTAGGCAAAACACCAATGCACAATAAAATAAATAAATAAATTAAAAAATACTTAGAGTGGTGGTGTACAGAGAAACCCTGTTTACGTGGTGGCGCACGCCTGTAATCCCAGCACTTGGGAGGCAGAGGCAGGCGGATTTCTGAGTTCCAGGCCAGCCTGGTCTACAGAGTGAGTTCTAGGACAGCCAGGGCTATACAGAGAAACCCTGACTCAAAAAACCAAAAAAAAAAAAAAAAAAAAAAAAAAAAAAAAGAAAACAAAAATCGTACTTAGAACCTTGGAACCAAGGTTAGTGTTAGGGTCAGGCTTACCTTGAATTATTTCTGCCACCTGATTATCTGGGACTAAAGATGTATGTATGTTCTGAGCTGGGTGATGCCTCCTTTCACAGTCAGCTGATTTAACCTGATATTGATCAAGGTGCCTTGCTGAGGGGTTTACCACAGACTGTGAGGTAGGCATAGAGTTCCTGTTCCCTGAAACTTTCTGACCAATTTCCTAAGTGCCTGAGCTCCAGGAATCTCCCCTGGTCTGTGTCCTAAGATGAAATGGGGGGAAAAGTCTTGATCATTCATCTGTGATAAATCAACTTAGTGAGAGATAAAATAGTAATCAGAAAATCTACCACATATTGGACCTTGACCAGTCAGAAATAGCCCTGGGCTGAGGGAAAGACTTTCTGAGCCAGCATTTGCTCCCTGAGTTGTTGTAGTCTCTATCCATAGCCTCTATGGACTTTATCCTGGGGAGGGGCAAACACTCCCTGTGATCTTATTCCCATCTGCAGATGGTCTGCGTGGTCTGCAGACTGGAACCTGGGTTGCATCTCAAGGTAATCAAGTGTGCTCTGTGGTGGAGGGGAACTCACTCTTCCACACACTGAGGTGTGGAAGGATGACCCGGGAATGACAGAGTTCACAGAGTGACAGGCCCTTCTCTTTTTCTCCACCTTCCAGTAAGAGAAGGAGTGGGTGCTGAGGGGACCCGGGATTCTTCTATTGCATCCTATTTCCTGCAGGCCCCGTGCTTTCATCTACAACCTTTCACCATAGGAAACAGCAAGAACTAAGACATCTGCGAGATGAATTACATTCACCATCCTTAACCAGTGTCCAAAGGCAATCTGGGAATTGGCATTGGATTTGCATCAGCTGGGTGTGGTGGTGCATGCTTTTAATCCTAACAGAGATAGGAGTTATGTGAGTTCAAGGCCAGCAGCCTCTTCTACATAGTTCCAGAACAGCCAGGACTACATAGAGAAACCCTGCCTCAAGACAAACAAAGCACCAAACAAAAAGCAGAACAAAAGAACAAGAAGCTGCCAGAACACCATTGCAAGAAGAAAGACAGGAAGAGAAAGAGAGGGAAAGAAAGAAAGAGAGAGAGAGAGAGAGAGAGAGAGAGAGAGAGAAGGAGAGAGAAAGAAAGAGAGAGGAGAGAGAGAGAGAGAGTTGTGTATGTATACACTAGCAAACATGTGCATTATGTGTGGTTTCAAGTGGAGACCAGAGATTGATGTTGGCTGTTTCTCTGTACCACTTTCCAGATTAATTTTGAGACAGGATTTCTTCCTCACAGAACCTGGAGCTCACTAATTCATCTAGGCAGACTGGTCAGTGAACTCTAGGGGCCTGCTGGTCTTCACCTCCTAGTGCTGGGATTATAGACACTTGCCCATGCACATGACTTTTCCATGGGTGCTGTGGATCCAAAACTCAGATCCTCACACTTTTACAAGCCCTATTTATTACTACTACTACTTATGTGTGTATATGTGTGTAAACCATGTGTAGGTATGGGTACCATAGGAGGCCAGAAGAGACCATTAGATCTGGAGCTGGAGAGGTCTTAAGCTCCCTGTTGTGGGTACTGGGATCCCAACGTGGGGCCTCTGGAAAAGCAGCATTTTTTTTTTTTAAACATCTGAGCCCTCCCTCCTTCTGCCAAGCATCATATTTGAATGACCCAGACAGATCCTATTTGCTTTCCGGTTTAAAGGTTCCTCTTGTTTATTTTATGGGCCAATGTACACACCATTCTAAATAGACCATTCCTAGTCACCCTACATAGAGAGGGAATGGCAAACCAAAGAACTGATTCCACCCAAATACAGCTTGGTGAGCTGGTGGCCTTACTGGGAGTAGTCAGCTGTTGTTTATGAGCCAGGTGCACATTGGGTGACAAGATTCATAGCTGAACAGGGTCCTCGACCTGAACGGCACCTTCTAGAATTATATAAGCTAGTATCTTAGTAAGAGTTACCATTGCCGTGAGGACACACCATGACTAAAGCAACTTGGGGAGGAAAGTCTTTAGTTTGGATTACACTTCCATATGTTCATCAATGAAGGAAGTGATGAACTCAGATATGGTGAGAGCCTGGAGGAAGGGGCTGATGCAGAGGCCATGGCAGAGTACTGCTTACTGGCTGGCTTCCCATGGCTTGCTCATCCCAGTTTTTTATAGAACCCAGGACTACCAGCCCAGGGATGGCCCCACCGGTAATGGGCTGGGCCCTTCTAGTCTCTAATGAAGAAAATGCCTCACAGCCCGACCTTATGGAGGGAGGCATTGTCTCATTGAGGTTCCCTCCTTTCAGATAACTCTAGCTTATGTCAAGTTGACTTAAGTGTAGCCAGAATAGCTCGGGAGGATCCAGGCTAGAACTCCAGTTTGACTTCTCTGTGCCCTGCCCCAGAGCCTGTAATGTCTCCAGCAATAGGGACTTACTCTTGATTTTTGGCAAGGTACTGACATGTGTTGTTTGGGGAGCCTCAAGAGCCTCACTGACCAACAACTCATAGGTTTCATTCCTGATACTAAGATTTTGCTTCACCCAGCAATCTTATTGCTCCTGGGAGTATTTTTCAATAGATACACACAAGATACTTTCATTCAAACATCTGGAAGATGCTCAACAACTACTATTAGATGCTTTCATATATATATATGAAAGATTTATTTATTATATATGTAAGTACACTGTAGCTGTCTTCAGATGCACCAGAAGAGGGTGTCAGATCTCTTTTTTGGAGGGTTGTGAGCCACCACGTGGTTGCTGGGATTTGAACTCATGACCTTCAGAAGAGCAGTCAATGTTCTTAACCACTGAGCCATCTCTCCAGCCCCAAATATGTATATTTTAAAGACAGAGTCTCTTTATGTAGCCCTATCTGCCCTGGAACACACTCTGCAGATTAAGCTGGCCTTGACCTCACAGACATCTTGCTACCTCTGCCTCCTGAGTGCTGGGCTTAAAGATGTGTGCCACCAAAACTCCTTCCTGAATGAACTGTACTGTGAACTTAGTGCCCTTGGATCTAGTGAGCCGGCTGTTGGGGTTCAGGAATCGCCACACAAACTGTACGAACACTGATTTCAGTTAAGCAAGAACAGTTTAGAGAATGCACACTCCAGTGCTGGTCAGAGCAGGGACATAGCTCAGAATTATCTCAACTATGACCACAGACGTGTTTCTCTATCAGCTTATAAAGGAAAAAAACCCCACCAAAACCACAATGAGTTCATCAGAAGATGCAGGAAGTACTGCCCAGTGGTCAGTTCTGACTCAAGATATTTTAGACATAACGGTTCCTATTGATGTTTGATTTGATGGGTCCTATGTGGAACTTTGTGGGATTTCTTAAGATTAGCAGACCTCATATAGAACATTCACAGCGTACAGAACAAAACAGGGAATGTGATAAGCAAGTCCTTGCTGTGAGCCAAGTCACTTCCCTGTGTCGGTGACTGGAAGGCATGGGACAAAATGGCAAGAGTTATTCTGGGGGCATGTGTGTGTGCATGCATGAGTGCGTGCGTGCGTGCGTGCGTGTGTGAGTGTGCATATGTGTGTGTGAGCGTGTGTGTAAGTACATGTGTGCATGCACGCATGTGTGTGTGTGTGAGTATGTGTGTGAGGGAGAGAGAGAGAGAGAGAGAGAGAAAACATAATACTAGTGAAATAACAGCTACCTAGACCTTAGCAAAGACCACAACCCTGTAGTAAGAGTAGTCACAGGCAAATATTCTGGTGAGTGTGAAGTCAGTCCCAAAAGACTTGCAAGCACGTGTAACATCAGGTGCTTCACCCAGGGCCTTTTATTAGAAAGGTGTTATTCAGGGAGGTGGATGAGAGTTGCTGATGCTGGTCCCACCATGTGGTAGCTTGACCAAGCCAGCTCAGACAGTCAACAGGTTCTCCAGCCCAGGAGTGAGGATTAAAAAGAAAAAAGACAATTAGACAATATTGTATTGTGACCCCAGCCAGCTCTGAGGCTGAGGCAGGTTTATTTTTTCCCAATCTGCTTTTATACCATTTTAATTACATGCAAGTATTAAGTATTAGTCCACTGAGTAACAAGCAGGACAGCAAACAAAGCCCAGTGACTACTCCCTGACAGTTGTTTCCAAGGGTTTGTCAGAATGACCAAACTACCTGAGCCCACTTCCTTGTCCAAGCCCATAATTCTTCCCTGAAGCCTACTTCTTTTGTTCCATCCTGAGATACAAATTCCTGCCTGAATCTACTTCCCTATTACACTCTAAAATTAGATTCTTGCCTGAACTTAGTTCCTTGTCATGGCCTAATGTCGGACTCCTGCCTGAAGCTCATTTCCTTGTCCTGGCCAAGGTTGGAGTTCAGCTAAGCCGTACCCCCAAAGGCTCTCCACAGCAGCTAAACTGGCCAATTCTCGAGATAAGTAGAGCTCTCATAGTGCGTTTTCTGCAATCTACCAAGCTGGATGTTTTCCTTGGAAGAACTGTTTCTTGGCACATTTGCCATTTATTTAAAAAAAGAAAATTCCAAACGTTTGATTTACCAAATGAAGACTTGGGAGCCAGATGCTGGGGTGAAAGCCTGCTGACTTAGAGAGCAGAGAAAGCACCCAGCTGACCCTCCGACTCCACCGATGTCACCGAGGAAAAAGTTCCTTCTTCTGCACTCTGCTTTAAATACCCTTTAACTCAATGTCTTTCCTTTTCTTTCCTTATGTTTACTCCCTGTCCACTGGTTTCTAGTTCTGCCTATTGTCCTAGGGTTGACTTTAATCATGTTTACAGAAAGGTCTCTGGATTAAAGATGTGCACCAGGGCTGAGCCACTCCACACAGTTTTTGCAGTCCACAATTTTGGTGTTCACAATGTGATCAAATATCCTGCAACAATTCAATGACAAGGAGTCAAGCTGTTTTGGTTAAAAAGCACTGGCTCTTAATGTGAGCCTAAAAAGTTTCAGCATGCTAAAATCTTTTTTGTTTTGTTTTGTTTTTTGGATTTGGTTTTTTTTTCAAGACAGGGTTTCTCTGTGTAGTCCCAGCTGTCCTGGAACTCACTCTGTAGACCAGGCTGGCCTTGAACTCAGAAATCTGCCTGCCTCTGCCTCCCAGAGTGCTGGGATTACAGGTGTGTGCCATCACCACTCGGCTGCTAACAATGAGAACACTGAGCCGTTGATTCTGACAGGACCTCACCTAAAGAACCGTTAAAAGTCAAACCATGTTCTGTTTGTAAGCTTCAATTTTTCTCAACCCTATTTTTAATAATGGTTCTTAAATGCTTTAACCTCCCTTCTAGCCCACCATCTACCAGAAGTTGTGGGAAATAAAGGTTATTAGGATATGGAGAAAGTGGACCTGTTTAGAAATTGTCTTTTGGAGCAAATCCCATCTGCGTTGTCAGAAATCAGCAGTTCAGGCCACAGAACTTAGCAGCAGCAGCTGCCTTCGCAGTGCGATCCATTTGTAAACACACCAGACACACCAGAAGAGGGCATCGGATCCCAGTACAGATGGCTGTAAGCCACCATGTGGTTGCTGGGAATTGAACTCAGGACCTGTGGAAGAGCAGTCAGTGCTCTTAACCACTGAGCCATCTCTCTAGTTCCCTGTGCTTGTTTCTATTGATGTGCTGTATGCCATCTATTGACCTGTGCGTATTGAGCCACCTTTGCATCCATAAAATGGAGCCAACTTGATCACGCACCATCAAGACTGGTTTTACATACGTCACACCAGCAACTGAGTTCAGCACTTCACTTATGCCAGGCAAGCTGACTCACAACTCCAGCCCTCTCTCTGACTTTTTTGTTTTATTTTTAATTTTTCTCAGGCAAGCATGTGGAGCGAAAACTTCTGGTTTCTTTGGAAAGTCAGTTGTGTTGAATGGTATTTTGCTGGGGCAAACACAAGAAGGAGTGTTTTTGTGGACATGGGTGAAAGACAGCATTAGAAGACAGAAAGAGCCTCCAAGGTCATGGATTAGCAGGAGTTAATATTGTGTAAATTCAAATCTATACATTTGATGCAGTCCCCATGAAAAATTCAACAATATTCTTCACAGAATGGAGGGTGAAATCCTTCAGTTCATCCTCTACAAGCACAAAGAACCCCAAGCAGCCTCAGCAACCCTGACAAAATGAGCTGCAGCCTCTACCACCACTACCACCACCACCACCATTACCACCACCACCATCATCACCATCATCACCACCATCGTTACCACTACCACCACCATCATCACCATCAGAACACCAGATTTCAAATTATATTTCAGACCCATATGAACTGGAAACTTCTGGTTTGTTTGGAAGTCTGTTATGTCAAATGATGGTTTGCTGGGGCACACAGGTGAAAGGATGTTTTGCTATAGCGAACACATGAAAGAACACACGTGGAACCCATGAAGGAGGATAAATATGACCCCACAGACAGCGGGAACTGAGCATTGGTTTGGTTTGCTCTGCCTTGCTATTCCTTGCTAACAACACACATGTATTGGTTCGCCTTACTTCTCGTTGCTGAGCTCCACTGCTTGTGGTGATGCTGCCATTGAGAGAAACTTGCCAACGAACAGCTGGTGATGTTCCCAAAGCTTCTTGGTTCTTCAGCGGCCTTGGGCTGGTTGGCAAGCCTTGCGGTTTCTTCAGGATTGAACTACAGCTGCTGGTTTGTGCCTGGTGTCTGCCTACCTAGAGGACTGGGCTGTCACTGTTGATTTGTATTTGGTGTTTGCTGAGGGACTGGGAAAGAAGATTGAACTTGCCCCCAAAGAACTATTGCTAAACAGGTCCACCTCCTCCATATCCTGATAACATTTCTCTTCCACTGCCTTTGCTGGGTGGTGGGCTACAGGAGGGGTTGAACCCTTATTAAAACAGGCAACAAGCCGGGCAGTGGTAGTGCATGCCTGTAATCCCAGCACTCTGGGAGGCAGAGGCAGGCGGATTTCTGAGTTCGAGGCCAGCCTGGTCTACAGAGTGAGTTCTAGGACAGCCAGGGCTAATACAGAGAAACCCTGACTCAAAAAACCAAAAAAAAAAAAAAAAAAAAAAAAAAAAAAAAGAAAACAAAAATCGTACTTAGAACCTTGGAACCAAGGTTAGTGTTAGGGTCAGGCTTACCTTGAATTATTTCTGCCACCTGATTATCTGGGACTAAAGATGTATGTATGTTCTGAGCTGGGTGATGCCTCCTTTCACAGTCAGCTGATTTAACCTGATATTGATCAAGGTGCCTTGCTGAGGGGTTTACCACAGACTGTGAGGTAGGCATAGAGTTCCTGTTCCCTGAAACTTTCTGACCAATTTCCTAAGTGCCTGAGCTCCAGGAATCTCCCCTGGTCTGTGTCCTAAGATGAAATGGGGGGAAAAGTCTTGATCATTCATCTGTGATAAATCAACTTAGTGAGAGATAAAATAGTAATCAGAAAATCTACCACATATTGGACCTTGACCAGTCAGAAATAGCCCTGGGCTGAGGGAAAGACTTTCTGAGCCAGCATTTGCTCCCTGAGTTGTTGTAGTCTCTATCCATAGCCTCTATGGACTTTATCCTGGGGAGGGGCAAACACTCCCTGTGATCTTATTCCCATCTGCAGATGGTCTGCGTGGTCTGCAGACTGGAACCTGGGTTGCATCTCAAGGTAATCAAGTGTGCTCTGTGGTGGAGGGGAACTCACTCTTCCACACACTGAGGTGTGGAAGGATGACCCGGGAATGACAGAGTTCACAGAGTGACAGGCCCTTCTCTTTTTCTCCACCTTCCAGTAAGAGAAGGAGTGGGTGCTGAGGGGACCCGGGATTCTTCTATTGCATCCTATTTCCTGCAGGCCCCGTGCTTTCATCTACAACCTTTCACCATAGGAAACAGCAAGAACTAAGACATCTGCGAGATGAATTACATTCACCATCCTTAACCAGTGTCCAAAGGCAATCTGGGAATTGGCATTGGATTTGCATCAGCTGGGTGTGGTGGTGCATGCTTTTAATCCTAACAGAGATAGGAGTTATGTGAGTTCAAGGCCAGCAGCCTCTTCTACATAGTTCCAGAACAGCCAGGACTACATAGAGAAACCCTGCCTCAAGACAAACAAAGCACCAAACAAAAAGCAGAACAAAAGAACAAGAAGCTGCCAGAACACCATTGCAAGAAGAAAGACAGGAAGAGAAAGAGAGGGAAAGAAAGAAAGAGAGAGAGAGAGAGAGAGAGAGAGAGAGAGAAGGAGAGAGAAAGAAAGAGAGAGGAGAGAGAGAGAGAGAGTTGTGTATGTATACACTAGCAAACATGTGCATTATGTGTGGTTTCAAGTGGAGACCAGAGATTGATGTTGGCTGTTTCTCTGTACCACTTTCCAGATTAATTTTGAGACAGGATTTCTTCCTCACAGAACCTGGAGCTCACTAATTCATCTAGGCAGACTGGTCAGTGAACTCTAGGGGCCTGCTGGTCTTCACCTCCTAGTGCTGGGATTATAGACACTTGCCCATGCACATGACTTTTCCATGGGTGCTGTGGATCCAAAACTCAGATCCTCACACTTTTACAAGCCCTATTTATTACTACTACTACTTATGTGTGTATATGTGTGTAAACCATGTGTAGGTATGGGTACCATAGGAGGCCAGAAGAGACCATTAGATCTGGAGCTGGAGAGGTCTTAAGCTCCCTGTTGTGGGTACTGGGATCCCAACGTGGGGCCTCTGGAAAAGCAGCATTTTTTTTTTTTAAACATCTGAGCCCTCCCTCCTTCTGCCAAGCATCATATTTGAATGACCCAGACAGATCCTATTTGCTTTCCGGTTTAAAGGTTCCTCTTGTTTATTTTATGGGCCAATGTACACACCATTCTAAATAGACCATTCCTAGTCACCCTACATAGAGAGGGAATGGCAAACCAAAGAACTGATTCCACCCAAATACAGCTTGGTGAGCTGGTGGCCTTACTGGGAGTAGTCAGCTGTTGTTTATGAGCCAGGTGCACATTGGGTGACAAGATTCATAGCTGAACAGGGTCCTCGACCTGAACGGCACCTTCTAGAATTATATAAGCTAGTATCTTAGTAAGAGTTACCATTGCCGTGAGGACACACCATGACTAAAGCAACTTGGGGAGGAAAGTCTTTAGTTTGGATTACACTTCCATATGTTCATCAATGAAGGAAGTGATGAACTCAGATATGGTGAGAGCCTGGAGGAAGGGGCTGATGCAGAGGCCATGGCAGAGTACTGCTTACTGGCTGGCTTCCCATGGCTTGCTCATCCCAGTTTTTTATAGAACCCAGGACTACCAGCCCAGGGATGGCCCCACCGGTAATGGGCTGGGCCCTTCTAGTCTCTAATGAAGAAAATGCCTCACAGCCCGACCTTATGGAGGGAGGCATTGTCTCATTGAGGTTCCCTCCTTTCAGATAACTCTAGCTTATGTCAAGTTGACTTAAGTGTAGCCAGAATAGCTCGGGAGGATCCAGGCTAGAACTCCAGTTTGACTTCTCTGTGCCCTGCCCCAGAGCCTGTAATGTCTCCAGCAATAGGGACTTACTCTTGATTTTTGGCAAGGTACTGACATGTGTTGTTTGGGGAGCCTCAAGAGCCTCACTGACCAACAACTCATAGGTTTCATTCCTGATACTAAGATTTTGCTTCACCCAGCAATCTTATTGCTCCTGGGAGTATTTTTCAATAGATACACACAAGATACTTTCATTCAAACATCTGGAAGATGCTCAACAACTACTATTAGATGCTTTCATATATATATATGAAAGATTTATTTATTATATATGTAAGTACACTGTAGCTGTCTTCAGATGCACCAGAAGAGGGTGTCAGATCTCTTTTTTGGAGGGTTGTGAGCCACCACGTGGTTGCTGGGATTTGAACTCATGACCTTCAGAAGAGCAGTCAATGTTCTTAACCACTGAGCCATCTCTCCAGCCCCAAATATGTATATTTTAAAGACAGAGTCTCTTTATGTAGCCCTATCTGCCCTGGAACACACTCTGCAGATTAAGCTGGCCTTGACCTCACAGACATCTTGCTACCTCTGCCTCCTGAGTGCTGGGCTTAAAGATGTGTGCCACCAAAACTCCTTCCTGAATGAACTGTACTGTGAACTTAGTGCCCTTGGATCTAGTGAGCCGGCTGTTGGGGTTCAGGAATCGCCACACAAACTGTACGAACACTGATTTCAGTTAAGCAAGAACAGTTTAGAGAATGCACACTCCAGTGCTGGTCAGAGCAGGGACATAGCTCAGAATTATCTCAACTATGACCACAGACGTGTTTCTCTATCAGCTTATAAAGGAAAAAAACCCCACCAAAACCACAATGAGTTCATCAGAAGATGCAGGAAGTACTGCCCAGTGGTCAGTTCTGACTCAAGATATTTTAGACATAACGGTTCCTATTGATGTTTGATTTGATGGGTCCTATGTGGAACTTTGTGGGATTTCTTAAGATTAGCAGACCTCATATAGAACATTCACAGCGTACAGAACAAAACAGGGAATGTGATAAGCAAGTCCTTGCTGTGAGCCAAGTCACTTCCCTGTGTCGGTGACTGGAAGGCATGGGACAAAATGGCAAGAGTTATTCTGGGGGCATGTGTGTGTGCATGCATGAGTGCGTGCGTGCGTGCGTGCGTGTGTGAGTGTGCATATGTGTGTGTGAGCGTGTGTGTAAGTACATGTGTGCATGCACGCATGTGTGTGTGTGTGAGTATGTGTGTGAGGGAGAGAGAGAGAGAGAGAGAGAGAGAGAAAACATAATACTAGTGAAATAACAGCTACCTAGACCTTAGCAAAGACCACAACCCTGTAGTAAGAGTAGTCACAGGCAAATATTCTGGTGAGTGTGAAGTCAGTCCCAAAAGACTTGCAAGCACGTGTAACATCAGGTGCTTCACCCAGGGCCTTTTATTAGAAAGGTGTTATTCAGGGAGGTGGATGAGAGTTGCTGATGCTGGTCCCACCATGTGGTAGCTTGACCAAGCCAGCTCAGACAGTCAACAGGTTCTCCAGCCCAGGAGTGAGGATTAAAAAGAAAAAAGACAATTAGACAATATTGTATTGTGACCCCAGCCAGCTCTGAGGCTGAGGCAGGTTTATTTTTTCCCAATCTGCTTTTATACCATTTTAATTACATGCAAGTATTAAGTATTAGTCCACTGAGTAACAAGCAGGACAGCAAACAAAGCCCAGTGACTACTCCCTGACAGTTGTTTCCAAGGGTTTGTCAGAATGACCAAACTACCTGAGCCCACTTCCTTGTCCAAGCCCATAATTCTTCCCTGAAGCCTACTTCTTTTGTTCCATCCTGAGATACAAATTCCTGCCTGAATCTACTTCCCTATTACACTCTAAAATTAGATTCTTGCCTGAACTTAGTTCCTTGTCATGGCCTAATGTCGGACTCCTGCCTGAAGCTCATTTCCTTGTCCTGGCCAAGGTTGGAGTTCAGCTAAGCCGTACCCCCAAAGGCTCTCCACAGCAGCTAAACTGGCCAATTCTCGAGATAAGTAGAGCTCTCATAGTGCGTTTTCTGCAATCTACCAAGCTGGATGTTTTCCTTGGAAGAACTGTTTCTTGGCACATTTGCCATTTATTTAAAAAAAGAAAATTCCAAACGTTTGATTTACCAAATGAAGACTTGGGAGCCAGATGCTGGGGTGAAAGCCTGCTGACTTAGAGAGCAGAGAAAGCACCCAGCTGACCCTCCGACTCCACCGATGTCACCGAGGAAAAAGTTCCTTCTTCTGCACTCTGCTTTAAATACCCTTTAACTCAATGTCTTTCCTTTTCTTTCCTTATGTTTACTCCCTGTCCACTGGTTTCTAGTTCTGCCTATTGTCCTAGGGTTGACTTTAATCATGTTTACAGAAAGGTCTCTGGATTAAAGATGTGCACCAGGGCTGAGCCACTCCACACAGTTTTTGCAGTCCACAATTTTGGTGTTCACAATGTGATCAAATATCCTGCAACAATTCAATGACAAGGAGTCAAGCTGTTTTGGTTAAAAAGCACTGGCTCTTAATGTGAGCCTAAAAAGTTTCAGCATGCTAAAATCTTTTTTGTTTTGTTTTGTTTTTTGGATTTGGTTTTTTTTTCAAGACAGGGTTTCTCTGTGTAGTCCCAGCTGTCCTGGAACTCACTCTGTAGACCAGGCTGGCCTTGAACTCAGAAATCTGCCTGCCTCTGCCTCCCAGAGTGCTGGGATTACAGGTGTGTGCCATCACCACTCGGCTGCTAACAATGAGAACACTGAGCCGTTGATTCTGACAGGACCTCACCTAAAGAACCGTTAAAAGTCAAACCATGTTCTGTTTGTAAGCTTCAATTTTTCTCAACCCTATTTTTAATAATGGTTCTTAAATGCTTTAACCTCCCTTCTAGCCCACCATCTACCAGAAGTTGTGGGAAATAAAGGTTATTAGGATATGGAGAAAGTGGACCTGTTTAGAAATTGTCTTTTGGAGCAAATCCCATCTGCGTTGTCAGAAATCAGCAGTTCAGGCCACAGAACTTAGCAGCAGCAGCTGCCTTCGCAGTGCGATCCATTTGTAAACACACCAGACACACCAGAAGAGGGCATCGGATCCCAGTACAGATGGCTGTAAGCCACCATGTGGTTGCTGGGAATTGAACTCAGGACCTGTGGAAGAGCAGTCAGTGCTCTTAACCACTGAGCCATCTCTCTAGTTCCCTGTGCTTGTTTCTATTGATGTGCTGTATGCCATCTATTGACCTGTGCGTATTGAGCCACCTTTGCATCCATAAAATGGAGCCAACTTGATCACGCACCATCAAGACTGGTTTTACATACGTCACACCAGCAACTGAGTTCAGCACTTCACTTATGCCAGGCAAGCTGACTCACAACTCCAGCCCTCTCTCTGACTTTTTTGTTTTATTTTTAATTTTTCTCAGGCAAGCATGTGGAGCGAAAACTTCTGGTTTCTTTGGAAAGTCAGTTGTGTTGAATGGTATTTTGCTGGGGCAAACACAAGAAGGAGTGTTTTTGTGGACATGGGTGAAAGACAGCATTAGAAGACAGAAAGAGCCTCCAAGGTCATGGATTAGCAGGAGTTAATATTGTGTAAATTCAAATCTATACATTTGATGCAGTCCCCATGAAAAATTCAACAATATTCTTCACAGAATGGAGGGTGAAATCCTTCAGTTCATCCTCTACAAGCACAAAGAACCCCAAGCAGCCTCAGCAACCCTGACAAAATGAGCTGCAGCCTCTACCACCACTACCACCACCACCACCATTACCACCACCACCATCATCACCATCATCACCACCATCGTTACCACTACCACCACCATCATCACCATCAGAACACCAGATTTCAAATTATATTTCAGACCCATATGAACTGGAAACTTCTGGTTTGTTTGGAAGTCTGTTATGTCAAATGATGGTTTGCTGGGGCACACAGGTGAAAGGATGTTTTGCTATAGCGAACACATGAAAGAACACACGTGGAACCCATGAAGGAGGATAAATATGACCCCACAGACAGCGGGAACTGAGCATTGGTTTGGTTTGCTCTGCCTTGCTATTCCTTGCTAACAACACACATGTATTGGTTCGCCTTACTTCTCGTTGCTGAGCTCCACTGCTTGTGGTGATGCTGCCATTGAGAGAAACTTGCCAACGAACAGCTGGTGATGTTCCCAAAGCTTCTTGGTTCTTCAGCGGCCTTGGGCTGGTTGGCAAGCCTTGCGGTTTCTTCAGGATTGAACTACAGCTGCTGGTTTGTGCCTGGTGTCTGCCTACCTAGAGGACTGGGCTGTCACTGTTGATTTGTATTTGGTGTTTGCTGAGGGACTGGGAAAGAAGATTGAACTTGCCCCCAAAGAACTATTGCTAAACAGGTCCACCTCCTCCATATCCTGATAACATTTCTCTTCCACTGCCTTTGCTGGGTGGTGGGCTACAGGAGGGGTTGAACCCTTATTAAAACAGGCAACAAGCCGGGCAGTGGTAGTGCATGCCTGTAATCCCAGCACTCTGGGAGGCAGAGGCAGGCGGATTTCTGAGTTCGAGGCCAGCCTGGTCTACAGAGTGAGTTCCAGGACAGCCATCGCTATACAGAGAAACCCTGTCTCAGAAAAAAAACCCCAAAATCAAAAAAAAAACCAAACCAAACCAAAACAAAAACAGGCAACAAAAAATGTACGCCTACACCCTTTATACCACAAGATCCTGATGCTGACACAAAAGCAGACACACAGACCAAAAGAATCAAATGCAGAGTGTCCAACCTGTGACCTATAGGCTGCATATGTCCTAGGATAACTCCGAGTGTAGCCCAACATGTATGTATAGGCTACAGTATCATATCTTAATGAAAAAAGTGACTGCAGAAATAAACTCACTGAGAGAGAGCCACCTGAACTTTAACAGAGGTGCCAGGCAACATATATTGGAGAAAATACAGTGTTTCAACAAACGGTGCTTGGGAAAATGGGCATTCACAGGCCAGTGAATGGAACCAGATGCCTATCTCTCACCTGGCACCAAAACAAACAACAACAACAACAACAAAACAATGCAAATGTATCAAAGGCCTCAATAGATGACTGGAAACTTTGAATCTGCTTGAGGAAAAACAGAAAAAAAGAAAAAAGAAAAACCTAGAGGATGTAGGCAGAGGATGTACTTTCTAAAAAGTACTGAAATAGCCCAGGGAATAATCACATGAATAAATGGGAATTGTGTGGAATCAGAGAGATTCTGCACAGTAGAGGAAAACAGAATACAGAGATGGACTACTGATGGATTCAATGCCGAAGGGCAGAGGAGAAGCTTCAGTCTATAAATGAGTGATCTGGGGGTGGGGGAATGACTCATCAGTTAAAGCAAGTGCTGCCCTTGGCAGGATAGCTTCCAGCATCCATGAAGGACAGCTCACTGCTGTCTGTAACTCCAGCTCCAGGGGATCAGACGCCCTCTTGTGGCCTCCAGGGGTACTGGGCATGCATTTGATGCACATAACACATAAACTAGGTGTGAAGGCACATGAGAAACAGAGATAGGAGGATCAGGAGTTCAGGGTTATCCCCAGTTACATAGAGAGTTCCAGGAAGTTAGTGCTATGTAGTGAGACTCTGTCTCAAAGCAACACATATATATGGTATAGGAGACCTGATTTCAGAAGCATGGGGTGGGTCTACCATCAATGACCTTCAAGCCTGCTAATGCTTGACTATCTACCTCACAACAGTTACCTCAGGTAGAGAGCCAATGACAGAACAAAGAAACATCTCACCCAAGTCCAGTGTGCTGATCCAATGAACTCACTGGGCCTGTTTACAAGTGCATGAGACAAGAAGTTGCTTACTGGCAAGACCGCTAAGTCCCTCCATTATGGTTGATCACCTCATAAGGGCTACATCCTGGAGCCCTGCTTCCGTTAACCTCCTGCCTCAGATCTATTCTAGCATTTTCCAAGATCACCTGCAGTGGTATGCAGGTATGTTAGGTCATGGGCCTGCATCCTCCCTGTCTTCTGCTAGGGAGACGTGGTGATAGCTATACTATGATTACTGTAGACATAACTGCTGATTATAAGCGTGCGCCACCACACCCGGCCTATCTATCTATCTATCTATCTATCTATCTATCTAATTTTTGGAGTCTAGGCTGCCTGTAAATTTGTAACCTTTTACTTCAGCTTTCTAAATTGGGATTATAAGAATATGCCAAGAGAGGGTTTGGCCAAGCAGTGGTAGTACACACCTTTAATCTCAGCACTTGGGAGGCAGAGGCAGGTGGATCTCTGAGTTCAAGGCTAGCCTGGTCTACAGAGTGAGTTCCAGGACAGCCAGGGCTATACAAAGAAACTCTGTCTCGAAAAACCAAAATAAATAAATAAATAAATAAATAAATAAAATAAAGAGGGTCTCACCTGGTGAAGGGAGTTGGGGCTTTTCAGAATCCATAGTTAAGGCAGCAAGCAGACTAGAGCCAGGGCACGCCGCCGGACAAGCTTGAAGCAAGGTTGTGGTTGAGCCATTCCACAAACAGACCGGCCATAAAAGATAAGGGGCATGCCTGGGAAAACTCCTGGCCCATAGGAGTTTATCTAGACTATCTAGACTGGAGTCTCCTGTCTCCTGTCCCTTGGATGCAGTTTACTAATGTCAAAGTGACCTTCCTGCTAACAAAAATAAACTGCCCTCCTACATTGCTGATGGCCGGATCTGCACGTATGCCAAAAAAAACCACCCTGCGTGCCAGAATCCCCCGCCAATGTTTGAATCAACAAATCATGTGTAACTGCGCCAAACCCCCCTGACTTTTCCTATATAAACCCCTAACTTTTGGGCCTCACGGTCGACTCCACTGTCTCCTGTGTGAGATACGTGTTGATCCAGAGCTCAGATAATAAACTACCTCACGCATTTGCATCAAGTAGGTCTCTCGTGTTTCCTTGGGTGTTCGCTATCCCAAGAATAGAATGGAGTGGGGGGTCTCCCCAAAAGGAGGTCCTACAGTTGGTGCGTTGGCTGGGAAATTGGTGGCCCGTATGGGGAAATTGGTGGCACCCAGGAACCTCGAAGACCCCTTGGAGGTATGTCTGTGTGTGTGAGTGCCGGCGATGTTTTTGTTTTAAATGTCCTGAATGTTTGAATGCGGCACAGCTGTGTATGTGTCTTGGTTTCTGTTTGTTAACAGGAGTAGATGTGGAATCCTACTCCGTGGTTTGTTTGCAGCTGCTGCTGTGGGCCGTGAGGACCCAGTGGCTGTGGAGGGAGATGTCCTAGAGTCCCGCAGGCTGCAACCCTGGAGGACGCTCCAAGGGTGAGAGACAGTCAGGGGGGCCTGACTGTGGTTTTCTGGAATGAAGGGGACGGGTGCTCCTTCTACTGAGAAGGGAGTGAAGTAGAATTGCACCCCTCAGCTGATCTGGTACTTGTCAGTTTTGTGTGTCTTTGTCTACAGTTTGACTACTAGAAGTGCCATGGTTTGTTTTTTGTCTGTCTCACTGTTGTCAAGGTCCGAGTAAAGCTTTTGGTTTTGCTTGCAAGCTTCTGGGGCTCGGATAGCCTGTCTGGTACTGTGTGTTCGGCTGCTAGAGTTGAGACCGCGGGGGTCTGGAGGAAGCTGGACCTTGGAGAGAGCTAAATAAGGCTTTCCTCCCTGCAGTTTGTGCAGGAGCACCTGGTGTCTGAAACTGGGTCCCTCTGGGAGCAAATTATGTGATTTTCCTTGCTCTGTGTTCTTGAATCTAGAAGCCTGATGGTGGCAAGGTCAGGCTGGCTGTCTATGTGGTGTTGTTTTGTATTATGTTTTGTGTTCTTGGACTTAGACGGACAATAATATTTTGACTTTGACTGAAAAACAACTTTCTCTAGCCTGCCAAAATCAGGTCATGTGACTCAGAACAACTCAGAACAAAAGGACAGACAAAATATTTGGACTCTGACACTCCCTGGTGGGGAAAATAAGCCTTAACAAGAAACTCAATGTGGTAGGTGCGAGTATTCTGGTACATTAAGTTGGTACAGATAGTTTATTTCTTTTATTTTAACTTGTTTAAATTATTATGATCAATATGATGTTAAACTTTGTGGTTATATTGTTCCTCTGGGAGAGAGGTCAAAATAAGGGAGACCTCCAAAAGACTAGATTCTAAAATATTAAACGAAA
The DNA here is from genome assembly GCF_947179515.1 of Apodemus sylvaticus. NCBI lineage: Eukaryota > Metazoa > Chordata > Mammalia > Rodentia > Muridae > Apodemus > Apodemus sylvaticus. The sequence goes on from NC_067481.1 coordinate 27,176,157, forward strand.
AAACTATCTTTGTGATACTAAAATCTTGTTTTGAGATTTACATTACAGAAAATAGCACTCCTCTTCATATCAACATCCATGTTCAGATTGAAGAAACGGTCTTTCTAAAGAATATAAAAATGGTCAGATTTAAAACGGGGAGAAAATAAAATTAATTTCATTTAATAAAAATCTTTATAATTGCTATTAAGTTCAAAGCATAAGTTCTTATTTGATACAGGTTTTATTTTGATACAAAATCAAGGTTTTCATTGGTATAAATACTAAATTTGAAAGTACAGGATTTACACCCAGTTCTTTGTTATTATTACTGAGCTGAGATGTTTAAGCCTATGAGTTTAGGGCCAAATAGAAGTTTAAGGCTCTAAGTATATTTTTAGGGTGTTTTCTAGGTTTTAATAAAAAATAGCTGAAGATAGTTTAACAGACAACAGTCCATATTACTTTACATAGATAGCTGGTTTTCAAAAATGTCAAAAATCCATGAAATATAATGTTTAAGTCTTAAAAGCTATGTTAAGCTTTCTATATATTTTTTAGTTAATATTGGTCACTCTTAGATTTCTGATGGTATTGAAGACTGTTAGTCTCACAGACAGCCCAAGCTGTTTAATCCTAAAAAAGCTGATATAGATTTAAATAAATGATTTTCAGGTAACATAAAATTTAAAATTTAAAGCCAGGACATGAGTCAATTCTTACAATGTTAATTTTTAAATGTTAATTCTGACAGTCTTTTAAGATAATACAGATAAAAAGGTTCAGTTTAATCAACAGAGATAATAAACTAAGTGTTATATCTATCTCATAGTTTATAATTTACAAAATGGTAATAATTATGCTCAATTGATATTTAGAGAGGACCACAGAGTGGAGCAGGAGAGGACCTGAGACCACCTATCCTGATACCATGGTAGCTCTCTCACTAAGGGAATATTTCCCAAGAGACAAATTAATCTCTTTGAGACTGTTTTATTTGTAATATAGGAAGCCAAGAAGATTACCCCCTCAGACAAAAGGTAAGAGGCACCTGAAAGACCAACACCAGACTCCATTGGCAGGTCTTGAGGGCATGGCAGCCCACACATTTGACCAAGGTATGTAAGGTTAAGCAGGGACCAGATGAGTCACCTGCAGATTTTCTAGAGCAGCTCATAGAGGCATTCTGTCCGTATACATGCTATGAATCCGGGGCAAGGACTATAAAGCTATTATATTATGACAATGACTTTTATAGATGGGGCTAATAGAGATGCACCGAGAATGGGAACAGCCTAACTTGAGAGAAAAGGAATGATGCAGAAGGACTGTGAATGTGGAGAGGGCATAGTGATGAGATAGAGAGTTTAAAAGATGGTCTTTGAAGATAGAGTCAAGTAAAAATGGAGACAAGTGACAAGCAGTTTGGAGGCAAATAGAAGAGCTAGTTTGCTCCTTCAGCTATGTTTCCTTGCCTTAGAAATAAAAAGTCTATAGAAAGATTTAGTACAGTGTGCTGAGACAGGGAGACAGAGAAAGGGAAGGAACAGAAAAAAAAAAAAAGAAATAAAGAAAGAAGATGACAGAGAAAAAAGCTACAGAGGATCCTGGCTATAATAGTTAGAAAAAGCAGAAAAGGGAGACAGAAAAGGACCAGTGTGCATACTATAAGGAGAGAGGCCCTGAGACAGAGTGTGCCCTAAGAGATAGAAGCCGGGAGCAGGAGTTCCCAGGTCTTGAGAAAAGTGCACCCAAATGGTAAACACAGGTGTTAGTCCTGGGTGAAGACAATGACTAGGGGAGGTAGGGTTTTCTGATCACCTTCCCCAACCCAGGAAAACTGTGAAAATAAAAGAGAAACCCATTCAGTTCTTGGTGGACACACGGGTTCAACACTCTGTCTCTCAAGCCAATGACGCTGTTTCCAAGAAAAGATCTTGGGTCCAAGAAGCCCCTGGCACCAAAATGTATTATTCATGGACTACCCGAAGAACAGCAGACCTAGGGATGGGATGGGTAGCCCATTCATTTAGGGTCACCCCAGACTGTTCCTACTTTCTGTTAGAGTAAGACATACTCTCCAAAATGGGGAGTGGGCAGATATGCTTCCTGTCCAAGGGGCTGCAACTAACTGGCCCAAAAAGAGAGACTGACCCCTGCTGAAAGTCGCTACAGACAAGAGCAGTTTTCTCCATGATGGACAGAGATAAGCAAGTGCTGCTATGGTGGACGACACAAATGTCATCTGGGTAGAAGAATCTTTACCCCCTGACATGTCAACGTAAAAAGTGGAGTTTGTTGCCCTCACCAAGACCTTGGAACTTGGAACCAGCAAGACAATCAACATCCACATGGATAACAGGTATCCCTTTGCCATAGCCCACATTCACAGGGATATATGCCAAGAGGACTGCTCACATCAGAGGAAACCAACAGGAAGTCTTGGACTTCTTAGATGTCCTAATGAAGCCAGCCACTGTGAGTATTCACTGCCCAGGACATCCAAAGGGAAAAGACTAAATGGAGAATAACCAGGCAGAGCAAATGGCTCCAGAAATGGATATGCAGGAGCCTATACTGGTTATGGGTCTATAAGAGACAGTCACTGGAAAATGGAACAAAATTAAAAAAGAGCCTCACTTAAAAAAGACTGAGATTGCTAACCACCCTACCAACTATTGCCAAGGGAAGGTGCACACAAGAAGGGAGAACTATACTCCCCAGAAAATAAGCCAAAAACTCACTAGGCCAAATACACAGATAGACTCATTTAGGGGATTAAAAACCTTGTCCTAGCAGTTAAGGAACCAAATATATATATTTATGATTCAGGTTTTAGGTTAGAGAGATAATAGAACAATGTAAGATATGCCAGCAAGTAAATACTTATGCAGTAAAGAGTAAACAGGGCAAAAGACCTAGAAGAAAACAGCTGCCAAGGTTAGAAGAAATTTTCCCAAGTTTCAGAGTGCCCAAGGTAATTAGATCAGATAATGGTTCTGTTTTTGTTTCTAAGGTAAGTCAGACACTGACAGAGATATTGGGGACTAATTGGAAACATTATTGGACGTACTGTCCCCGGGCTCAAGACAGGTTAAAAAAATAAACAAAATCCTATTTGAGACCTTAACTAAATTGACCATAGAGACTGGTATTAATGATCAGATAGCTCTCCTACCCTTTGTGCTCTTCAGGCTTTTGTTCTCTAGGCTCAAGGTGCTCCAGTGGATGAGGCAGCTCCGGGAAGCCTACTCAGGAGGAGACTTGGAAGTCCCACACCGTTTCCAAGTTAAAGATTTGGTCTACGTTAGACTCCACTGCACAAAATACCTTGAGACTTGGTGAAAAGGCCCTTATCTTGTACTCTTGACCACTCTGCTTTCTGCTTTGATGAGACCCTTTGTAATTTTACTCCCTTTGCTTACAATTAAAACCTGTATAATTATCCGGTTAATAGTTTTTATTAGAAAATATATAAGTGCTGTGCAGATTCTTATGCTATGCCAACAATATCAGAGATTAGGGCAGGACAATCCAGAATATATCAAGTCAGAGATTTAATTCTATAGTTCTAAGATTAGAACTCCTAACAAAAAAAGAAGAGGGGAAATGAAGGGGGTTGGGACTTTTCAGAATCCATAGTTGAGGCAGCAAGCAGACTAGAGCTGGGGCACGCTGGACAAACTTGAAGCAAGGTTGTGGTTGAACCATTCCACAAACAGACCAGCCATAAAAGATAAGGGGCATGCCTGGGAAAACTCCTATGGGTCATGCACTATCTGGACTGGAGTCTCCTGTCTCCTGTCCCTTGGATGCAGTTTACTAATATCAAAGTGACCTTCCTGCTAACAAAAATAAACCGCCCTCCTACATTGCTGACGGCCCGATCTGCACGTATGCCAAAAAACCCCACCTTGCGTGCCAGAATCCCCCGCCAATGTTTGAATCAACAAATCATGTGTAACCGCGCCAAAAACCCCCTGACTTTTCCTATATAAACCCCTAACTTTTGGGCCTCAGGGTCGACTCCTCTGTCTCCTGTGTGAGATACGTGTTGATCCAGAACTCAGATAATAAACTACCTCATGCATCTGCATCAAGTCGGTCTCTCGTGTTTCCTTGGGTGTATGCTATCCCGAGAATAGAATAGAGTGGGGGTCTCCCCAAAAGGAGGTCCTACACTGGTATGGTCTGGAACTTATTATATTGCCCAGCCATGCTGAACTTGAACTCATAACCCTCTTAAGTGCTTGGGTTATAAATATGTATGATGAACAATTTTTTTTTTAGAAAGAGTCTCTCTATTTAGTAACTGGCTACTGTCTCTCCTGGAATTCACATATACCCTCTTGCCTCTGCATCACAAGTGCTGGGATGAGAGGCATCACCAAGTCTGGCCTCCTTTTGGGTTTTTAATGGAAGCTTTACTATCTACCTGATAGTAATAGACTGGGTGAGAGAGCTCACAAGGTGTCCAAGATGGTTTGTATATGCTCAGCCCAGTGAGTGGCACTATTAGAAAGTGTGGCCCTATTGGAGTAGGTGTGTCACTGTGGGTGTGGGCTATAAGACCTCACCCTAGCTGCTTGGAAGTCAGTCTTCCACTAGCAGCCTTCAGATGAAGATGTAGAACTCTCAGCTTCTCCTGTACCATGCCTGCCTAGATGCTGCCATATGTTCCTGCCTTTGATACTGGACTGAATCTCTGAACCTGTAAGCCAACCCCAATTAAATGTTGTCCAGATAAGAGTTGTCTTGGTCATGGTGTCTGTTCATAGCAGTAAAACCCTAAGACAGTGTCCTTTTTCTTCTTGGTTTTTCTGTGCAACATTCCTTCCCCCCCCCAGCCTCCTCTTCCCCCAGCCTCCTCCCCCGCCACTCCCGCATCCTCCACCCCACCCCACCCTGAGACAGGGTTTTTTTCTGTGTAGCCCTGGCTGTCCTGGAACTCACTCTGTAGACCAGGCTGGCCTTGAACTCAGAGATCTACCTGCCTCTGCCTCCCAAGTGCTAGGATTAAAGGTGTGTGCCACCACTGTCGAATGACTCTGTGCAACATTCTTTCTTCCTTGTCTGAACAGGACCTCTAAGCTGTGGGGTCTTATAGAGGCAGGATCAAAGGAACACTAGAACTTGGGACTTGGGTAGAGAAAGTGTGGAGAGCAAGCAAGGCTCCTTCCCCTTTAAGAGAGGCAGGGTACTGCTCTGCAGAGTGACTCAGTCAGCCTGGCTGAAGAGCTGACAAGTTCCTGTTCCTGACCGTCTCTGGTATCTAGACAGCAGAGTTTTCTAAGAACATATAAACAAGGCTCTAAGAATGTAGAAACGAAGTTTTAACGAACAAAGTGACCAAGCTGTTCTGACCGTTCTGACCAAGACAAGACAAAATAAAAGTGACAGTTCTCTGAATCACCTCCTCCTACCCGGCCCCGCCCCCCCCCCCCCCCCCCCCCCCCGCTACTGGGTTCTGGGGAAGACCACAAACTATCAACAATCTTATTGCAAAAATCCCTCTTGACCTGTAAATTTAAAATATATTACTCATAGTAATCCACCCCCAGTGCACATAGGGTATAAAAGATGTGTACTTTCTTTGTTTGGGGTTGACTCTCCCGGCGAGGATGGGCAACCAGACGTACATGGATGTGTGCAGTTTTTGATCGGGGTTGACTCTGCCTGTGTGACTGAGCAACCCCACTTAGTGGAACAATAAGCCTCATGCTTTTGCATCAATCTTTCGTCAAGCTGTGTGCTGAGGGGTTGCACGCCTGAGCTCAGACCCAGAGGGGTCTGTTGAATTACACCAAAAGGAGCCACTCACCTCAGAGTCTGGTTTGGAAGTTTCAGCAGCTAAGAGGAATACATGTGTATGTCAGCAGAATTAACAAAAGCTTTGCTCTAAACAACAACAACAATAGCAAAAACCCCTTTGCTCTAACAGTGTCTTAGTGAGGGTTTCCATTGCTGTGAAGAGACACCATGTCCAAGGCAGCTCTTATAAACGACATTTAATTGGAGCTGGTGTACAGGTTCAGAGTTTGATTCCATTACCATCCATTACCATCAAGGCAGGAAGCATGACGGCATGAAGACAGATCTTGTGCTGGAGGAGCCTGGACTTTTTCTTTTTTAAAAAGATTTATTTCTTTATTATGCGTACGTACACTGTAGCTGCCTTCAGACATGCCAGACAACCCAGAAGAGGACATCAGATCTCAGTACGGATGGTTGTGAGCCACCATGTGGTTGCTGGGATTTGAACTCAATCTTACCCACTGAGCCACCTCTCCAGCCTTTTTCATCTTGATCTGAAGGCTTCTAATACAGAAGACTGAAGAGATGTTGGGCATCAGTGAGCTTAGCTCAACGCCCTCCAGCTGAGCTGTTTGCACAGGAAACATCCTGCGGAATATCCTGGGCTTAATTTAATTCCTGTTTTCCCAGCCAGTGTGGTAGGGACCTCCCAGGTGCCTGACCTATACCTAAGGCTATGATTGATTTTTCCTGTTCTTCCTGGCCTCTAGTATATATTGCTGGTTCCTCAATAAAGCTTTGACATTCTCCTTACTGAATGACCCGAGTCTGTGTCTTCTGTCAATCCCCCAGACCTATGCCCGATACTTGGTACTGTGGCAGTGTGGGCGCTGTCAAGTGGAGGTCCCATGGAGATCGGAATAGAGAGGACCTCCTGACGGGATTGTTCTAAGGAAAGCCAGCCAACAAAAAAAAAAAGAGGAACGTATTGGGGAATATATGGTGTGAAAAACAAAGTGAAAGTAGGAACTGCATTAAGCAAAGTAAGTACAGGATCACTGCGCCATGTGGACGACAAGTTCCACCTTACAATTAGTGGATCAACTGGTGGATTTGCTTAGGCAACAGGGTACTGGGATTAAGGTAAAAACAGCTAGGGAATTTATCAAGATTTTGGAGAAAACTAGTCCATGGTTTATTCACAGTGGTGCCTTGAATATCCTAGTCTGGGACAAGGTTAAATCAGATTTGCAAAAGACATTTCAGAAAAAGGGGCCAGAAAATGTTCCTGTGACTGCCTTCTCCCTATGGAGACTAGTCAGGGATGCTCTCTTGAACACTGATGCTAAGGTTAAGGAGCAGATGTTTGAGATTAAGAGAACTTTTGAAGTAGCACAAGATGATGCCTCAAAGGAGTCTTTGAAGGCATCCAAATCAGAGAGTGAGTCAGAATTATCTGAGGATGAGGAGACTCTAGAAAAAGAGATAGAAGAATTGAGATTAAAATTAAAGAAATGCAAAGAGCAAAGAGTATCCACTTCCCGACCACCTAAAAATCTTTTTTTTTTTGTTTTTGTTTTTGTTTTTGTTTTTTGTTTTTTTTCGAGACAGGGTTTCTCTGTGGAATCCTGGATGTCCTGGAACTCACTCTGTAGACCAGGTTGGCCTCGAACTCAGAAATCCACCTGCCTCTGCCTCCCAAGTGCTGGGATTACAGGCTTCAAAAATCCTTTTTTTTTTAAAGAAGAGGGGGCTTCTGCTCCTCCAACATATGAACCTTATCCAACTCTTGATTGGTGTTATGAAGAACAGACACCAAAAAGGGGAGTAGTTTTTCTAAACCTATTTCTAATACAAAAACAACATATTCTGTGATTGAGATTCCTGATCCTGCTAATCCAGGATATCATGCACCTTTGAGGTTTAAAGAGTTGAAAAGCCTTAAGGAAGCCGTGTCTTCCTATGGACCTTTGGCCCCTTTTACCTCAGCCATTTTTAATCATATGCTACTTCTAATTTGACTCTTGGGGATTGGCAACCATTATGCAAAGCAGTACTGAGCGGGGGAGATTATTTATTTTGGAAAGCTTTACCTAACAAAGCAGCTGGGGATCAATTGTCTAAGGTAACTCAAGGGCCCTCTGAACCTTTTCAAGAGTTTGTGGATAGGTTGTTACAACTTGCTGGAAAATTGTTTGGAGATGCAATACAGCAATGCCTATAGTAAAACAATTGGCCTTTGAAAATGCAAGCAAATACTGTAAAGAAGCGATCAGATCACTGTAACTGGTCGATGTCAAGTTCCTGCCAGGTGGCATGGCACCTCGGTAAAGTTCTCTACAGACCACATAGAGCAAAAAAGTTTGAATGATTATATTAGAATCTGCAAAGAAATTAATGGTAAGGGCTGGAGAGATGGCTCAGGGGTTCAGAGCACCGACTGCTCTTCTGAAGGCTCTGAGTTCAAATCCCAGCAACCACATGGCGACTCACAAGCATCCGTAATGAGATCTGACGCCCCTTTCTGCAGTGTCTGAAGACAGCTACAGTGTACTCACATATAATAAATAAAGGTCCTATTTATAAAAAAAAAAAAAAAAAGAAAGAAATTAATGGTAATTATGTCATGGGATCAGGTTATGGAAGCTGCCATGTAAAAAGGTTCCAATGGAAATAAAACTTGTTTTGGATGTGGATTACCAGGACATTTTAAAAGAGAATGTCCTAAAAATAGAGGGACTTCAGGTCCTGGATTATGTCCTTGCTGTCGCAAAGGACACAATTGGAGCAATGAGTGTAGATCTAAACAAGATGCAGAAGGCGGCCCCCTCTACCCTTCGGGAAATGGGCAAAGGGCCCGCTCCGGGGCCCTCAAACCAGAGTATACGGAGCTGTGAATACCCCTGCCATAACCCCTACACCAATTCGGCTTGTTCCCAAACCAACCCTTTCATGTCCAAGGCCTTGTCAGAGGTATCCCAGGAAGTGCTGGATTGGACCTCTGCTCATCCACCAGAGCAGTATTGACGCCTCAAATGGGTCCTCAAGCCCTAGGCATTGGATTCTACAGACGTATACCATCTGGAAGCATGGGCCTTCTTTTAGGACACAGTAGTGCCTTAATGAAAGGATTAAGGATCCTTCCCGGGGTAATTGATGCTGATTTTACTGGAGAAATTAAAGTTATGGTGTCTATTGAAAGAGGGGTTGTGATTATTCCCCAGGGAGATAGGATTGCTCAGTTAGTCCTCCTACCAAAATTCCACACTAATAATGCTGTATTCAAGACTTCTAGGGGGCATCAAGGGTTTGGCTCCACAGGTGCCTTTTGGGTATCGTCTTTAGATACACACCCTACACTTACTCTATGGATTGATGGAAAGCCTATGAAGGGATTATTGAATACTGGAGCAGATACTACAGTAATTTCAAAGGCCGTTTGGCCAAATAATTGGCCTCTAGATGTATCTCAATCTACTTTACAGGGTGTAGGAACAGCCACTGCTCCACTTAGGAGGAGCAAGGTGTTAAGGTGGAAGAATGAGGAAGGCCATGAAGGATGGTTTCAACCCTTTATTTTAGATCATTTACCTATTAATCTTTGGGGAAGAGATGTACTCATGGAAATGGAGGCTATAATTACTACTCAACCAGTACGAAATATGTTGGATAAACAAAGTTATGTTTCTGGGAAAAGCTTAGGGAAATATTTACAAGGAAAGCCTTTAAGTGCCAAAGAAGAATCGCTAGTACTTAGACAATCACAGGATAAAACTGGACAGGGAAATTTATCTTAATGATCATTGTTATGCCTTCTATTCTCAAACCTTTACCAATCACATGGAAGTGAGATGAGCCCCTGTGGATTGAGCAGTGGCCCCTTTCTAAGGAGAAATTGGAGGCAGCTCATCACCTAGTACAAGAACAGCTTCAGGCAGCACATATTGTTCCATCTACACCCCCTTGGAATACTCTTTTTTTTTTTTGAATACTCCTATTATTGTTATTAAGAAAAAAACGGGCAAATGGAGGCTCTTACAAGATCTCAGGGAAATTAATAAAACCATGATGCCTGTGGGTCCTACGCAACCAGGGTTGCCTTCTCCTGTAGCCATTCCTAAGGATTGGCATCTGTTAGTTATAGACCTGAAAGATTGTTTTTTTTACCATCCCATTGCATCCCAAGGATGTGAGCGTTTTGCTTTTAGTATTCCCTCTATTAATTTTAGAAAGCCTGCCTATTACTACCATTGGGTAGTGTTGCCTCAAGGAATGGCTAATAGCCCTACTATGTGTCAAGTGTATGTGGCAACAGCTCTACAACCTTTAAGGAAAAAGTATTCTTAGATGTGCATAATTCATTACATGGATGATATTCTTTTGACAGCTAGAGAGGAGAAGGCACTTCTTTCAGCTTATGCTGATCTTCAATATGATTTTTAAGGCAAGCTGGATTGATTATTATGCCTGAAAAGGTGCAAAAAGAATATCCATATCAATATTTAGGCCATGAACTCTTACAAAGAGGAATTCGTCCACAAAAACTGCAAATTAGATTGGATACCTTAAAAACATTGAATGATTTCCAGAAATTATTAGATATAAATTGGTTATGGCCATCATTGAGGCTTAGTATAGGGCAGTTAAAGCGATTTTTGATATACTAAAGGGGGAAGCTTTACCCAGTTCTCCTAGGAAATTAACAAAGGAAGCTAGAGAACACTTAGAATTAGTACAAGGAGCTCTTGAAGGAGCTCATCTAAATTATATAGATTATTCTAAAGAATTATTGTTTTTAGTTTTTGCCTCTATAAACATTCTCCCACAAGTGTTTTCTGGCAGGAGGGACCCATATTATGGGTACATTTGCAAGCTTCACCTTCCAAAATTGTATTGTCTTATCCACAGGCAGTGGTGTCCTTACTGTTTAAGGCATATAAGCTTGCAAACGTTTTGCAAGGAACCTGATGTTATGATTACACCCTATAATAAGAAACAACTACAAACTTTTTTCCAAGGTTTTACTGATTGGGCCTTAATTAAAGGTGTTACCAATTGTTATTTTGATAATCATTATCCAGAAAATAAGTTGTGTCAATTTTTAAAAACTCATCCAGTAGTCTTTCGAAAGATTGTTTCCTCTTACCCATTGGATTATGCTCAATTGGTTTTCACTGAAGGATTATCCAATGGGAGACCTGCTGTTATTTTTGGAATGAAGTGAAATTTATAAAAATTGGTTCTGCACAATTATCAGAATTAAAGGCAGTTCACCAGCACTTGGGAGGCAGAGGCAGGTGGATTTCTGAGTTCGAGGCCAGCCTGATCTACAAAGTGAGTTCCAGGACAGCCAGGGCTACACAGAGAAACCCTGTCTTGGGGAAAAAAAAAAAACAAAACCACCACCCCACCCAAAAAAAGACAGTTCAATTAGCCTTGAGTTTATTGCCTAATAAAGCCTATAATATCTATAAAGATAGTATGTATGATTCCCAAATTATAGAACCATTAGAAACTGCAGTTTATGTGGCACCTGTCTCCTCTATTTATTCTTGCCCACTGGAGGCAATTTATCATTGCCCAAGCTCTTCTATGGAAGTGCAAACAAACAGTATTTGTGGGCCATATATGAGGACATTCATTATTACCTGGTCTCCTGGCACAGGGCAATCATAAAGCAGATTTATATACTCAATCTCCATTGTTTGCATTGAATTTGGCCACCAATTATAATAAAGCCTTGAACATGCATAATAAATTTCATCTTAATGCACATTCTTTTTTTATTTTTTTTTATTTTTTATTTTTTGTTTGTTTTTTCGAGACAGGGTTTCTCTGTATAGCCCTGGCTGTCCTGGAACTCACTCTGTAGACCAGGCTGTCCTTGAACTCAGAAATCCGCCTGCCTCTGCCTCCCAGAGTGCTGGGATTACAGGCATGTGTCACCACCACCCGGCTAATGCACATTCTTTGACATTTCACTGTGATATTACTAGAGAACAAGTTGTGCATATTGTTACTCAATGCCCTCAATGTGCTCATTTCATTTCATCCCCCAATTTGGGAATGAATCCCCGAGGTCTTAAAGCAAATGATATTTGGCAAATAGATATGACTCAGGTCCCATCATTTGGGAAACTACAATTTGTTCATGTATCTATAGATACCTTTTCTGATATGATTTTTGCATCTGCACATAGTGGTAAAAAGGTCAAAGATGTAAAAAAATCATTGCTTACAAGCTTTTGGGAGTCCCAGATCAGTTGAAAACCAATAATGGTCCAGCATATACCAGCAGATCCTTTGAAAAATTTTGCACCAACTTTCATATTACTCACAAAATAGGGATTCCATATAATCCTCAAGAGCCAGCTATAGTGGAGATGAAAGAAGTTAGAACTTTTTCAGAATCCATAAATAAGGCGGCAAACAGTCCTGGAGAAGATAACAGAACAGTACAAGCCCAGGCATGCCCAGACAAGCCTGAAACAAGGCTGTTAAGTCATTCCAGGAACTGGCTAGCCATAAAGATAAGGGACATGCCTGGACAATCTCCGCTGAGTCATGAGCCATCTGGACTGGCTCACCCTACCTCCCGCCCCCTTTGATGTAGTTTAACCAGACTCCCTGCAAACAAAGATAAGCTGCCCTCCTACATTGTTGCGGCCCCAATCTGCACGTACTGCTTGCTGATGTAATTGTGCGCCAGTTCCTCCCTCCCGCCAATGTTTAAATCGGCCAATTGTGTGTAAGCACACCAAACCCCCTTGATTTTTTTCTATATAAACTCTTGGTTTTTGAGCCTCAGAGTCGACTCCTCTGTCTCCTCTGTGAGATATGTGTTGGCCCAGAGCTCTGATAATAAACTGCCTCGTGTCCTTGCATCAAGCTAGTCTCTCATGTTTCCTTGGGTGTGCGCCATCCTGAGACTAGAGTGGGGGTCTCTGAAAGGGGGTCCTTCATTGTGGGGGCTTGTCCGGGATTTTTGTGGCACCCAAGAACCCTGAAGACCCCTTGGAGCTACGTCTGTGTGAGTCTTGAGTGTCTGAATGTGGCGTCGCTGTGTGTGTGTGTCACGTTTGGTTTGCTAACAGAGGAGAGTGGAGGTGGAATCCCACTCTGTGGTTTGTTTGCAGCTGCCGCTGTGGGCCGTAAGGATCCAGCGGCTTCGGAGGGAGACGTCCTTGAGTCCCGCAGACTGCAACCCTGGAGGACGCTCCGAGGGTGAGAGATAGTCAAGAGGATCTGACTGGCTTTTCAGAATGAAAGAGACTGAGGGCTCCTTCTACCGAGAAGGAAGTAGAAGCAGAATCCCACCCCATCAGAGGTCGCGTTTGGCTGTTTGTTTAAGTCAAGGCGTGGATGAGTGTGCTTGGACGTGTTAGTATCTGGTTTGTGTTTTGTTCTTGTGCTTCTTGTTCTTTGTCATGGGACAGACTGTGGCAACCCCTTTGTCTTTGACCAAGGACCACTGGGCAGACGTTAGGGCAAGAGGTCAGAATTTGTCGGTAAAAATGAAGAAGAGACCATGGTAGACCTTCTGTGCCTCCGAATGCCTTTGGGGTAGGCTGGCCGCCCATAGGAACCTTCGATTTGCCCACCATTAGGACTGTGAAGGCCATTGTTTTTTAGGAAGGACCAGGATCACACCCAGACCAACAACCATACATCACGGTATGGGAAGACTTGGCGCGGTCCCCACCTCAGTGTGTCCAGCCATTCCTCCCGCCCCGTCATCCTGGCTCCAGGATCCTGGCTGCCTGAGGAGATGCTGCAGGCAAACAAACACCCAGAGAAGAGGGCGAGCGCAGCACCCCACCGGCACCCATTCCCAAGATCTACCCTGAAATAGAAGAATCCTCTGAATGGCCTGCTCCCCCACCTCCACCTTACCTCCCAGCCCCACCACCAGAACTCTAACCCTCAGCCCCGCCGCCCCCCCCCCCCAGCCCTGGCCCCTGGAGCCAGAGAAGGGGGTCCCACTGCCGGGACAAGGAGCTGGAGGGGAGCCACTCCTGAAGGACCGGCCGACTCTACTGTGGCGCTCCCCCTCAGGGTGGTTGGGCTACCTCCAGATCCAGATGACCGAAATGGCTTACACCTTTTACAGTATTGGCCTTTCTCTTCCTCTGATCTATATAACGGGAAGATTAATCACCCTCCTTTTTCAGGAAATCCTGCAGGGCTTACAGGTCTAATATAGTCCCTGATGTTTTCGTATCAGCCAACCTGTCAACAGCTCTTACAAAACTTATTCACCACTGAGGAGAAAGAAAGAATTCTCCTCAAAGCTCAGAAGAATGTCCTGGACAATGCCGGGCACCCTGTCCAGACCCCGGCTGGGATAGATGAAGGTAGATAGAAGAAGATAGATGAAGTTCCTCAATGGGACTATTACACGGCACAAGGTAGGGAACAACTGTCCAATTACCATTGGGCTCTAGTGGCGGGTCTCACTACACTCCTTTCGACCCTATGTCTGAAGGGCAGCCAGCCTCCGTGATTATGGCCTTTATTGGGCAGTCATCTCCTGATATTAAAAAGAAATTACAGTGGATTAAAAGATTGCAAGATTATACTATAAGAGATGTAGTCAGAGAGGCTGAGAAAGTATATCACAAAAGAGAGACAGAGGAAGAGAAACAAGAAAGAGAGAAGAGAGAAAAGAAAGAGGACGAGGACAGGAGAGACAAGAAGCAGGAGAAGACTCTGACTAGAATACTGGCTGCAGTAGTAGACAGAGATAGAAGAGACAGGATTAGGCAGCTAGGGGACCTGGGAGATGGAAAATGGCAGGGGCCAAAGAGACCCAGAGAGATAAACCACACTTGGAGAAAAATCAATGCACACACTGTAGGGACAAAGGACACTGGGCTGGCGAGTGCCCTAAGAAGAAGCAAGGGACAAAGGTGCTGTCCTTAGAGGATGATGAAGACTAGGGGAGACGGGGCTCAGCTCCCCTCCCCGAGCCTAAGGTAACATTACAGGTGGAGGGGACTCCCATAAGTTTCTTGGTCGATACGGGTGCGGAGTACTCGGTGCTAAAAACCCCTCTGGGTAAGATCAAAAATAGAAAGACTCTAGTGATTGGGGCCACGGCCAGAAATCCTACCCTTGGACCACTTCTCGGACAGTCGATCTTGGGAAAAACCTAGTAACTCACTCATTTTTGGTCATCCCAGAGTGCCCCATGCCCCTACTAGGAAGAGATTTATTGACCAAGTTGAAGGCACAAATAACTTTCGCCCCCTCAGGACCAGAACTCTCCTGGGGAACTGTGCCTCCACAAGCCTTAGGATTGTCTTTACAATTAGGAGAAGAATATCAGATTTACCAAAAGAAAGTAACACCCCCTGAGGGGATACAGGACTGGCTTACTTGATTTCCTCAAGCATGGGCTGAGATAGGGGGAATGGGAATGGCAAAAAAAGCTCCCCTGGTGGTAACTGAGCTTAAGTCTGGGGCCATGCCCATTAGGGTCCGACAGTACCCCATGGTCAAAGAAGCACAGGAAGGCATATGCCCTTACATCACCAGATTACTCTGCAAAGGGATTCTAGTCCCCTGTAAGTCTTCTTGGAACACCCCCCTCCTCCCAGTAAAGAAACCGGGAACAAATGACTATTGCCCTGTACAAGATCTTAGAGAAGTCAATAAGAGAGTACAAGACATACACCCCACCATACCAAATCCTTACAATCTGCTTAGAGCATTGCCGCCTGAACGAGCCTGGTACTCAGTGTTAGATCTTAAGGATGCTTTCTTGCCGGGCGGTGGTGGCACACACCTGTAATCCCAGTACTCTGGGAGGCAGAGGCAGGCAGAATTCTTAGTTCGAGACCAGCCTGGTCTACAGAGTGAGTTCCAGGACAGCCAGGGCTATACAGAGAAACCCTGTCTCAAAAAAACCAAATCCAAAAAAAAAAAAAGGACGCTTTCTTTTGTCTGAGGCTACACCCCAACAGCCAGCCTCTGTTCGCCTTTGAATGGCGAGACCCCAAGAATGGAAGAACCGGACAGCTTACCTGGACTAGGCTACCTCAGGGATTCGAACATTCACCCACTCTGTTTGATGAGGCTCTACATAGAGATTTAGCCCCCCTCTGAGCCAATAATCCACAGGTGACCCTCCTGCAGTACATGGAGGACCTTCTCATGGCTATAGAGACATGTGAGGAGTGTGAACGTGGGACTCAAAATCTCCTGGCTGAGTTAGGTGAGTTGGGGTACTGGGTTTCATCTAGAAAAGCCCAGCTATGCTGAACAGAGGGGACCTATCTGGGATATACCCTGAAGAATGGACAGCGATGGCTCACAGAAGCTAGAAAATGGACAGTGACACAGATCCTGACCCCAACCACCCCGCACCAGGTAAGAGAATTCCTGGGGACAGTGGGATTCTGCAGACTCTGGATCCCAGGGTTCACCACCTTGGCCGCCCCCTTATACCCCTTAACAAAGGAAAAGGGGGAATTCATTTGGACTAAAGAACATCAACTGGCTTTTGAGACTCTCAAAAAGGCACTGCTACAGGCCCTGCCCTAGCACTGCCTGATTTAAAGAAGCCCTTCAGCCAGGCGGTGGTGGTACATGCCTGTAATCCCAGCACTCTGGGAGGCAGAGGCAGGCAGATTTCTGAGTTTGAGGCCAGCCTGGTCTACAGAGTGAGTTCCAGGACAGCCAGGGCTACACAGAAAACCCTGTCTCGAAAAAACCAAATCCAAAATAAAAAAAAGAAACCCTTCACCCTATACATTGATGAGAGAAATGGAGTGGTCAGGGGGGTCCTTACCCAAACTTTAGGGCCCTGGAAATGCCCTGTGGCCTACCTGTCAAAAAAACTAGATCCTGTAGCTAGCGGATGGCCCTCCTGTCTCCGAGCAATAGCAGCTACTGCCATGTTGGTAAAAGACGCTAATAAATTGACTATGGGCCAGAATGTGACCGTGGTGGCCCCACACGCCCTTGAGAGCATCATTAGACAGCCCCCAGACCGCTGGATGACCAACGCCCAGATGACCCACTACCAGACTTTGTTGCTGACTGAGCAGGTGACCTTCGCTCCACCTGCCATTCTTAACCCCGCCACCTTACTGCCTGAGGCTGATGAAACCCCCGCACATCACTGTGAAGAGATACTGGCAGAGGAAACTGGGATTCAGCCAGACCTGACTGACCAACCTTGGCCTGGGGTGATGACCTGGTTCACTGATGGAAGCAGCTTCATGATAGAAGATAAGCGCAGAGCCGGGGCAGCGGTAGTGGATGGCAAGTCTGCCATATGGGCCAGCAGCCTGCCTGAAGGGACATCAGCCCAGAAAGCAGAGCTTATTGCCCTAACTCAGGTTCTGAGACTAGCAGAAGGGAAGGCTGTCAACATTTATACTGACAGTCAGTATGCCTTTGCAACGGCTCATGTCCATGGAGTGATATACTGACAACGTTGACTACTGACTTCTGCTGAAAAGGACATTAAAAATAAAGAAGAAATTCTTAGCTTGCTAGAAGCTGTTCATTTGCCCCGCAAAGTGGCGATCATCCATTGTCTGGGACATCAAAAGGGAACTGGACCAATAGAAAGTGGAAACCAAATGGCAGACCAGGTAGCTAATGGGGCAGCACAGGGACCATTGACTTTGCTAATTGAAATCATGCCCCAGCCAGTCAAAGAGATCCAAGAAAAACAGATTCTCACAAGTGAAGAGGGGTTGGAATACTTGACTAATATACACCGTCTCACTCACCTGGGAACTAAAAAGATGACGAAACTAGTCAATAGATCCCCTTAACATATCCCTCAACAACAGAAGGCAGTAGAGGACCTGGTAAAGAACTGTCAAGCATGTGTGCTCACCAATGCCGGGTCCAACAAGACTCCTAGTGGAAGACGCCTGCGGGGAAACAGGCCAGGGACTTATTGGGAAATTGACTTTACCGAAGTCAAACCAGACAGATATGGAAATAAATACCTTCTAGTTTTCATAGATACCTTCTCAGGGTGGACTGAAGCATTCCCCACCAAGAGAGAGATGGCTAACATGGTGGCCAAAAAGATACTTGAAGAAAATTTTCCCCTTTTTGGGATACCTCAGGTAATTGGGTCAGACAACAGACCTGCTTTTGTCGCCCAGGTAAGTCAGGGACTGACCAGGCAGCTGGGGATAAATTGGAAGTTACATTGTGCCTACAGACGCCAGAGTTCAGGACAAGTAGAGAAAATAAATAAAACTGTAAAAGAGACCTTAACTAAATTGACCTTAGAGACCGGCAGGAATGATTGGACAGTCCTTCTCCCTTATGCCCTATTCCAGGTCCGGAATATTCCCGGAGCCTCAGGCCTAACACCCTTTGAACTAATGTTTGGGGCGCCCCCGCCCATCTCTATGACAATAGAGAATAGAACCTGTCCTGATGTCTCCCCCTTCCTCATTCCCCCATCTTGCCTCCTAGCTCAGCTGAAGGCGCTCGAGATTGTGAGGAAAGAAATCTGAGAGCAGTTGAAAGAAACCTACACTGCTGGCGACTTGCTGGTGCCACGTCAGTTTGAAGTGGGAAATACAGTCTTGGTGAGAAGGCACCGAGCAGGGAACCTCGAACCACAGTGGGAGGGACCTTACCTGGTACTGCTGATTACACCTACTGCCGTAAAGGTAGAGGGAATCCCCACACTTGGGTTCATGCTTCACAGGTCAAGAAGGCCCCCTCCCCCCAGGACTGATTGAGATGAGTGGATCTTGAAAAAGATTGATAATCCTTCTAAACCGCACTTGTGTCGTTTGCATACCACCAAAGATTGACAATCCACATGCCCCTCGGACACTGACTTGGCAAGTATTAGATACCAACACAAGAAAAATTATAAGTAGCACCCAAACCATAGCGCCAGCAGGTACCTGGTGGCAGGATCTTGGGTTCTGTTTTTGAGTCACAAACCCCACCACTAGGAGTAATCCCCCTAACATTGTTCGAAGCAAGGGGTTTTATGCCTGCCCTGGAGTCACTAACTTTAGAGGTTGTGGGAGACCAGATGAGTTCTTTTGTAAGAGTTAGAGCTGTGTAACCTCCAATGATGAAGATTGGAAATGGTCAATTAATTCAACCAATCGGATCACCCTTTCTTTTGCAAATCCAGGACCGGGGTGGCAAGTCACCATCCCTCTATACGCAGGCAAGTCCTGTTCCCCTAAGGACCTGGACTACATAAGAGTCCAGTTCACTGACACAGGAAAACGAACCCCCTTGACTACCTGGCTCCAAGGGCTGGTTTACTACGACCATGGGAGTAAACCTGGGTCCTTGATATCAATCCGACTCAAAATAGAGAGTCCACCCCCAGTTCCAATAAGACCTAATAAAATCCTCTCAGAACAAGGCCCTCCTGCCAGGCCCAAGCCTCCAACTCCGGTAACTGCCCCATCTGTCCCGAGAACCTCGAGGCCCTTTAACACCATCACTCCTCACAAACTCTCCACCATCATCCCTACCTATCCCTCGACGGGACAGAGACTGTTCAATCTGATCAGAGGAGTCTTTTATGCCTTAATCGGCACTGATCCAAACGCTACTAAGGACTGCTGCTGGTTGTGCTTCTCCTCAGCCCCCCCTTACTATAAAGGAATCGCCTATAGCGGAGATTTTAATAAGACCAGCAATCATGCTTCCTGCTCGTGGGGGATGGGAAAGAAACTGACCTTGACTGAGGTAACAATATCAGGAGAGAGTCCCAGTCTTTGCATAGGGGCACCTCCCCCTTCCCATTGTCATCTATGTGGCCGAACCCACTCCGTGAGCAGGATGGAAACCAGCTATTACCTTGTACCCTCCCCAGCCGGCTGGTGGGCCTGTAACACGGGACTTACCCCCTGTGTATCAAACAGTGTTTTTGACCCCTCTCGTGATTTTTGTGTCATGGTTCAGCCTTTACCTTGAATGTATTATCACCCCACGTCTTACCTAAAAGATAAATACACTAGCGAGAGAATAAAAAGAGAACCAGTTTCCCTAACCCTAACTATGATGCTGGGGGCCGGTCTTACAGTGGGAGTAGGGACGGGCATAACAGCCCTAGTTGAAGGTAGACAAGGAGCTCAGTCTTTCCAGTCTCTAAAAGAAGCTATAAATAAAGATCCAGAGATGCTACAAAAATCCATGGATGCCTTAGAGAAATCTTTAACCTCCTTATCCAAAGTAGTTTTACAGAATAAAAGGGGTTTAGATTTGTTATTTTTAAAGGAAAGAGGACTATGTGCTGCCTTAAAAGAAGAATGCTGTTTCTATGCAGACCACACGGGGGTAGAGATTCTATGCAAAAGTTAAGAGAGAGACTTAAAAAGAAAAAGCGAGAACGGGGGTGGGGGGGCGGGGTTGGGGCGGGGGACAGGGATGGTTTGAGTCATGGTACTCCAGGTTTCCATGGATGACCACTTTATTGCCTGCCCTTGCAGGACCTGTTCTTATTATATGTTTAATTGTAATCTTTGGCCCTTGCTTAATAAATAAAGGACTTGCTTTTGTTAGGGATAGAGTAAATACAGTGCAGCGTATGGTTCTCCAACGCCAATGTCAACCCATAGTAGAATTTGATCATCATTCCTCATATAAAGATACCAATATTTAAATTCTAAGATTAGAATTATTTAGTAAGAGAAGAGGGGAATGAAAGAAGTTAGAACTTTTTCAGAATCCATAAATAAGGCGGCAAACAGTCCTAGAGAAGAGAACAGAACAGTACAAGCCCAGGCATGCCCGGACAAGCCTGAAACAAGGCTGTTAAGTCAGTCCAGGAACTGGCTAGCCATAAAGATAAGGGACATGCCTGGACAATCTTCGCTAAGTCATGAGCCATCTGGACTGGCGTCACCCTACCTCCTGGCCCCTTTGATGTAGTTTAACCAGACTCCCTGCAAACAAAGATAAGCTGCCCTCCTACATTGTTGCTGCCCCAATCTGCACGTACTGCTTGCTGATGTAATTGTGCGCCAATTCCTCCCGCCAATGTTTAAATCGGCCAATTGTGTGTAAGCGCACCAAACCCCCTTGATTTTTTCTATATAAACCCTTGGTTTTTGAGCCTTGGGGTCGACTCCTCTGTCTCCTGTGTGAGATATGTGTCGACCCGGAGCTCTGATAATAAACTGCCTCATGTCCTTGCATCAAGCCGGGTCTCTTGTGTTTCCTTGGGTGTGCGCCATCCTAAGACTCGAGTGGGGGTCCCCCAAAAGGGGGTCCTTCAGAGAGAGCTAATCTTACTATAAAAACTTATCTTGAAAAAACAAAAAAGGGGGAGTTTACCTCTCCGCACGCTAGATTGTCCTTTATTCTTTTTTTTTTTTTTTTTTTTTTTTTTTGGTTTTTTGCATTTGGTTTTCTCGAGACAGGATTTCTCTGTGTAGCCCCAGCTGTCCTGGAACTCACTCTGTAGACCAGGCTGGCCTTGAACTCAGAAATCCACCTGCCTCTGCTTCCCAGAGTGCTGGGATTACAGGCGTGCGCCACCACCGCCCGGCTGTCCTTTATTCTTTATACTTTAAATTTTTTATTAATAGATAGAGATAAGCTTTCTGCTGCAGACAGACATTGGAAAGGTGCGAAGAAGTCAGAGGGTTTGGTAAAATGGAAAGAGTTATCTTCAGGAGTTTGGAGAGGTCCTGATCCAGTGTTGGTCATGATGAGAGGTTCTGTTTGTATCTTCCCTAAAGATGTAGAAAGTCCTATCTGGGTTCCTGAGTGATGTGTGTGTCCTGTCATTATAGACACATGTACAAACAGAAACTCACTGGAGCTTCGTGGAAAATCCACCAGTCCTGATGCCAGTGGGGATAAGTAGTACTGTGTGGCCTCTACTTGTACTTGTGCTCTCTACTAATTGGGCTACAGAAAAGGCTGCAGCTAAATTAGAAGTAGAACAGAGTAATATTACGTTTTATATTAGAGAATAGTTTTATTAAAAATAGTAACAGGAGTCAGTTAGATAGAACTTCATTTTTTGGCTCCTGACTTGTGCTTTGCAGAGTTTCCTTGAATACTAAACCATGTGTTTTAGCCCCACTCTTTTCTGTAGTTTGAAAAGTCTCTAATGAACAGGAAAAAGACAAGAAATTGAATTGTTCTAGCAGATTGTATGTATTGACAAATTGCTGAGACTGTGAAGATGCGGCTGTGGTTGTGAGAATTCCTGGAATTGTGCCTATCCCTCTAAATGACGAAGGAAGACTCCCTGTCACCTTGTATTGTCATAAGAGAGACTCTGGCATTACTGCCACCCCTGACTAAAGAATGGGCTGGGTCTATGGCACTAGGGCTTTTGGCTTGTGAAGCTGCTACATTGGGATTGTTCCCTTTTTTTTTTTTTTAAGTATCGGTCACCATGCCTGGCATTTCTTACTGTCTTTTTTTTTTTAATTTATTTATTTATTATATGTAAGTGCACTGTAGCTGTCTTCAGACACCCTAGAAGAGGGCATCAGATCTCATCACAGATGGCTGTGAGCCACCATATGGTTGCTGGGATTTGAACGCAGGACCTTCAGAAGAGCAGTCAGTGTGTTCTTAACCCCTGAGCCATCTCTCCAGCCCCCTAGGATTATTCCTTCTAAACCATATGTGCAAACAACAGAACCAGTCCAGAGCAGTAACTGAACAAATGCTTATGTTTTTAGGACAGGATAATACATCTGCTCAAATTTGGCTCAGCCTATATGGAGAATAGTTAGTCTATGAAACTCCTTTTTAGTCCACACCAACCTAAGCCTGGGGTGGGGGAGCAGGAGGGGGCTCTGAGACTGGCAGAGATTCCCAGAGATGGGTAATGGGAGTTGGACGGAAGGTGACCGAAGACAGACACTATTCCTTTTTATAAAATCAAAAAGGGAGACCTGTTGGGCATCGGCAAGCTTAGCTCAATATCCCCAGCTGAGCTGTTTGCACAGGAAACATCCTGTGGAACACCCTGTGGCTTAATTTGATTTCTGTTTTCCTGCCCCATGTGGTAGGACTTCCCAGGTGCTTGACCTATGGCTATAATTGTATTTTCCTGTTGTTTTCCCTGGCCTCTAGTAGAAATGACTGGACCCTCAGTAAAGCTTTGGCATTCTCCTTACTGAATCAAGACACAGACTCAGGTCATTCAGTGAGTAACTCAGAGTCACTGAAGATGCACTGGTATCATATTAAGAGAGAAAAATGAAAACCCTGTCTGTGGTTTATTTAACCAAGAGCAAATTCAGATTTGAACTCTCTGTCATGTGCCCAGTGTCTGTCACCCATCTGTCCACTGCATGAATCTGAATCTATGTCTGCCTCTGTACCTGTGTCTGTCTCTGTCTGTCAGTCCCTAACAAAGGGCTTCTCTGTGTCTTTACTGAACAGCACAGAAGGTATCACGTGGGGAAAGAATGAGGAGCACTTCACAGAAATCTTTAACAGAGTTTTCAAAGGGATTATGTCACTGGCTCCAATGGATTCCAACTGACCCAGACAACAATTACAAATGCTCTGAAAGTCCATCTGAAACAATCAGATTGTTTGACTGTTGCTAGGAAGTAGCTAGGGAGTGACTCTTGTGTATGGGCCAAGGATATCCCATGGAGTCCTTCCTGGTACTTGGGTGCAGCTTGGGTTCAGCTATAGGTCAAGTTTCTCTTGAAGATGGAAGCCAGTTCCAAGATGGAGTAGATTTGGCCTCTCAGTTACAGTGAGCTCTAGAGGGAGCTGAAAGACAGGGACAAGAGCAAGCAGGAAAGCCAGTAGCAGGATTCCCAGAGGTCCGAGAGGGCACAGAGAAGAGATAGAGTAGGTGGCTCTTGCAGAAGGTGAGGAAGCTCTAAGAAGGAGCGGAGAACATGTGGTCCTTGTGATAACTTCAATTTGGGGTGTTCCCAAGTAGATCAAGAGATTGAATCAGAGAGAAATACCCCAAGTTAAAGATGAGGAGAGGCATCCTTTTCTGAGTGATAGGGGCCCAGGAACATGAAGGAGGGTCCTGGCACACCAGTATGGCTTTTGTTTTGTTTTGGTTTTGGTTTTTTTGAGACAGGGTTTCTCTGTGTAGCCTTGGCTGTCCTGGAACTCACTCTGTAGACCAGGCTGGCCTCAAACTCAGAAATCTGCCTGCCTCTGCCTCCTAAGTGCTGGGATTAAAGGCGTGCGCCACTACTGCCTGTCCTTTTTAAACTTTTTTGTTTGTTTGTTTGTTTTGTTTTGTTGCAATGTGGCTTTTATAGCAGTAATAGGCTCCTTTGAGCTAGCAGAGACAAAGCAGGCAGCTCCAGGCTGACACTTACCCAGCAGTTGAGGAGACAGCAGGTGGAGAGACTGAACCTTCCACATGATGGACTCCCAGGAGGGCATAGCAGGCTCCAGGAGCCAGAGAGACTGAGATGCCCTGAATCACAGTGGGGATGAAGAGCAGGAGGGCAAGAAGAGATTGAAGAGGCAGACCCCAGAATTTGGAGGCAAATCTGGCAGGTGACAGAAGCCAGCAGAAACAAAGGATCCATAGATCTATATATATCTTAGCGAGATGAAAGCCCCTTGGTTCTGTTAGGATGCCAGTCCCCCTTGGAAAGGGGTTTCTTTATGCCCCAATGGGAAGTTTTGGCATCAGATAAATAGTGAGGGCGTGACCCCCCCCCCAAGTTATGTTTGAGGGCATGGTTTCTATTGTAGATGTGAGGGAGACTGCAGTCAGAGGCATCTGAAAAGTCTAGAGCATAGAGACAAAGTAGGTCAGTAGGCTGAAGGCAGGGAGCCAGAGAGGAAGAGGAGACAGAGAGGAGCAGGAGAGAGAGACCATGAGGAGAGTGCACAGCCAGAATGGTGGGGGGTGGGAGGTGGGGGGGTGGGGGGTGGGGGGACAGGGGGTTGGGGGTCGGGGGTGGGGGTGGGGGTGGAGGTTCAAGTGAATGAGAAATGAGGGAGGGACCCACATGGACTCGAAATGGTTAGGGTAGGGAGTGAAACTGGGAAGCCTGCAGGTCAGCATCCATTTTGTCACACTATGAAATACCACAAATAGTCTTTTGACCTGACAAGTGCCATATCACTACCTAGAAAGCTGAATTCATATCCACCAGGAAAAGAAAAGAGGCTCTCTGACCCCACCCCTCTCTCTGGCCTCTGCTCCCCTCTCCCCACCCCTGTATCTGAGTGTTCCTCCTCCTTCTCTGTCTCTCTTTGTCTCTTGTTCTGTTTCTACTCCCTTCTCAACCCCCCTTCCCCTGCCCCTCCTCGCCCCAAAAAAAGGAAAGAAAAGAGGAAGGGAGACCAGACTTTGGGAAAAACGGCTTTATTTTTTCTTTTTGAATTACTTGTATATTCTATGGTAATCCTGTCAGGTGTACAGCTGGCAAAGATCCTCCCCGCCTCCATCCACCCCCCATTGTGTGGGTTGTATATTCATCTAACTGGTATGTAACTAAGGGTCACCCTGGATTCTGATCCCCCTGCCTCAGTGACTGTATCTTTCTTACCTGGCTGGATATTTAGGATAACTTTGTTTTTAGCTGTACTTCCTTTATGGAACACGATAAGGTATATACCATGTGTAAGCAGACGATTGCACACCATCCTCTGTCAACCTGAAACTAGCCTTATGCACGCAATTTGGCAGGATCAGAACAGTACAATCCCATTAGAGAAGAACCCCAGGAAAACCACCTGCAGCACCTTTTCAAAGGGTTTCACAATTGCAAATGAGGAACAATTTCCTGTGAAATTCGCTCTCTTCCCACATCCTCCGAGCAAAAAGGCATCGTGTGATCGGATAGGTTCTGGTAAGGGGGATTGGGCTACGGATGCGGATGCGGCTTTCTTTTCTTGTCACGACAATTTGCGGTGGCGTGTTGGGGGAAAGGTAAGGAAGGGCAAAGGCTGAATTTGAGGGAACTGAAATTTGAGCTGTAGAAGGCTTATAGGTAGGCGCCGAGGTGACAGGGAGACCTAGGAGTGGGCTAGAAACTGTTTCTTTCTAGGGTGGACGGAAAAGCTTGATGACCGGGGGGAAAAAAGAGACAGAGAATCAATTTGGAAAGAAGCACAGGGACGGGGTTGCGGAACTCCGGCAGGGAGCGCCCAGGCCACCCAGGCTGTGCTAGGACCTTTCTTGAAGCCCAAGTCCAGAGGACCGCGCCACAGCGAGAACAGATGGTGCGGAACGCCTTTTGCCCCGATGGGGAAAAGCCTTGGCACGGGATCGTACTCTCTCCAGTTTCACCTGAAGTTTGAGTAATACTCTGATTCCTATCTTCCTCTGAACGACCGGCCCACTATAGAAATGTAAGGGCTGGCCTTCGGGTAAGCAGAGATGGCTTGCATTTTTAGCCCGGAACCCAAGGGACATAAAATTACCCTAAAGTGGGTTGAGACGCTGCTTACTGTTTGATTATTCCCAACTCGCCTAGATTTCTTCATCTGAAAAGCAAGTCTCAGAACTATCGTTGGGTCTGTTATAGTTTATGCAAGTAAATTAAGCGACTGTAACTCTTCTAGTAGGAAAAGCTGGGGCGTTGGTCACCAGACGGATCATACAGTACCCGGGGCATAGATAGGCTCCTGGCACGGCACAGCCACAGTGGACCAACTCAAATAATGACAAAACCATTGGAGCACAGCCTGGACGCCAAGCCAGGTCCAGCACCTGGGCGGTGGCTGTGAGATGTAGGCGGGCGCTGTCCCTAGCGACCTGGGACTCGCAGCTCATTCCTGCCAGCCAGTGTCCGGACCTGCTGTGAGCAGTCTGCAGAGGCGGCTGGAGGGAGCGAGCGAGCTACAATGACTTTCAGGTAGTGAGTGTCCCTGGGCCCGAGGAACGTGGGCGCGCGGAGTTTGGGAGGAACAGGTATAAGGGTGGCAGCCCGCAGTGCTCAGACAGCGAGCAGCTGGCTGGTGGAGCCCCGGGAGTCTTCCGCGTGGGTGACAACGATCTCCCGGCACAGTGCGATCTCCCGGCACAGTGCGGGGGCCCTCCTGGCTAGACATCCCACCCTCTCCTCCCCGACTCAGCCACTGCGCTGGGTCAAACCTGAACCGGTTTTCCCATGGGAAAATCCGACCTGGAGGTTGTTCCACAGTCAAGAGCAAACCGGAGGTAGGGGGACAGTCCGAGCCGAGCGTGGGGTCGTGTTTTGGGGGTTCCCGGTGATCAGCAGGCAGAGCGGGGACCAGGAGTCTACCTGACTGAGTCTGGGACCCAGCTGTAGGATACGGGCTTAGGGAAGTGCAAGAGCTTGGATCCCTGAGTCCCTTTCCGTTCCAGAGTTTCACAGCAGCCCTCGCGGAATGTTGGTTCAGGAATAAGACGGTCAGCTGTACCTCAATCCACCGCACAGCACCGAACGCTGGAGAGGCTCAGAGGCTGACCATAATGAACGCGGAAAAAAAATGTACTTGGGCATGTTCGATTAAGTTTTACAAAGTACTCAGAATCAGAAATGAGTATGTGAGTTAGAAATCAGTTTTGTGTGTTACACCCCCAAAGGTTATTTTCTCTGATATCCCTTCCCCCCCCAACACCCCAGCAATTTCAAAGGCAGTCAAGGAGCGGTTGGTGAAGTGCTTACCTGACACTCAGGAAGCCGATCACAACTACTAAACTGCCTGGAAGTCAGAGGCCCGCAATTCTGAGGCCAGATGGACAAGAGAGCTCACAACTTTCAAATGTTCTGAAGGAGCCCCTCAGTTATGGTAACGCTTGCGGACTTTGCGCCAGGACTTGGTTTTTGGATTTTGTTTTGTTTGTTCGTTTTAAAAGCACACATTTGTTCCACAAAGCATGAAGGGAGAGAGGGGAGGAAGGCCGATCCTGCGCGTCCCGTGGTGCATTGCTTCGGGCTTCAGGAATCCCAGGGTCCTTCTATATTCTTTCTGGCTTCCTGCTTCCTGCAGGGGGGAGGAGGTGGGAGCTGGGACTTGTGTTTAACAGACTCAGTCAACATGAATGATGCTAATGAATTTAAAGCTGGCACATTTGGGGCCAAACTTTGTTTTTCCGTTCACTTACAAACAGCTAGAATTGCACCTTTAGATCGATGATTTTAACCCCTGCAGTTTGCTATTTTCCTGTTTTGGCTCACAGTGCTGGCCAGTTTGGCCTTGGGGAAACATGTCTTCTAACCTCTGACTTTCTGTCTCTGAAATGGCACAGTTCCCCTAAAAAACAAACAAACAAACAAAAAAAGCACACAAAAACCAAAACCAAACAAACAACCCCCCCCCCAAAACAAAACAAAAGCCCAAGAAGAAATTATTGCCTTTTAAACTAAACTGGCTATATTAATCATTCCATTCTTTTTTTTTTTCTTTTGGTTGTTTTTCGAGACAGGGTTTCTCTGAGTAGCTCTGGCTATCCTGGAACTCACTCTGTAGACCAGGCTGGCCTCAAACTCAGAAATCCCCCTGCCTCTGCCTCCTGAGTGCTGGGATTAAACTCGTGTTCCACCACTACCCGGCTATTCCATTCATTTCAAAAGCGGTGGCACATGTCTGTTTTGATGCTTTAAGGCCATCTTTTGCTACATTGTGGGTTTGAGGCCAGCCTGTGCTACATGGGACCTTGACTCCAAAGGTAGAAAAAGTTCAATTCATTTTATACCCTGGGGAGCACCTAGGAGAGGGCTCCAGGATTGCAGGTCTCTGTAAAGTGGATGGAAAAGCCTGATGAAAGGAAAGGGGAGGCCAGGATGGAGAGATGCACTCATTCCCCTGAAGCGCTGATTTAGGGTGAACCTAGGGTGTTCTGGATTCTCCCGGCAGCCTTCCTAACAACTCCTGTGAAGAACATACTGCGCTTATCTCCATCTTACAGTTGGGGAAATAGAGGGAGAAGGTTGTCTCAGGACGGTGCTGGGAGGAGCGGATTGGATTACAACAATTGTTTACTAGAATTTTATTTAACAAGTATTGGAAGACTTTCTCTCCTTCCTTCCTTCCCTTTCTCTCTCTCCCTCTCCCTCCCTCCCTCTCTCTCTCTCTCTCTCTCTCTCTCTCTCTCTCTCTCTCTCTCATTCTCACTTAAAAAAACAAAAAAACAAAAAAACTTAAGATTAAAGAAAAAAACCCAAAACCAGATATTGAATGGTCCCAACTATGTGCTGGGCATCTTGCTAGGTCCTGGCAATACAAAAGTCCGACTTCTTGGAGAAGTTGTAGCTGTAGTGTGTTTGACACCAGTATCAAAACAGATGTCCTGGGCAAAGGCTTTCCTTCCAGCCTCACGCTCTCCTCCCTCGGACCTTGAACAGTACCACATTTCTTTAAATGAGTTCACATCTGCTCAGTGAAGCTGAGCAGTTCTGAGGCCGGCTCCTGTCTGCAGGACATGCTCAGGGAAGTCGGGACAAATGGTCTTCAGCCTTGTTAGTGGCAGGGGGTCAAATTCATGTCTTCAGGGAGCAAGTGTTGAGTTTCATAAAAAAGAAGGAGGAGGAGGAGCCAGGAATATGTGTGTAGAACCAGGTATGTTGAGGTGAGTGGGGTGCCTCGTGGAGGGGGGCATGCTGAGGCATCTGTTCCCTCTGAGGTACCAGCCAGGGGGAGTTGAGAAGGAAGTAAAGAGAAGAAGGGGTAGGGGGGAGGAGAGGAGAGAAGAGGCTGACCAGGAACACATGGGGGGGGGGGGGAGGGAAGAGGTCAAACAGGACCCTTTATAGTAAGCCCGCCTACCTGGCTGTTGCCTGGTACCTGGTGGGCGGAGCCTGGAAGGATTGCTAACAGCCAGCACCTTTACATTTGGACCTGTCCAGCCAACCTGCTGGATTTTCATTTTTCCCCCTTTCCCGTTTTTTCTTTCCTTCCTCTCTCCTTTCTGCTTTAGAGATGGGGTTTCATGTAGCCCATGGTTGGCTTTGAACTCATTATGTATCCAAAGATGACCTTGAACTCGGGATTTCCCCTCTACCTCCAGGTACCAAGGTGGCAGGTTTTTTAAAATTTTGTTTTGTTTTGTATTTTTAGATTTATTATATGTAAGCACACTGCAGCTGTCTTCAGTTGCTGGGATTTGAACTCAGGACCTTCAGAAGAGCAATCATTTCTCTTAACCACTGAGTCATCTCTCCAGCCTCAATGGTGGCAGTTTTAACACCCTCTTCCTCTTTGGAATAGAAATGTTTTGGTAACCGATGAAGAAGCAATAATTATTTTCTTGCGTCTTTTGTTTTTCTATTTACTTATTTAGTGTATATATGTGTGTGTGTGTGTTCATGTGATCATCTTCAAGTGGTGCATGTGTGGAGAGTATAGGACAAATTTTGGGTGTCCACACCTTCCACCTTGTTAAGGCAGAGCCTTTTCTGTTTCTGCCAGTGGGAAGTGAACTCCAGGCTACCAGTCTAAAAGCCTCCTGAGGATTCTCTTGACCTTCCTTCCTATTTTGTCTTTTTTGCCATTGTTTTTTTTTTTTTTTTTTTTTTTTTTTTTTTTTTTTTACATTTCTTGTTCTTATGTTTTATTTGTTTGTTTGTTCTTTAGACAGGGCCTCACTATGTAGCCCTGGCTGTCCTAGAAGCTATGTAGATCAGGCTGGCCTCAAACTCACAAAAGATCCCAAACACTGGGATTAAAGACACAGGCACTTTGCCTGGGGCTCCTGAAAGGGCTTAAAAGGGGAGAGTATAGGGTGGTTAGGTGAGTGTGGCTAGGCGGCGTGGGGGGAAGGTGTCCAGGCGGGCCCTTGCCTGGGCACCTCTGCCCCTGAGGGACCACACACACACACAGACATGGTATAGAATAGAGTTTATTGAGAGTAGGGGATGGGAGCTAGAGGTAGAGAGATAGAGAGAGGTAGAGAGAGAGAGAGAGAGAGAGAGAGAGAGAGAGAGAATAGAGAGAGAGAGAGAATAGAGAGAGTGGAGGGGGGAAGAGCCCCAGGGGCAGAGAGGTGAGAATGTGGGACAGCGGAGAGCAAAGAGAGAGAGGAGGAGCAAGTAGCCCCTCTTATAGTGGGCCAGATCTCTGGGGCGGGGCATACCTGGCTATTGCCAGGTAGGTGTGGGGTGAAGCTTAGACAAAACCCCAACAGCTCCCTCTCCCATTTTGTAGCAGAAATGCTGAGAGCTCCTGCCTTTGGCTTTTTATGTGGGTTCGGGGTCAAACTCAGGGCGCTGGGTTCCCACAGCAAGTATGTTTGCTGGCTGAACCTTTCCCCCAGTTTTTCTTTCATTTTAGGGTAATACAAAAGGTATATATTTTTTTAGAGATTTTTCAAATTGTGTGAAATAGGTATGAAGGAAAGGGTTAACAAAGGCCTCGG
Organism: Apodemus sylvaticus; assembly: GCF_947179515.1. Classification (NCBI taxonomy): domain Eukaryota; kingdom Metazoa; phylum Chordata; class Mammalia; order Rodentia; family Muridae; genus Apodemus; species Apodemus sylvaticus. The sequence goes on from NC_067481.1 coordinate 27,207,136, forward strand.
ATGTAGCTCAGTGATAGTGTGCTCCTCTAGTTTGCATGAGGGTGGGAGTTCACTCTGTATTACCCAAAGGGGCAGAGCTTAGTGAGCTAAGATGTTTAATTCATACTTAGTAAAAGATTACACTTCCTGAGCCAAGCATTGTGGGTCTCCGGTCTCATGGATCTGGGTCTACAGGGGCAGTGGGAGCAGAGACCTCCAGAGAGGGATTCAGAAGCCCTGTGAGCGCGGAAGGTGAATGAACCACACCAGGACCCGCAGTCAGGAGGCAGACTTTACTCAGGGTGACTCAAGGCTTATAAAGTTTTGGGGAACTGAGGGTAGGGACACCCAGGATAAGCAAAGGTCATTGGCTGGAAGCTTAGGGTATCTGGAATGTCTCATTAGCATGGAGAAGCATTTCAGGTACTGTCAGGAGAAAGGAATTGGTCCTATAATCTAATTGAGCCTACATGACATTTCTCGGGCTGGTGAGATGGCTCCGTGGGTGAAGTCCTTGGCACACTGCAGACCAGAGACTAATCCCTGGACCCCATGCAGGAAAGGAAGAACCCATTGCATAAGGTTGTCCTCCCATCTCCACATTTGCATGGTATATGTGCCCCACCCCATGCCTGTGCACCTGAGCACATACACTCTCTAGCAAACACACACACACACACACACACACACACACACACACACACACCAAGAGAGGCATGGTGGCTCATTTCTTTAATCTCACCACTCCAGGGGTAGAGACAGGCAGATCACTATGAGTACAAGGCCAGCCTGGTCTACATAGAGAGTTTTAGGAGAGTCAAAGCTATATAGAGGGGCCCTGTTTTAAAACAAAAATTAACAAATAAACAAAGCAACAACAACTAACCCCTAAAAGCTTTTGTTTACATGGGGTATTTTTCTTGCTACTTGACAAGTTGTGAATTAAAGCTGAGACCATTTAAAGATACTTAGGAATTCATTAAAAGTCACAGGGCTAGGAGTGGAGTTGGGGTGCTAGCACCACAGTCAATAAAATTAATCAATCAATCACAACTGTACTAGGTGTTATCCCAAATTCATTTATTTATGAATTATGTAGCCTAGGCTGGCCTGGAATTTGCTTTCTAGCCTTAGCCTCAGCCTCTTGAGTTCTGAGATTACAGGTATGCCCTGCCATGCTCAGGTTTAAACATATTTTAATAAAAACATGACTATAATTAGTTGTGTCTTATATAAGTACAATTAGACGTGAGTAAGTCTCCATATCCACTTCCTGCCTCAGTCCTGTGCCTTTTGCTTAGAGGTTGTAGATTTTCTTCAGGTGAAACTCTGCGAGTTCGTCATATGGAAACAAGCTTCTGAATGAGAGAGAGAGAGAACATGACTGTTTCTAGGTGTGGTGGATGAGACAGTTTATTGTAGCTATAAGGGAGAACAGAGCCAGAGGTGGAGACGTCAGGGAGAGGCCAGAGTGGACAGGAGTAGACTGAGGAGAGATGGGAGGGGAGAGGAGACAGGAACTAGGTCAAGAGGTCAGGAGGGGGCTGGAGAGATGGCTCAGTGGTTAAGAGTACTGACTTGCTCTTCCGAAGGTCCTGAGTTCAAATCCCAGCAACCACATGGTGGCTCACAACCATCTGTAATGAGATCTGATGCCCTCTTCTGGAATGTCTGAAGACAGCTACAGTGTACTTACATATAATCTTTACTTACATATAAATCTTTACTTACATATAAATCTTTAAGAATGAGAGAGAGAGAGAGAGAGAGAGAGAGAGAGAGAGAGAGAGAATGAGAGGAGAGAGGTCAGGAGGAAAATGGTTAGGTTTATGGTTATGGGGTGGGGGTGTGGTGTGCCAGCCAGGAGGCCCAGAAACAGGTAGGCAATGAGGAGAGAGGTCAGGAGGAAAATGGTTAGGTTTATGGTTATGGGGTAGGGGGTGTGATATGCCAGCCAGGAGGCCCAGTAACAGGTAGGCAATGAGGGATGCAGGGAGGACCTGGGGCCAGCATCTTGCTTTGACAATGTAAAGTAGGTACTTAGCTGGGCGGTGGTGGTGCACGCCTGTAATCCGAGCACTCAGAGGCAGAGGCAGGTGGATTTCTGAGTTCGAGGCCAGCCCGGTCTACAGAGTGAGTTCCAGGACAGACAGGGCTATACAGAGAAACCTGTCTTGAAAAAACCTAATCCAAAGCACTTCAGTAGTTTGTCTGGGGTTTGGGACTTTAACAACTTCCTCCTCAGTAAATCATCTGAGACCATCACCAAAGTTATGTGCATGTTTGCTGACTGCAAAAGCCAGTGTGAGAAAGAACTACACAACCAGTTACCGCAGTGAGCGGAGGAGTTTGTCTCCAGACACGCAGTCAAGATGGAACCCTATGACCTGACCATAGGACTTCCGATGTCGAGCAGACAGTTTGCCTTTGATGCAACCACTTGATAACCACAGCTGAAGACATTCTGGTTCCCAGAAAAACCATAGGGAGACAGCTCACAGTGTGTTGTTTGACAGTTCCTTCCTGCTTTGTGACAAGTTATTTCTCTACTCGTGAAAGCAGCCAACTCAAACCAGATTAGATTATATTAACGGCAGGTTTAATCGGAAGCTGGTCTGGGACCACTTCACTAGCCCCAAGGACTGAGGTCAGGGAAGTCGCTGTGGGAAGGGGAGGGGGAAGAGAAAGAGAAAAAGAGCTCTCAGAAAGAAAGAGAGAAGGAGAGCAGTAAGGTCAAAATGTCTGGATTATACAGGGAAGAGACTCTAGGGGAAGGGTAGCACAACCTCTGGGCTGGAAAATTCATCCTTGGGGACAGGGTATGCCAGGTAGGGACTGAGGGATGCTGGGAGAACCTGGCGGCCTGGTCGGCTTTGGAATGTAAATTATGCACCTCAGTCACCCATTCCCACCCCAGGGTCTGAAACCCTTTTCTGTAGACTCCAGACACCTGGACAGGATGAACTCAAGCTTTGGGCTTCCAGAGCAAGCACTTTTACTTGGGACCCCATAGGAGTCATTTTCAAAGCATTTAAAATTATTTTTTAATTATTTTAATAAAATAGTTAATTATTTAAAATAAAATTTTTAATAAATTTTATTTTTAATATAATTAAAATTATTTAAAATTAAAAAACATTTCAAATCTATTAGGAAAACAACAGAGATTTAAACATACAATAAGAAGAGGGGTCTCAGAGAAAAGATCAGACATCTCAAGGGTCACTATAGTGATTTCCTAAGATGGAGTCACCCCAAATTATTTTTGCATCTTTTATGATTTGAAGAGTAGTTTTGTTTGGTTGCATTTATTTGATGTTGAATTTAATCCAACACCTTCATTTCTTTGAGGGCAGCTTTTCCTCCTGTGTGATATCTTTTGGTTTAGGGCAGTGAGGATCATCTGCATGAGGCAGGGGAGCTCCTGTGTAGGTCATCCTGCCTGTGAGCTCTATCAATAGAGCAACCTAGCTTGAGCACCTGGATATGTTCACTGTGCAGAGAATCTACACCCAACCTTGAAGCTCAGTTGTATTCTTGTCTGTATTTGCTTATGTGTGTGGGTGTGGGTGGTTTTTGCCTGCTTGTATGCATGTATGTGAACCTCATGTGAACCCAGTGACCTAGGAGGTCTGAAGAGGGGGCTGGCTCCCCTGCCTTCAGACCTCTTGTTGCTGGGCATTCCTGCTTTCTTGGGTCCCACATCCACAGGCCTGGGCTTCTCTCTTCCTACCCAGCGCCCTCTTCCTGTCAGCCACTAAGGTTTATACTTCCCTGCCCTGATTTTTCTTTCAAACACTAATGACACAGCCTTCAGTTTCCTTCTGAATTTACTTTAAAGTTCTTTCATTAGCAAGACTGAGTACCCATAAAAAGGAACTCCAGTTCTCTGGTTCCCACCTCCCTGTTCATGTTAGCTAAACACTGAGTTACACCCCACAGCTCTGCTCTTAACCTTTCTTGGGAAAAGTTTCAGTAGTTTAGTAAGTTGTTAACCAGCAATGTTGGATAGTTTTATGTAAACTTGACACAAACCAATGTCACCCAAGAAGAAGGAACCTCGATTTAGAAAATGCTTCCATGAGATCTAGCTGTAAGGTGCTTTTTTAATTAGTGATTGATGTCAGAGGGACCAGCCCATTGTGTGCGTGACCATCCCTGGTCTGGTGGTCCTGGGTTCCGTAAGAAAGCAGGATGAGCAAGCCAGTAAGCAGCACGCCTCCGTGGCCTCTGCATCAGCTTCTGCCTCCAGGTCCCTGTCCTGTTTGAGTTCCTTGATGATGAACAGAGAATTGAGAATTGAGACTATAAGCCAGATAAACCCATTCCTTCCCAACTTGCCCTTGGTCATGGTGTTTTATCACAGTAATGGTAACCCTATCTAAAACACAAGCTTTATTTCAGAAATATTTTTTCACTATGCAGGTATTTTTAAAAGTTCTGATATATATATTTAAATATTCTGTATCTTCCATCATAAGTGTTTCTATAGTCAGTGGCCATGAAGTTGGTGGGCAGAGTGCACAGAAATAATGAGTTAGGGGCTGGAGAATGGGTTAAGAGCCATTACACTTACATAGTTTGCATACATTACATAGGTCGTGTAGAAGACCTAAATTCCCAGTACACATGGTGGGTAGCTCACAAGTGCCTGTAACTTCATCTCTAGGAGAGCCAGCGCCCTCATCTGGATTCCGCAGGCACCTACACTCACATAGACAGACACAAAATTAAAAATAAAACAAGTCTTTTAAAAACTAATTAAAATTTTATTTCATTTTATGTTCATTGGTGTTAAGGATATCAGATCTCCTGGAACGAGAGTTATAGACAGTTGTGAGCTGCTGTATGTAGGTATTAGGAATTGAACCTATGACCTCTGGAAGAGCAGCCAATGCTTTTAATCACTGAGCCATCTCCCCAGCCCCAAATCAAATAGTCTTTTTTTTTTTTTTAAAAGAGCTTCTAAAGCAAACGCCAAATCTTGAAAAACATAACCACCACCACTACCACCAACACCATCACCACACTACAATCACACCACCACCACCACCACACTACAATCACACCACCACCACACTACAATCACACCACCACCACCACCACCACCACCACCACCACCACCACCACAACCATCACCACCTTCTTGTGTGGGAATAAGAGAAAGAACCACCTAGGACTCAGGCTTCAGCTGTTGCCCGTTTCTGCTCTTTTTAAAAGCAAACCCTGTCAGTGGCATAAGAGCTGGAAAGGACGTGATGCTAACTACCCCCCCCCACACACACACACACAGATGACTACCCTGAGTCTTTATTTTGGCATCAACTTTAGAAGGTGTACTCGCAGTGGATCTTTCTTGGATCTTTCTTAGGTGTTATTCTAGCAGCCTCCATGAAAGCACACAAACTGTGTTATTTTAACAGGATAAAATCTTTTTACTTATTCAGTAAAAATTAAACCTTCATTAATAATCTCCTACCACAACAATCTCTGTTAATGATTAAACCGTAAGATCTGGCTAGAGCTGGATCTAGGGAGTCAGAAGTCTAAGACTGTGGGGCTGTGGGTGTGACTCAGTGGGAGAATGTTTGCTGGACGTAGAGAAGGCTGTGGGATCAACCAGTAGCATTACCAAAAAGTCCAGGTCCAGGGATTTAAATCAACCACAGTGTCCCACACCTGTAATTCTGGCACTTGGGCTAGGGGGTAGAATCGGAAGGACGGGGAGTCCCAGGGGCAAGAAAGGGCAGGAACTCAAGGTTATCTTTGGCTAGATGGTGAAATTGTCATCAGCCTGTCATTTTTGTTTTGTTTTTTAAAGATTTATTTATTATATGTAAGTACACTGTAGCTGTCTTCAGACACACCAGAAGAGGGCATCAGATCTCATTACTGATGGTTTTGAGCCACCATGTGGTTGCTGGGATTTGAACTCAGGACCTTCGGAAGAGCAGGATGGCTCTTGACTGCTGAGTCATCTCTCTAGTCCTTGTTTTGGTTTTTTAAAAGAAAAGTCCAAGAGCCACGGAGATGGCTTAGCATATAAAGGTTCTTGCTTCCAAGAAAAACAAATTGCATTAAATACCTGATTTCTGCATGGTAGGGAAGAAAGAGAACTGACTCCCAAAATTGGCTTTTGACCTCTATATGTGTGCCAGGGCACACGCACACTGCTGTACATCCTCCAACACTAACTAACTAACTAACAAACAAACAAACAAATAAATAAATAAATGGATTTTAAGAGCCTTAAGAATCGAAGAAAATAAAGGTCTGTTTTCTTGTTAGTGTTTCTGAAACTTGATTAGTTTAAATGAATGTGTTTTGATACCATTTTACAAATTTCAGACATTAACAGGTATACATAACAAAGGTAGTGAGACTTCCCCATACACACACACACACACACACACACACACACACACACACACACACACACATTTCATGAGGTTATTCTGTTTTTTGATTCCTGGATCAATAATGGTGCATTAAAATCACTAGCTCTTTTGAAAGCTCAGCCTGGAGTATGACCACCCCCCATTTTTTCTTTGATCGTTTTTTGTTTGTTTTGGGGGGGGTGTTGTTTTGTTTCTCCTTTCTTTTCTTTTCTTTCTTTCTTTCTTTCTTTCTTTCTTTTCTTTCTTTTCTTTTCTTTTTTTTTTTTTTTTTGGTTCTTTGAGAAAGGGTTTCTTTGTGTAGCCCTGGCTGTCCTGGAACTCACTCTGTAGACCAGGCTGGCCTTGAACTCAGAAATCCACCTGCCTCTGCCTCCCAAGGGCTGGGATTAAAGGTGTGTGTGTGTGTGTGTGTGTGTGTGTGTGTGTGTGTTATGAGTGTCTGTATGTACACCATACATGCACACGTGCCCAAGGAGGCCACATGAGGGTATCTGGTCAGATTTTCCCAACCTGGAGTTGTAACTGTGAGCTGCTGTTTGAGTTCTGGGAACTGAACCTCACTCCTCTGCAAGAGAATCAGGTGCCTTTAAACCACTGAGCATCTCTCCAAGCCCCTGCTATAGCTGTTTCTGTGTATGCATAATTTATTAGTTTTATATTTTGTGATTAAAAATGTGTATTTAAGGTGGGCCATGGTGCCTTTAATCCCAACACTACAGAGGCAGAGGCAGGTGGGTCTCTGAGTTCGAGGTCAGCGAGTCTGGTGTACAAAGTGAGTTCTGGGACAGCCAGGGCTACACAGAGAAACTCTGCCTCAAAAACAACAACAAAAAATATATATTTAAAATTTAATATTTCCTCTTTATATATAGTTCTAGCATATTTCATAGTGTAGTATGCTCTGGATTTGTGTTGTTATTTCAAAGGATTAGGAGGTATGACCTTGTTGGAGGAAATGTGTTACTGGCGGTGGGCTTTGAGGTTTCAAAAGCCCATGCAAAGCCCAGAGCATCTCTGCCAGCGAATCAGGACATGGCTTTCAGCTCCTTCTCCAGCACCATGCTTCCTACCATGATAATAATGAACTAAACCTCTGAAACTGTAAGCCAGCCCTGATTAAATGTGTTCTCTTTTAAGAGTTGCTTTGGTCCTGGTGTCTCTTCACAGAATAAAATTGATAAAGACAAGATGTTATCATGAGGGCTGGGGTCCCTGCAGGTATCAGACCGGGAATTGAACTGCATGAGAAGATAAGACTGAAAACTCTTTGCAGGCTAACTTTGGGGAGTCTAATGCCACGTGGTTTATTGCTGGCATATTTAAAGCATGGTACAGTTTGGGGAAGGTTTCCGGGTAGCAATCAGTCCAATTGCAGGTTCACCATAAAGCTTAAGGTGTGACTACTTAGGAACTCTATTATAAAGTCTATGTGCCCAGGAGGGTGGGTTCTGTAGCTAAAAGGATTAGACTTTAGTGTGGTCTCTGACCACTAGCACAGAGCTCAGCAGGCTATAATGTGCATATGACACTTCCCCTAAGGATCTAGGGAGGGGAAGAGTCATTCTCAGGAATAAGTTATTCTGCGATAATCATTCTGGGGAACTGGGTGAGGCCTGCCTAGCTATAGCAAAGGGTGGGTGGGCTGCTTTCACAGATAGCCGAAAGGTCACCCGGTTATTAATAAAACCCACTCTCAGCTTTCTAGATGGAATGCAGGTATTGATTTTTATCTCCTCCATCGTGGAGACACCTCTGTGCGATTAACATTCCTGCTTCTCTTAGTTCTTCTCTGTGAGCACAAGGATTTCTATGGCCCCAACATCATGAAATCCAGGTTAGCCGGGCAGTGGTGGCACAGGCCTTTAATCCCAGCACTTGGGAGGTAGAGGAAGGGGAAGCTCTACATTCAATGGCTCAGGGATTGCCAGCCTGTTTGAGGATTATAGCTACCACAGCCCTGCTGATTAAGGACGCTGACAAGGTAGCCATGGGTCAAGAACTTTTTATCATCACCCCTCAAACTATCGAGGGGATCCTGAAGAACCTACCCAGCCTCTAGCTGTCCAATGCCAGGCTGATACACTTCCAAGATTTGCTCCTAAATCCCCTTCACATAAGGTACAACATGTCATCCTGCAACCCTACTACCCAACCCATCCTCAGATATACAACATGACTGCTCTATAGATTGGGTGCATGTTCAGAACATTAGGCCGGACCTGACTGACATACCCTGGGCAGATGTTGAACACATCTACTCCATGGATGGAAACAGTTTTGTTCAGCATGAAACCAAGTATCCAGGGGTGGCAATAATGGATTTGACATGGGACTCTGTTGTCTGGGTAGTTGCTCTGCCACCAGGAACATTGGCCCAAAAAAGCTGAGCTGATATCCTTGACCCAAGCTCTAAAGCTGGTACAAGAGGCCAGAATCAATATCTACTCTGATAGGAGATATGTCTTTGCTACTGTGCATGTGCATGGGTCTGTAGAGGGGATATTGACTGCAGATGGGAAAACAATTATAAAAATAAAAAAGAGATATTGGCTCTACTGTCAGCACTATGGTTCAGGATGGCTGTAATCCATTGCCCAGGGCATCAAAAGGGACTGTAAGAGTCTGTCAGGAGACCCCACCCCCTCCACCCCCCCCCCCCCGACTCAATAAGGCCACAGGGACTGGAATCACTGCAATCTGCAAGAGGTTTATTGTTCCAATGTACACTGGGGTCCCCCAGCATGCAGGCAAGAGGAGCCCCTGAGCTCACAAATCATACCCTTTTTATGAACATTTTGGTGGGAAGTTAATCAGTCGCCTGAGTTGGATGACTGCGATTGGTCAACCCTGAGCAACATTTAAAATTATTAGTCAACTTGAATGGGGGGGGGGGTTGTCTCTGCCATTTTGTCCTGTCCTGCCCACCTTGAGCTATTTGTGGTTTTTCCTGGCATTGTCTTTTAAGCCCAGTTACTTCCTTCTCTGGACTCACGTAGGCCAGGTGCTTCTTCTGTTCAGGCCATTTCCTTATCCATCCTCCCCCAGGCAGTGCTGGGCAGAATGCAAAGTTTCAGTCCAGCTTTTAACCCCCATTCTGGGTCATGAGGAGCTGGTCTGCTGTTTGACAGGGTTCTCACAAGACCATCAGAGAGAGCCAGGGAAACAGGATGGCTTGTAAGGCAGCCAGGGTGCCAGCATGACTCCCAACGCCCACATTTTGGTAGCCTTGCCACCTCCTGCCTTCCCGACTGTGCCTGACTATACTTCAGAGAACAAAAAGGATCAGGCCAAGTGCAAAGGAATCTACAGAAAAAATGGATGATTGTATACCAATGAAGGTCATGCCATCCTACCTGAGGAGTTCGCCAGACAGCTCATCCACCAAACCCACCAAGCCTCACATTTGGGCCACTGAAAACTAAATAAAAAATTTCTAAGAGGGTAAAATACAAAATATTTGATATAGGACACTGACCAGGCAATTTCAAATTGCCCCACCTGCCAGGCTATGAATCCTTCCTCCCCCAGCCAAGAAACTTCAGGAACTAGAATCAGAGGCTAAAAGCCTGGAGCCAATTGGGAAATGGATTACACAGAGGTAAAAACAGGAAAATATGTGTATAAATATCTATTCATAGTTATAGATACCTTTGCAGAATGGGTAGAAGCCTACCCAACAAAGGAGACTGCCAATGTAACTACAAAGATTTTGAAAGAAACCATACAGAAACCTGTCCTACTTGGGTCAGAAAATGGACCAGCACTCATCTCTCAGGTAGCCCAATCTTTAAAACAACCCTTGGGAACTAACTGAAAACTACATTGTGCCTACAGACCCCAAAGTTCAGGTCAGGTAGAGAGGATGAATCGGACCCTGAAGGAGGCCTTGACTGGCCAAATTAACCCTTGAAACTGATGATAACTAGATGTCTCCCCTACCTTATGCCTTATATAAGCCAAGCTTTCAGCCAAGAGGTTAAGAGCTACCTACTCCTCCTTGGCACAAAGCTAGAATAGTTAGTTTGAATCATAGCATCACCCAGACCCCCAGAGATAGAACCCACCAATCAAGATAGAAGTTTCCTACCTCTCCCTAGTGTTCCTCTTTTTGGCTTTAAAACTGAATGTGCGAATTCAGTTGAGGTCCTTCCATCCCAATGGATTTGGGCCCCTGCACACAGGAATAAATGTTCTTTGCGTTTTGCATACTGTTGGAGTCTGGGGTATCGTTCCTCGACAATTCATGGACTCTAACAGTGGCTGCTTTCTCCCCTTGTCCAAAACTTCTGCCTGAGGCTAAATTGAAGAGTTATTAACAGTGTTGGCAAAAGAAATTTCAAGACAGCCTAGTATTGACTGTGTCACATGGTTATTAGTGGCTGTTCTTATACTGGCCTATAATGAAAAGGAGCAAGATAAGCAAGGAAAATAAAACAATGTGCAGTCTGAGGAGAAAGGGTACAGCAGGGAAAGTAAAGGAAAGTCTGGTCCCAAGTGGGGTTAAGGGATCAACAACCTCAGGATGCAACCCCAACCCGCTAAACTTTCTACTTGGGAAAGGAAGTAAAGAAAAGCTAAAGGCTAGGCATGGTGGAGCATGCCTTTAATCCCAGCACTGGGGAGGTAGAGGCAGGTAGATCTCTAAGTTTGAGGCCAGGCTGGTCTACAGAGTGAATTGCAGAATAGCCAAGTGTAAGCAGTGAAGGAAACCATTGAAAATAGAAATCTGAATCAGGCCTGGTAGCACATGGTTTTATCCCAGCACGTGGGAGGCAGAGGAAGGCAGATCTCTGTGAGTAGGAAGCCAGCCTGGTTTATAAAGCAGGTTCCAGGACAGTCAGGGCTGTTTGTTACACAGAGAAACTGTGTCTCAAAAACAATACAAAAAACAACAAAAAACCCAACAACAACAAACCTAAAAACCAACCAACCAAAAACCAAAAAATCCGGTGAAAATGTATTTGAACGAGGAGGCCATGTTCCAGTCCGAACAAGCAGCAGAACTTTTAGCTTCAGCCATGCGGTTCTAGCTTTGGAGTCAAGTGTACAAGAAAGAGGTTATGGAATCTCCTCTATGACTCAGGAAGGCCTTTGAGCCCAGACAGGTCTCAGGAGTGTTCCTTCATAGAGGCCCAGAGAGGCCATTGTGTGAAGTGTATAAAGGTGAAGTGTGGATTGCCTTGAGACCCCACGATGTTGGAGGCATCAGAGTCATAGGATTTCTGCAGAGAAAAGCTGCTAACAGGCAATGGAACCAGCGCAGGAGAAAATATGTTGCAGTCAACAAAGCTGAAAGGCGTTAGAGATCTGAAGAGCACTTTTACATCAGACATGGAGATGCAGACTTTGGAGTTTGCCCAGCTGGGTTTTGGTCTTGCTTTGGTCCAATGTTTCCTCACTGTGCTCCTTCTCCGTTTTGGGATGGAAATGTATAATTTTGCCATTGTTAGAAGTATGGGATCTTTTTTTTTTTTCATTTTGATTTTACAAAAGGTAATGCTTAAGAGCTTGCTATGAGCATCAGAGACTTTGGACTTTTAACCATTGTTGAGACTGCGATAGACTACGGGAACGTTTGGAGGAAGACTTCGTTCATTTTGCATTAGGGTGTGGCTATATAAGGGTCAGGGAGTGACAGGTAGTGGTTTGAATGAAAATGAACTCCCCATAGGGGAAAAAGGCCCCACAGGGAGTGGTAGTATTAGGAGGTGTGGCCGTGTGGGAGGAAGTATGTCACTGGGGGTCGGCTTTGAGATTTCAGAAGTCCAAGTCAGGCCTAGTGTCGCTCTTTCTTCATGCTGCCTTCGGGTCCTGATGTAGAACTATCAGCTGTCTTTCTATTTTTTGTTTGTTTGTTTTTCAAGACAGGGTCTCTCTGTATAGCCCTGGCTGTCCTGGAACTCACTCTGTAGACCAGGCTGGCCTCAAACTCAGAAATCTGCCTGCCTCTGCCTCCCAGAGTGCTGGGATTACAGGCGTGTGCCACCACTGTCGGGCTTAGCTGTCTTTCTAATACCATGTCTATCTGTGCTCTGCTCTGCTTCCTGACATGGATTAAACTTCTGAGCTATAACCCAGCCCCGATGAAATGTTTTTCTTTACAAGGCTTCCTGCCATGGCTGTGGTGTCTCTTCACAGCAATAAATTCCTAACCAGAAAGGATTAAATGGGTGACTTGTTAAGGCTCAGGAAGTTTTGAGTCACAATATTCCTTCAAGGAAGGAGGAGGACACACTCAAAATGTAAACGAACAACTAAGGAGATATACAGGGCGCTCCCTAAGACTATAGAGACAGTAAGCAGGCGTTGGGAAACTATGCTTTTCCACCACCCACAGAGCTGCGTGCAGGAGACTCTCAGAGCTATTGGGGAGAAGTGAGCTCAGGGTACAGCTTTCCTGTGTCCTGAGCTGTCAGCAGTGTCCTGCATCATCTTTTGGCGATGCCGCTGCCTTTGGATTGTCTCTTCTCCTGTAAGAAACCTCTCACCCAGATTCCCAATCAGTTGATTGCTTCACCGAGTTGCTTTTGGTATAATCATTATGTTGCTCTGTTGCCATTCCCTATTTAGAGTCAACAAGTGTTTGTTGTCCCCTCCCCTGGAAGAAGGAAAGACCCACCCTGAGTGCTGGTAATACTGTCCCTTGGGCTGGAATTCCACTCTCTCAACTTCCTGTTTTGCTTTGATGTGAGGAACCCTCTGGAACCTTCTTTGCATTGACTGACTGAACTTTTTAAACTGTCTGTAATGGGGCCCGATGCCCTCTTCTGGTGTGTCTGAAAACAGCAGCAATGACAGTGTCGTGAGCCCTGACTTCAGATGCTTGTGCTTAAACTTCAGCTCTCCCCTCCCCCTCCCCATCAGTTCCCCTCCCCCCTCTCCCCATCCCTTCATTTGTGATTTTTCTGGGTCCTTTTTGTCACTTGATTCTTTCCTTCTCTGTTTTTGAGTTGTCTTAAGAAATGTTTTTCACCTTCTTTAAGGCAGAGCCTCTGCCTAGTGGTGGTGGTGGTGGTGGTGGTGGTGGTGGCGGCACATGCCTTCAATGCCAGCACTTGAGAGACAGAGGCAGGCAGTTCTCTGTGAGGTTGAGTTCAGCCTCTATAGAGCCAGTCCCAGGAAAGTCAGGGCTAAACCTTTTCTCAGAAGACAGTAACAACTAAAGAGAGAGAGAGAGAGAGAGAGAGAGAGAGAGAGAGACAGAGAGACAGAGAGACAGAGAGACAGAGGGAGGGAGAGAGAGAGAGAGAGAGAGAGAGAGAGAGAGAGAGAGAGAGAGAGAGAGGGAGGGAGGGAGAGAGAGAGAGAGAAGTCTCTTATTGTCTTGGAGTTGACCATTAGACTGGCTGGTCAGTGAACCCCTGTCCCTATTGTCTTCCTGTTTAGCTTCATGCCCATCTTTAAAACATTAATCAGAGCTGGAGAGATGGCTCAGCAGTTAAGAGCACTGTCTGATCTTCCAGAGATTTTGAGTTCAATTCCTAGCAACTGTACTGTGGGTCACAACCATCTGTAAAGGGATCCAGTGCCCTCTTCTGTATGTCTGAAAACAGTAATAGTGTACTCATATACATAAAATAAATGAGTAATTTTTTAAAAAAGTAATCCAGTTGTGGTGGTGCATGCCTTTAATCTCAGCATGAGAGGCAGAGGCAGGTGGATCACTATGAATTCAAGGCCAGTATGATCTACATAGTGAATTCCAAGCCGGGCAGGCTTTTATGGTGGGACCTATCTCAAACAAAACAATGTCAGACAAATGAAGATTATTATTATTGAGAGTATGAATGTCCATGAGCAAATGCCATCCATGGCTTGGGTGTGGGTGTCGGAGGACATCTTGTGGGACTTGGTCCTGTCCTTCCACCCTAGGCTCTCGAATGAAGTCCTCAGGTTTGCATGGTGAGCGCTCTTGCCCACGGAACTGTACCCACCTTTTTCCAGGGTTGCAGGAGACTGAACTCGGCCCTCGTGTGCAGCATTCCTGTCGACAGGATTTATCTCCCCAGCTCTCAAGATCAAAAAATCTAATGTGTTTCCCCTTTTCCTTGTGTCTTTTGCCAGCTCCAGTTTTCCGTGGTTCCTCAAGACATTAGCCATGATTCTAGGACTTGCCACTGTTGTGTTTATGGTCCGAAGTGTGGTAGAGTTCAGCACCTTCAAGCCAAAGTTCCCGAGGCCTGCGTCGGTGGACCCAGTGCTGAAACTTCTACCAGAGGAGCACCTGAGGAAACTCTTTACCTACAGCGGTGTCTGGTGAGACTCTGGCACCCAGGCCTCACCGTTGTCTCCCTCGATGTCTCGTCCCTGCTTCTCCGTGGGTCTTAGACACTGTAGACAATTCTGAACCGGTGCTGGTTACTAAAGCGAGTCACAGAGACCAGGTGTGGTCTGTGGGATCCAGTCTCCGTTTCCTACAGTAACTTTGCAGCTCCGTTGGGAGGATGCTGCTTCAGGCCATCTGCCCTAAGGGGGCGGGGCTGCCACCGGAAGTGCCTGTGGCTCTTAAAGAAGCAAGATGGAAGGGACAATTCTAGAGAGGGCTGTTGGGCATGGTGGTGCACTCAGAAGGCTGAGGTGGAGGGGTTACCATGAGTTGAGGCCAGCCTGGACCACATAGACAAGATCTCATGTCAAAAAAGGAAAAGAAGAAAGAAAAGAAAGTGGGAACAGTCTTTTTTGTTTTGTTTTGGGGATTTTGTTTGTTTTTTGTTTTTATTCGAGACAGGGTTTTTCTGTGTAGCCCTGGCTGTCTTGAAACTCACTCTGTAGACCAGGCTGGCCTCGAACTCAGAAATCCACCTGCTTCTGCTTCCCAAGTGCTGGGATTAAAGGCCTGTGCCACCATCACCTGGTAGGGAACATGCTTTAGACTCTCCCTTCTTCCCCACTCCCTCATCCTGTCTGTGTGAGGCAGGGTTGGTGGGGTGGGGGGAGTGGGAGGTGGTGGTGGTGGTAGTGGGAGGTGTGGGGGGGGGTCAGAGGCGGGGGAGGCTGTCACTGCTGGGTGGTTGCAGGATGTCAACCCAGTTAGGACAGTGTGAGAGACACATATGTTTAGGGCTAAGGTCCCACCCTCCAGGCAGTCATCCATGTTTAAAATTTCTTCCTCGTTCTAGGCTCTTCCCCAAAAATCAGTGTGACTGTGACTCTGGCAAACTGCAAATGCAATATAGGTATCAGGATGCCTACAACCAGAAGGACCTTCCAGCTGTGAATGCCAGAAGACAGGCAGAATTTGAGCACTTTCAGAGGAGGTGATGCGGGCTCTTGGGTTTCTGGGAACAGCAAACACTCAAGTGCTTGAGAGAGTGAGGAATCCTGAGAAAAAGTCTGGACCTCGCCCTCCTGAGGGGCCCCTGAGAGAAACTATTGGGACCAAGCAGAGAAAGACAATGGAGAAGAGCATTCTCCAAGAAAGATTGGAAGGGTTTTGTGCACATGAAAGATTTTAATGAGGGGCTAGAGAGATGGCTCAGAGGTTAAGAGCACTGGCTGTTCTTCCAGAGGTCCTGAGTTCAAATCTCAGCAACCACTTGGCGGCTCACAATCATCTGCAATGGGATCTGATGCCCTCTTCTGGTGTGTCTGAAGACAGCTATAGTGTACTTATATATAATAAATAAATAAATCTTTTTTTAACAAAGTAGCTAAGAGCAAAGAGATTTTAGAGCAGAGGTTTCCAAGTTTCTGAATACTGAGATCTTTAATACAGTTCCTCATGTTGTGATAACCCCCAACCATAGCATTAATTTCATTGCTACTTCATAACTGTCATTTTGTTACTGTTGTGAATCATAATATAACTATCCGTATTTTCCAATAGTCTTAGGTGACTATGAAAGGGTTATTCAACCCTCAGTTGAGAACTGATATTTTAGAGAAATGCTTCTGAGGCAGGCCTAGCTGGCTCTGATTGGATGCAAACCTTGCTTCCTTCTGATGCAGGCCTAGCTGGCTCTAACTGGATGTGAACCTTGCTTCCTTCTTGAATTATATATCTTGTCTATATATAATTGTTTCAGATACAGAAATATATCATCTCAGTAAGCAGGCATATATAAAGGACTTGCCAGGGGTGAAGATATTATTTTATTAAGATTTGCTTTAACCTGGCAGTGGTGGCGCACGCCTGTAATCCCAGCACTTGGGAGGCAGAGGCAGGCAGATTTCTGAGTTTGAGGCCAGCCTGGTCTACAGAGTGAGTTCCAGGACAGCCAGGGCCACACAGAGAAACCCTGTCTCGAAAAACAACAACAACAACAAAAAAAAAAATTAAAAAAAAAAACCCAAAAAAAGATTTGCTTTAGCCAGGCAGTGGTGGCATATGCCTGTAATCCCAGTACTTGGGAGGCAGAGACAGGTGGATCTCTGAGTTCAATGCCAGCCTGGGTCTACTAAGTGAGTTCCAGGATAGCCAGGACTAAACAGAGAAACCCTGTCTCAAAGAAAAAAAACAAACAAACAAACAAACAAAAAAACAAAATGAAGATTTGCTTATTAGTTGGGTAGTGGTGATGCACACTTTTAATCCTAGCACTCCGGAGACAGAGGCAGGAAGATCTCTGTGAGGTTGAGCCAGCTGGTGCATTTTGTTGTACACCGACTCCTATGCTTGCTTTCTCTTGAAGAGAAGGGCTGCCTCGCCCACCACCTCTGCTGGCTCCACCCAATCTCCCCTTCGGATACCCAGTCCATGGCGTGGAGGTGATGCCTCTGCACACGATTATCATCCCAGGTAGGTATGTCTGTATCGTTAGGGGCCACACAGGTGATGCTCTCTGTTCTCCTTCAACCAGAGGACGAATGGGGAGCCGGTTGGTCACTGGGTGTCCATGTGCACTGGGCACAACCCAGGAAGCTTGGTGGGATTTCAGTCTGTGGTAGATTCCCTGCTTTCACGACTGACCAAGCCAGCTCAGTCAGTCAGCAGGGTTTTGAGGGAGGGAGAGAGAATTAAAGAAAAAATGAACAATTAGACAACACTATAGTATGACTCCAGCCAGTGCTGAGGCCTTTTTTTTTCCAGT
Organism: Apodemus sylvaticus; assembly: GCF_947179515.1. NCBI lineage: Eukaryota > Metazoa > Chordata > Mammalia > Rodentia > Muridae > Apodemus > Apodemus sylvaticus. Next base: position 27,224,543 of record NC_067481.1, read on the forward strand.
CTGTTTTTATACCATTCTAGGCACATGCAAAGAATAGGGTCATTTCTAGCTCAAAGACAAAGTAGTCAAGGAACAAACAGGACATGAGCAAAGTCCCCACAGGTCACTGAACTCAGGAACTTAACTAGATGATCAAGATACAAAGAACATATTCCTCAGCTGTGTTTATCTTGAGCCAAGGTCAAATTCCTGCCTGAGCCTACTTCCTAGCCCAACGTAAATATTCTTGCTAATATCCTAGAAGCAGCACCAAAAGCTCCCCACACACAACCCTGGATATCTATAGTCATGGCTTCCCTGAGGCTCTGAGCTAAAGCAGAAGTTGGGATTCTGTGTGTGGGCCTCTGGGAATCTTAGGGAATAATTAGCTTTCAAAGGTCTTCTAGCATCAGGAGAGAATACTTATGTCAGTTCAGCTCCCTTCCAGGTAGGAAGTGTGGGTGGCAGGTGAAGCTGCCTGTGCCACAGCTGACACCTGAGGTCTATACATGGGAGCCACGTGGCAGAAAGAGTCAGCTTCTTCAGGTTCTCTAACTACCCTACGTGAGCTGTGGCATGCATGTGTGCCCTACCACCCCACCCTCCACTTCCGCCACACATACATCCATGTTCACAAAATAATGTAAATTAAAATAACAATTAAACCCCCTTTGCAAGCTCTGTGTGGTAGCAGTCACCTGTAATCACACAGCAGTCAGGAGACTGAGGCAGGGGGAATCACAAATTTGAGGTCAGTCTCAACTACACAGTGAGACTATTTAAACCCCATACCCCAATACCAAACTCTGCAAATTAAAACAAAATAAAACAGGGTCTTTACGAATCCCTCTGGTTCAACATCACCTTCTTTCTGAAAGCCAAGTGCAGGAGACCAGAGGTAGTATATGTGTTTTCCCCCACAGAGGTGGAAGATGGACTCTGAGCCTTCTGGTGAATTCTTGCCCTGCCATGGGCTCTTGGCATCAGAGGCAGAGTCCCCCACCCCCACCCCAATGAATCATTAAAAAGACCTGAGTGCAGCTGGGTCTCAGGATCCAGCAAGTCTCCATGAACAAGACCCAAATTATCCAAACCCACACTGTAAATATGTGGAGAGTGCTTGAGCTAGATAGGAGGCAGGCAGGTACCAAATCCATGGGGACCCTTCAGGATGGACAAGGGGAAGGAGAAACTGGCCCTCCTAGGCCCAGTGGCAGCTAAACCTCCTCACTTCTGCCTTTCTTCCTGGCTAAAGTCACACTTAATTACTTCCTGTGGGATGACTGATGAATTTTCCCCAAAGGGAGAGGACTGTTGATTGAACCAAAGACTTCAGACAAGGACTGCGCCAATGTGTCGTACCTTTAACCCTGATAATGTTTTTGAGTACCCATTTAAAATGATCTTACATTTTGGGTACCTTAACTATTTAAAGAATAAGATCTATCTATTTGATCTTTTTGTTTGTTTATTTAAAATATTTATTTATTTATGTACATACATATGTCTGTGTATATACATACTTCATACATGTAGACGTGTATGGAGGCCAGAAGACCGTACCAGGTGCTCTCTGTTATGTCTGCCTTTTCCTTCAGAAGGATGTTTTCTGGGGCTCATTTCTTCCCCACAAGGCTAGAAGTCAGCAGGTCCCAGCACTCCTCCTGTCTCTGCATGCACCCATCAGGGCTAGGCTAACAGGGACACCCATATGATAATAAGGTGCTGGGATCTGAACTTGGATCCTTATGGTTTTGTAGCATTCTCCTGAGACGGTTCTCCAGCCTGTTAGTGTTGTGTGAGTTTTTGGCTGCATGGCTTTTTGCTCCTGGGATGTGTACACTCACCAGGAGCTATCTCGGGTCCACAAATGGAACACACACACACACACACACACACACACACACACACACACACACACGAGTTAACTTTAAAATGCCTTGGCTACCTCAAAGGTGGGGTGCTCCTAGCCACCCTAGGTCAGTGGCCACTTAACCAAGAACTCCCGTGGCTGGTTGGCTTTAATTCCTGCTGCTACCGCGCCCCCTTCTTCTTCCCCCAGTTCTGGCAATTCTCCCTACATCCTACCTGCACAACTCTCAGTGCCCCACCCCACGCCCAGCCATTGGTCATGGCATCTTTATTGATAGATCAAAAGCCAATTGGGACAAGGACCTTGAGTGTATGGACTTACAGATTCAAAACATTAGCACCAATCTCCAACATGTTTGTCCTGTAGCTTTTATTTATTTATTTATTTTAGATTTTGCAAGACAGGGTTTCTCTGTGTAACAGCCCTGGAACTCACTCTATAGACCATGGCCTCAAAAGCACAGTGATCGACCTGCCTCTGCCTCCCAAGTGCTGGAATTAAAGGTGTGTGCCATCATGCCTGTGTTGCTTATTATTTATTTATTTTTAATTATGTATTAGCAATCTGCCTGCATGTATGCCTGCAGGCCAGAAGAGGGCACCAGACCTCATTTTAGGTTTTTGGAGTTGGTTTTTTCAAGACAGGGTTTCTCTGTGTAGCCCTGGCTGTCCTGGAACTCACTCTGTAGACCAGGCTGGCCTCGAACTCAGAAATCCGCATGCCTCTGCCTCACAGAGTGCTGGGATTACAGGCAGGCACCACCATTGTCCGGCCTCAGAACTCATTTTAGATAGTTATGAGCCATGATATGGTTGCTGGTAATTGAACTCAGGACTTCTGAAAGAGCAGCCAGTGCTCTTAACCTCTGAGTCATCTCTCCAGCCCTGTGTTTTTTATTTTTTTTTTTAAGATTTATTTATTATTATATGTAAGTACACCGTAGCTGTCTTCAGACAGCCGCAGAAGAGGGCATCAGATCTTGTTACAGATGGTTGTGAGCCACCATGTGGTTGCTAGAATTTAAACTCAGGACCTTTGAAAGAGCAATGAGTGCTCTTAACCGTTGAGCCATCTCTCCAGCTCCTGTGTTTTTTTTATTATTATTATTTTTAATGAGATCATTTTAAATCCCTTAACCCATTTAATAGTTTCAAGGAGTGTCATCGGAAACAATTTGTATAAACCTTGGAGGGTGTCTTGTTTTGTTGTTTGCTTTTTCCTGTTACTCTGATAAAATATTCTGACAAACATGACTCAGAACGAATTTATTGTGGCTCACATGGTGATTCCTAGTGTTATAATTCCATTTCATACAAACACACCGACACATACACGCACACATGCACACACACACACTCGCAAACACACACTCGCACACACACGTACACGCACATGTGCACCCGCAGACACACACTCACACGCACATACACATGCACACACATACTCACACATGCACATACACACATGCACATGCACGGGGGTGGGGACAGACAGACAGATTACAAACCAAAGAGTGTTAAAGCAGACTATAAAGGAAGGTGAGACTCAAGCAAGCAGCAAAGCAGAAGCCAAACAGTATGTAAAAGGTTCTGGTTCTAGAAGAACAAGGAGTTTTTTAGAGTAAAAGCCTTAATGTTGCAAATGGGAGTGTGAAGGAAGATGAGTGACAGGAGCATAATCTGGAAAACAAGCTGGGGTCAGACCATGAAGGATTTTTAAAGTTGTTCTTTCTTTCTTTCTTTCTTTCTTTCTTTCTTTCTTTCTTTCTTTCTTTCTTTCTTTCTTTCTTTCTTTCTTTCTTTCTTTCTTTCTTTCTTTCTTTCTCTCTCTCTCTCTCTTTCTTTCTTTCTTCCTTTTTTCTTTGTTTTACTATAATACATGTATATAATGTATTGGTCATCTCCACCCCCATTACCTTTTCGAGTTCTCCTCTTCCAGATGAACCAAACCACTTTTCTTCCCAGTTAAATCCTCCATTTTGCCGGGCAGTGGGGGCACACACCTTCAATCTCAGCACTTGGGAGGCAGAGGCAGGTGGATTTCTGAGTTCGAGGCCAGCCTGGTCTCCAAAGTGAGTTCCAGGACAGGCAGGGCTACACAGAGAAACCGTGTCTCGAAAAACCAAAAAAAAAAAAAAAAAAAAAAAAAAAATTCCTTCATTTTGCTTTTATGTCCTTAAAAATGCACACAAATACCTGTAGGCAAAATACACTCATGCATATAAAAATTTGTAATTAAAATTTAAAAAGTAAATAAATATGTCCCAGTGAGTTGCGTGTTACTAGGCTTGCTTGCATGAGTATGGTGGTGGTGAAGGGTCATTTACTTTTTACTTTATTTTATTGGGGTTTTTTTTTTGTTTTTTGGTTTTTGGTTTTTGGTTTTTTTTTTTTTTGAGACAGGGTTTCTCTGTGTAGCCCTGGCTAACCTGGAACTCACTCTGTAGACCAAGCTGGCCTCGAACTCAGAAATCCGCCAGCCTTTGCCTCCCAAGTGCTGGGATTAAAGGCGTGTGCCACCACTGCTCCACGGGGTCATTTTTGTTTTTTGTTTTTTTGGGTTTTTTTGGATTTGGTTTTTTTGAGACAGTGTTTCTCTGTGTAGCCCTGGCTGTCCTGGAACTCACTCTGTAGACCAGGCTGGCCTCGAACTCAGAAATCTGCCTGCCTCTGCTTCACAGAGTGCTAGGATTACAGGCGTGCGCCACCACGGCTCGGCTCCACGGGGTCATTTACTATTAAGGGAACAACTTACTATCAGCTATACCACTAAAGAAAAATCCCCTCCCCCATCCTCCAACCACTAACTGCCAATAGCCCTTCAAGAACTGGGCGGGGCCTCACGGGCTCTTCCTCCATCCCAGATAGGCCTGGTCTTGATCAAATGATCCCAGCTGCTGTGTGTTAATGACAGAAGAGGCCACGTCATGTCCAGGAGACCGCTTTCTACAGCACTCCTCCCAGGCTCTGACTCTAATGTTCTTTTTGCCACTGTTCTGTGATGTTTCCTAACCCTTAGAGGGGATCAGGTAGGGAGATCTCCTTTAGGATTGAGCACACCAACAGTCACTTTATTCAGACACCTGCAACGCCGCGTTGCATAAGCCAGTGACCTTGAACTCCTGACTCTCCCTCCTCTACTCTCTGAATAGTGGGAGTACAAGCATACTCCACCATGTTTAGGGTTATGTGGAGTTAGGGATCAAACCCAAGGCATTGTGCATGCAGGTAAGCCCTCTATCCCCCATACTCTACACACACACTGAAACTTTATACTCACTACCCAATAACTCCCTTGTCTTGGTTTAGTTTCCTGTTACTATAATAAAATACTCTTACCTCATAGTTCCAGCTTACTGATTGTAATGGCTGAAGCCAAGTCATCAGGAACATGAAGCAGCTAACCATACTATGTATGCAGTCAGCCAGTAGAAGGGGGCAATGGGTGCATTAACTAGTATTGGCTTCCGGCTCATTTTACCCATCCACATAGGCCAGAGTCCCCTGCCTAGGGAATGGTGCCACTCACAGTGGGTCTTCCCATTACTCCAGAGACATGCCCAGATGCCCTTCTCCCAGGTGATTCTAAATTCTGTCAGGTTCATAACTAACACTATCACATCCTCTCTCCCACCCCCTGGGAAGTTGTACTCTATTTCTAAGTGTCTGACTAGTCCCAGGTTCATTTGAGGATCATTCATTATTCATTATGTCTCCATTGTTGCTTTGCCTTCAGTAACAGGGCTGTGTGAGTTCACAGAACCCAAATCTCAAGATGAGCCCTGGAAGTCTTAGACCCGTGAGGTTTTGAGACCATCGGACGACCATCTCACAGATCTGGAAAGGGGGACTATGGAGGCCAACCTTATGACAGGAAATGGCACTGGGTGGGGCTCTCCAGATATGTAGAGGTCAGAGGCAGGGAGGTGTATGAGGGAGCTTCAGTGTCCACTCAGACACTTTCCCCTCTCTCCTGTGTCTTCTAGGCCTCCAGTATGAAGGGCCAGATGCCCCAGTCTATGAGGTAAGAGAGCCCATCTCAGCATTCTTAGCACTGATCTTCCTTCCACAACTATGGCTGATCTCACCCTTTACCCCGTTCCTGTCATTGATCCACCTCAAACCCCACCTGAATACAAAGTGGGACATGGGGGTGTTGCACAGTTTTCTAGCCTTTGGAGTGGCTGCAGGGAGAACTTCCAAAGCCACCTCCATGGCTGGGTTTGCTCTAGGAGCAAGCAGCTGCCATAGGTGGACTCTGAGAACAAAAGGACAAGATGTCCCATCACCTTCCCCTCACTACACAGCCCTGGGTTGAGGTCTCAGGATGGGATGTCTGAGGGTGAGGTGCAGAGGTGAATGAGAATTCAGAACCTGCCAAAGGGCCCTGGGAATGGAGGTTTGGGTTGTGTGCTGATGTACCTGCACAGGGATGAGTCTGGAGGTCAGAGAAGCACATTCGCGTGTCCTCCTCTGTGGCTCTCTTTCTGTTTCCTTGAGACACCGGGGAGCTCACTGGTTTTTGGCTAAGCCGACAGCCAGCAACCCCTGTGACCCTCCTGTCTTGTTATCCATCTTTGGTGACTGGGGTTGCCTGATTTTTTTATGTGGGAGCCGAGCATTCAAATTCAGGTTCTGCTACTTACGCAACACGTGTTCTTACCCACTGTGCCATCTCCTAGTATACATCCT